>NC_092686.1:40589832-40932332 GCF_964275005.1 Diadema setosum | reverse complement strand
ACTTTTACCAATAAACTTTAATCAGCAAATGACTGTTTCTACCATTTCTCCCTACCCCCATCCTATAATTATGGTTATTGATCATGTTGAAGACTCAAAAAGAGATCTGTTAATTCAGGCCCGGTCCCACTGGCCGACGGACACAAAGCGTATGCAGAAAGGACACAGCGGACGAGCAAAATTTCGGGGATGGCTTCATCCGCTTTCATCCGCTCCAGAAATTGACAAAATTGGCGAAAATTGGCGGTAACAGAACGGAAATAGAACGGACGTGGGTAGTATGTAGCGGGGATGTTAAACTGATGTTCATCGGAAGCCTAGCGGATGAAAGCGGATGGAAGGGGATGACAGCTCCGAAGGGGTTACCGGAGATAATTGCGAAACGGACGCATAGCAGAAAAAGCGGATGCAGAGTGGATGCAGAGTGGATGCAGAGCGGATGCAGGGGGATGCTTTCGAAATGCTTTACATACGAGATGCATACGCTTACATCCTTTCTATTAACGTGCTATTAACGATGTAAAGACGTTCCACGTACCATATCTTTCCTCCCTCTTTCCGTTTTTAGCTTCAGCGGATGTGAGTTGCGAGGATGCCCAGAGGATACAGAGATGATACAGCGGACGTTTAAGGGATGCCGCACGGACATACAACGTTTGTTGCTCGTATGTCGCGGATTTACATCGTACACAGCGGAAAGTTCATCCGTTCTAAAAGTTTTAAGCAGCTTAAAACTTTTTGCGCGGATGAAATCACAGTGGACGGATGCTCGATGGATAGAGCGGATGAAACACGTATGCGATGGGTACACAGCGGATTCGTAGCGTTTTCCAACGGATGGCAAGATTTTTTGTACGCTTTACATCCTCTTTGCATCCGTAAGTGCAGTGGGACCGGGCCTTAAAAAGTAGATTTTACATCATGTCTACGTTTCGCTGTGTTTGCGAAGGAAAAAAAAAACATGGCTGCTTCACGTAGTGAATGGAAACTTGATTCCTATAGCGCATTACGATCAATGATTGCTAAGAGTACAGTCATGACATTGTTTACCATCTATATTACCTAGAACCAAGATGGCTGCAGAGAAAGAGGGGAAGTGATGCCCATCAAACTTAGAAAACATACATTCATTTTCTTATTCTTCTTAGGTTTCTTTTTTTCTCACAATTTACTTTATTTACTGAATGCAACAGGAGGAAACTTAATTTGAAGGAACAGCTTGGAGCGATGATGCCCACAGTTTTGACATAATTTTAGGTGTGAATATAATATTATGTTTGCAAGCGCATTTGTGTGGAGGCAACTTAACCAGGAACTATAGCATGTTGTAACAACATCTAACAACAGAAGAGAGCTAAGCCTGTCATGCAGGCCAGTTGATGCTGTTTTCATTGACAAAGCTGATATCACAGATGGTATAATAGCCAAGTCTACTGCTTACAGTGAGCTGGGAAGGTGAATAGATGGCAACATTTATTTCAGCTTACATAACCCATTATAAGGCCCTGATTGGACATACCGTAGACCCTTTCAACAACATGACCTCAAAATTTTAATGCTCTTATGTCTACGTACACTTTGAAAGAATGTGAAACACAATAGATTTAATTAAATTGAAGCGTGATCAAGGAATTATAATTCAGAGTGATTATAAAGAAGAAGAAAAAAATTCTTGTCTTGATTGATTTATTGATTTCTGTATCCCCATCATACATCAACATCGAAACAAATTACAAGATATCTATGTGATCCTAAGGGATATATTGTAAGAAAATAATGCAGAATAAGCTTAAAGCGATATATCGAAACAAACAGACGAGCCACAGATTAAGGAAATCTGGATGTTCTTGCAGCCCTTGTTGTATCAATAGATTAAAGGTCCCGTTTACCTTTGGGAGCAGTGATTTAAAAATGTTCAAGATATCACTTTTGTTACATAGGCCCTATGTGTAGGTCAGTTGTATCACAAAACATCCTACCATGATAATATTTTTGCAATAAAGCCTAAAATATAAGGATATATCACTAGTTTTCTCATTAAACCATAACTGTAGACGGTTTAGTCTGGAAACATTGTTCACATTTTGTATATTTAACAATACTGAACAACGATTATACTGGTTCACATTTTTACATCGGTTGCGTCTATCCGTAACTCACATTTTAGAGCCATTTTAGCACTATGCTGGGTATTTGTTTCATCTGCAAATGGTAAATAATGCCTTTAAGTTTATGGATTCACAATCACTTGAAGAGAAAGGAAAAGGTGATGATGACGATAATGGTGACGATAATGTGTGCGGAAGCATCACACACACTTTCCCCTTTCTGCGAAATGGCTTTCAGAAATCCTTTTCTGCTTCTATCATAACGTCTACACAATCATGATCCCGGAGATTGATCATAGTTATACCCCCCCCCCCCCCCCCCCCGAAAAAAAAAAAATAAGTATATAAGTATAGCAAGTTAATGAAAAATAAGTTCCCGCAGAACCTCTCGGTTTCCCACTTGAAACTTTGGTCCGCGTTTCCTCGTTGATGACGCGCTCTCCGTCGACCAACAAATAAATCCAACAAAGAAAACAAATAAACATGCATTTTTATTACACACTGCTGCGCCATTCCTCTTCATAACATATCTGGAACACACCAGTGACATTCAGAGGGGCATATAGATCTTGAGGTGAAGAGAATTAGTTGATGAACAGTGTACTACTGTAAGAGGATCTGGAAAATATATCGTTGGATTCACTCACATGTTTGCATCGATAATAAATAGACAAGTTATACCAACAAACAACGAAGCAACCACTTCAGTTCCATCGTATGATCACAGCATTAACGGAACAGTACATGAATGATTTAAGACGGTGCATCCGTGTTTTAGCCTCCTTGTGTTCGATATCAGACTATGCAGTTTGTAATGTTCACCGTAATCGTATAATGATCTCATTTAGAAGGTACAAAATAATTTGTCATTCATCATACTGGTATGTTTAATATCAAATCGTTATCATTTTGATACTGTTTAGGTGGTTAATTATTTATTGACCGAAAATACAACAATCAGTTTCACAACTCTTACAATCGTAGAAAATCATCATACTTCTTTTATTTTGTATATTCTAAATGGCAATGGTTTGGCTCAAGAAAGGCTGCTTTACAATGGACTACTTATCACTTCGTTCACGGAATTCAGCACGACATACTTGCATGGCATGAGTATGGAATAAGCCTCGATAGCGGGCGCTTGGCGTTTTGCCAAGCGAAGGGAAGTTCAAGTATTTTTACCGTCTTTGTGAACAATTCCAGGAATTTTCTACGCTACAGTAAACTCGATGAAGATCCGTGAGGCAGGATCGTAAATGACGAAGAAAATATCCATAAAGTTTGTTGAAAGTAAGCCACAATCATTTCCTAGACCAGAACTGTTGTGAATATTATTCATTTCAAGTCAACAAAATATGGAAGTTGTCCGCAACGAGCACTGCATGCACCGCAAGATTGCGTCAAGAAGGAAGGCGGAGTGTATAATTCGGAGTATTTGGTCATTTGTCATTTTATGAGAAAATAAACCGAGAGTTCCCGGTTTCTTCGTATCATGCTTCTTAGCAAAGTTCATTGGAAAAGAAGTGTGGTGTCGTGATTGATTGCTGTGAAACTAATCCGTCAGGTTCGAGATCTCTTTTCACAAAACGTACTCGTCCTTCTAGTTTGAGTTTGTTTGTCAGTCTATAATGTTGGCGTTATTAACCTGATGTGCATGAGAAGGGAGGAGGGAACCTCAATTGCACAATGCACAACACTTAATTATACCTATGCAAGGTTTCTGCTTTGCTATCATGTCGATTGAAGAAGGCATCTACTTTCGCTTATCACGGAGTATGTTTCAACTTGCCTATACTAAGTCTTTAACGATGTGTGCAAAAGAGCTATAGTTAGTGTTTGCAATGACAGCGCCCTAAGCTTTCCTACGGAAACTGGAATGTATAGGCCAGTTTCTGTAATCACGAAGAACTTTATCATATCACACACACAAACATTTTAACTACTAAATCTTTTCTATTCATCTTGTCAGAGTTCCTCTTACATAACATTATGTTGAAGTTTAATCTTCGAAAATGATGTATATAATAATTATACAGTATATAAATTATATTTCTATGTTTTCCCTGGTAATGCATGTAAATGAAAATTGTGATGTTATCAATGTCGTTTGTAATATGAATGAAATTATTGAATTTAAATAAAAAGAGAGAAAAGTATAGTATATTATGACTAACACTGCAGGCGTAAATCGCAATATATAGGAATGACTCAAAGATTTGATGTCATATACCGTAATGATTTAGTTGTCTTTCAGGCAGAGTTTACGGTTGTGGGATTCTTTAGTGCGTTGTCCCATTGAGAAGACCAGTGACGTTCTTCATACCCTCTGAAAACAACAGCCATGGAAGAGTTCATCGCAGCCTTCTGACTGTTATTCCTCTCCTCGACGCCCGTGGGAAAAAACCCAAAATATAAATTTTCAATCGTCTTAAAAATGAATACTTGTCTGAATAATTATGGAAATCACCGTCTCCCCGTGGCAATGAAAGAAACAAAACAATAGGAAGAATAAACAAAGCAAAAACAAATGAGAAAATAAAAAATAAACAACACACACATTCCATCACTCAACAAGCACACCTCTCACCACATACAACCTCGGTAATTATTTCAAGCTAACACTAAACCATAACATGGGATGGGGATGTTTTCTGACTTATGCTTGACTGTACAAGCAAAAATCAGGGTAGATAACTATTTCCATATAAATGACATTGTATTTCGACATCTAAACCATTTTTCCCGTCGACCGCGTTCGGCTCACTCAACGGCTGCTGCTCAACAACGACATAAGAATTCGTTTAGCAGTACCCCACCTACGACGAATCTCGACAGCGAACTAGAGTACAATACTATTCGTGTCGGCTCAGAGACAAATAAACGAATAAACAAGTAAATAAACAGAGTACAAAATAAACATTAAAGTGTTTAATTTGGCAAAAAATTAACAACGTGAAGTATTGGATCTGTTTATTTCATCAAAAGATGAATTGAAACGACGTATGATTGATATGATTGATCATTATGATTATTCTAAGAGTATTAATTTGACCAGAAAATATATAGCATAAGCTTAGTTCTCCTTAGTTTTCCATATACATAAAAATTATAGTTTACCTCCTGACATGTCCCTGGTTAATTTTCCATATAACCTAATTTCTTCCATGTTCTTACCTTAAAGCCTTCCTGTACCCTATCCACTCATCTCCACACCTCATTCCTTTTATTTTGTTTGTATTCATGTTCAAATTCACTTCATGATCACTTTACCTTTACTTTCCGTTGGTTCCTTCCTATGATCTTAAAGAGTCCTGATTGGTTTGTATGTCTTATGATTTGAATATGTGAATTCAGTACATGGAAGAAACCCAGTGGGAAGAATAAAAAACAGTCTACCACAGAACTGACCGAGAACAGACCCGCTTTGTTGGGCCTCTGCTTGCATGCCCCTATTATGGCTAAGCTGAATTCTTAGTTTGGAGAAAAAGTTGTCTGGCTTAGTGGAATGACTGAGCTTGGTTTTGAGCACTAAGATGAGCGTTATAATAAATTATCATTGCAATTCTATGTCTTTCAATTGTTTTCGACTGTGATTATGTGTATCTGCCAGATACTCGTAGTAGTTCAAGTATCAAAATCAGACTAGACTCAACGGCAAACTAATAAAAAAAAGTGTTTGTCTGTTTAATGGCTTTTAATAATTGTTTCCTGTACCACAAAGCGTTTATGGATTATACAAAGACAGTGGCGGATCCAGTGGGGAGCGCAACCGGCGCACGCCCCCTTTATTTTTCGTTAAAAACAAAACAAAAAATAAAAATAAAATATGAAATGAAACCCGGAAGTGGCACCAGAAATATTAGTTGCGCCCCCCCCCCTTTACAGAATTCCTGGATCCGCCCCTGCAAAGAGACAAACTTTGTTCAGCTGGCCATTATAATGATATGTGTAGCGAGGAGATTTAAGTTCGCGAACCACAATGGTTTTCATGTATCCTTGTATGTTTACATGCATAGATACTCCGTTTGAAGACCAACCTGGACAGTATTAGGCCTACACAGGGTTCCATGACATTATTGCTCCTGAGACAATTGCTCCCATGGAATATCTGCACGCTAAGTCAAACAAATTCTACCCACAAATGTAACCCTTACCCTAATTCTAATACACATCAAACTAATCGCAATACCCAATCACAACCCTAAAACTAACGCCAAGTCCCTGGAGAAAATAATAATCAAGGGCGCCCTCTGCTGTCTCATTATGACCACAGTTAGTATTGCGCCCACTTTTCCAGAACCAGCAGGTTGACGAAGTGGTCTTGTGTGAATTGAACTGATCAGATGCAAATCTTAAGAATTACATAGAAAAAAAAATCAAAAACAAAACAAAAACAGATCGTAAAGAAATTTTGAACATGTTAAAAGTATCTCACCGATCATCCCTATCAGAAATGTCCCCCTTTGGATCCAAAGGCAAGCGGGAAGAACGTAATACACTAGCAAAACAAACACATCGGTATGAACGTAGTATAGGGTCTTTTGAAGGGAATGGAGATAGAGACAATGATAATATGATTTCGGAAAATAACGTCATATTGACGTCATGGTTACGCGATCACTATGGAAAAAAAATTATAGCATTTTGAGCTCATGAGACATAAGACATAGTGCTGAATGTTTCAAGAGCTACAAGAGCTTGCGGTTTTAGGGATAATCGATACACAAGATTTGTGGTTCATGAGCTTTCGCGAAATACAACGAATACATAAGCTACAGGTTTACGAGTAGGGCCTATGTCATTGTCATTCAACAGCTAGACATGAAACAACGAAATCAACAATCTTTACTATTTTCCTCTTGGTTATATGGGCATGAATTAAAGCTCTGTGCTGTTCCTATTAGAGTTGGCACATATTTTCACGCTGAGAGGTGCATTTACGAGAGTAAGCTTCTTGTCAATAGTATTGCTACTTCTATTGGAGCAAAACGGACTCATGTGTTCGGTTTTTTTTTTTGTTTTTTTTGTTTTTTTTTAAGTGTGCTACTCTGACGGTTCGTCATTCCAAAGGTTCGTAATTCCGAAAACAGAATAAGATTCGTTCTTCCGAAGGTTCGCAAATCCGAAAACAAACTAATTTTCATCTGAACTAACGCTGTGCAATGAACCTTTACCGCGGGGCTCATCACAACAGTGTCAGAATGGCTATAGCGAATGTCTCGATAGCGGGCGCTTGGCGTTTTCCCAAGCTAGGGGAAGTTCAAGTATTTTTAACGTTGTTGTGAACAATGCCAGGAATTTTCTGCGCAGCAGTAAACTCGATGAAGATCCGTGAGGCAGGATCGTAAATGACGTACAAAACATCAATAAACTTTGTCGTAACTACACACGACAATCAATCCGTAAACCATGCAGGACTTTTGTGAGTTTGAGTTTTATCTAAAGTCATCATAGTCTGTAAGTTGGTTCACAAAATGAGCAATGCATGCATCAAAATGTGTGTCAGGAGGTTAATATGCATACAAACCTGATATTCGGGGTATTTGATCATTTGTCATTTTATGAGATAATAAATCCCCAGAATTCCCAGTTTCTCTGAATCATGCTCCTTAGCAAAGATCATGAGATGAGAATAATATCAATAATCTTCACTTGCAGGACGCAGAAAATTATACCTATAATTATATGCAACAAATTATATACAAAATAAATATGCGAGATTTCTGTTTGCCTATTTACTATTATGTATTTTGTAATATTAAAATATGCTGAAGCATTTTTTTCGCGTACTCAGCAAAATCAGCCCTTTATATTTCACCTGGCGTATAATGTGCAGCCAAGGGATTTCCGTTTCTAGACGACCACGGTTTGCCCTTTGTTGTGTAAAAGTTTACATCATGCAGTCTTGGTTCTTGAAGACTCGTTTGAATTCGTTTGACCTGGCCCTAAACACTAGGGTTATAGTATAGTTCGTTTTCCCGAAGGTTCATTTATTCTAATCCGAAGAAGAAAAATTAGATTCATTATTCGGGAGGCTCGTTGATCCGAAAATGAAAAAAACAAAGTTTCTTATTCCGAAGGTTCGTTAATCAGAAACGCGGGAAGTATATAAAAGGCTGGTGATTCCCAAGGTTCATTAATACGTCCCCTTTTTTTTCACACAGAGCAGCAAGTGTTTGCGAATGTAGCGAATTTTAGGTATAGTCAGGGTTCGTAAGCAATATTGCAAGCAAATTCGAATCATAAACAGTTGCAATCAAATTCGCAAAGAAATTTTGAACATGTTCAACAAATCTTTGGACCCCCTTTGGACAAGAAAACTGTTTGAAAAAAAAAATCGTTTTTTTACAGGTTTGCAAACATTCGCCGCTCATCAGTGAGATACCTCTCCCCCCCCCCCTTTTCCCCCATTTTCGGATTATCGAATATTTGGAATTTCAAATCTTATTTCATTTTCTGACCAACGAAACTTTGGAAATCACTATGTAGTGGACTATAAATCCTGGAAGTTGCATGCACGTTTTTCTTTCCACGTTGTGCCCCGCATAGGCTACACAGTTTGCTTCCTCATAGCTGACTATCAGGGCCGGCGGAACGGGGGGGGGGGGGGGGGGGGGGTTCGGGGAGCTGGCTCAGGCCCCACTTTTTTTTTTCACCATACAAAGGAATACATAAGGTGTCACCACTTCGTTCCCCCACTTTTTTTTAACCTCCGAAGTGCGTATTAAAAGTGGCACTATAGACAGAAATGGATAGAAACCTTGAAGTGTAACGAGGTAAGGCCTTTGTTTTTGCGCTGAAGACCCTTTTATAGCTGATGAAACCCGGAAGTGGCACCAGAAGTCTGAATTGCTCCCCCCCCCCCCCACTTTTGAAAACGTGGCGCCGGCCATGACTATAGTTACTGTGATATAAAATTAAAGCAATCAGTGAGATAGCAAGGTATAGCCACAATAGGAATGACCAAATTTCCGTACAGAGTAGGCCTACAGTCTCACACACTGTCACATTAACCACTTTTGTTAACTTTTTTTGGTGTGTTTTTTCCACATCAGGAGTAATGCATTGTTTTATTCAATCATCACTTGATCATCGAAGTGCCGATTGTTTGAAACCCGGGACAAGTTCACCCAAATATGTCTGGATTGAGTGAATGCAGCAATATATTAGTGGGACACATGTATCGAAAGTTTGAGGAAAATCGGACAATCAGTTCAAAAGTGATGAATTCTTACAGTTTCAGTGTAGCCATTGCTGGATGAGCATACTACTCTACAGTTTGTGATGTCAACGAGATATTTTGAGAAAATATAACAAGAATTCCACAAAATGTCATTTTTCTTTTTAAATGACATTCCATCGAGTTGGCACTGACGTATATGTTAACGGTATAATATTGTTCCCTCTGCTTTCTGAAAGGGTAAAGTCAAGCTCTTATTTTGCTGAAAATATGAAAATATAACTGAATTAATGTCGAATGCTGTTTATAATTATTTTCTCTTTTGTGTATATCGTTGTCCAAACTTGACATAATCGCAAACTATATAGCAGTCTTCTCATTCAGCGGTGGCTGCACATCACATTCATAATTTGAGCCATGTATGGGAACAGGAGGGGGAAAAAGAACAGAAGAAACTTGCAAGCTTTAGCGGTATTCATAGGTACCTTCCTCTCGACGTGTATTGATGGGATAAAACCATATAATAGAGGTATAAATAACTGTACGGTGCTTTTATGGTATCCCACAATGATGAGCGCAATGCTAGCGTATCATGTTCGTGAAGTGTACGTATTGTACAGCTCTAGCACTACTGTTACGTCAAATTGGCAATAGCCCGAATCCCAAAATGCAAACACACGACACACACGCACTCGACTCATACGATCTTTGCTAGTAATCTATTTCTCGCATTGACGGTTTATCTCGACAACCATGGCGAGTACGAAAAGACCCCCTCCGAAAAATGTTGCATCAAAGCTTCTTACACCCAAAGAAAACGACACGGTGTTTTCAATGGTTGGCCACAGGAGTATTGTAAGTATTGCTCTTAGTAGTAAAATGATGCATTTCTGGTTGTATATGTGCCCATGTTTTATGTGATGTGACGATGCGATGCGCGGGTCCCGATCGTGATTGTAGCTTCCGGGTTGTGTGGGGACTGTGATGTGAAGACACAATGTTTTAATCGTAGACCACAACACGCCTAGCCGTATAGGCATTGCATGCTGCAGCTACTAACAACCTCGATCGAAATATTGGCCATCATCATCATCGCATCAGACCCAAGCTTATCGTACAACTTGTAGTCATGACCCTGGTGAAATGTGAGTGGCTGCCAGACATTCTCTGGACAGCAATACCCATAGCCATAGACTATAGAGGTCTAACGTAATTAAATAAATAGCAGCGAGCTGGCTTTTAAAGTTTGTGTGTCCCTTTTGCAACCTTGAAAATTAGATTCCTTTCATAAGCTGGTACCACTAGGTAACATTACAGAGTATAATTGTAGAAGGGAAATTGGCTCCTCTAATTTTGAGACCTTTTCTCAGAGTGATAAAAGTAAACACTTCTCCTTTATCGTGTCTGGTGTTGAAAGGGGAAACAATGCTGTAAGGCACCTGCACCAAGGTTCGACGTGCGCAAAAACACAAGGTTTCTACATGAAGCAGGTGGTCAAATTTTTGACGGCATTGAGGTTGAACATCTCAATCTCCAGTGAATTTATTCGGACCCAGAAGAAAGTCCAATTGTTATTCTTATCTCAATACAAAAGGGTACAGGTAGTGTATTTTCGAGTGACATTGGGTTAGTTTCTGATATAAAAAACTGATGTTATTGTTAATGGGACTGGTCTGCTGTAGATTTCATACCCACACGTAACTATACACAGCCCAGTCGCTGTACATGGTACGTCGCGACAGGGCTGTACGCGCGCGACCACCAACCACTAGGAGAGCGACGTAATCGTATCACGATAGCTTTGAATTTTGATACTTAACATAATTTTTGTCACCTCAAACTCATCGAGTATACTCTTCAATATTTACTCTACATCTGATGCTATCAGTATTCAAATGTACGCAATGAAACTTACCGAAATTGATCATCATATCCAGCATGTCCACACGGTACACAATCTTTCACGCCAGGCCTAACTATACACTTGAACACAGCACAGTCGCTGTACATGGTACGTCGACGTACCATGGAATTGCGCCAGAAAGTGTCATTTTATTTGTTCCACGGACTTATCGCAAGTGGTCTCCATGGACCCAGTGTGGCGAACTATTCTTCTGTAATAGAAACATGCATTTAACGTGAGTAAAGTATTCTGTTTAAAGGAGAAAAGTATACATTTTCCTAAGTTTTGTAGTTGTGTTGAGGTTCCTCACTTTGAGGCTGCATGCCGCGCTCGTCAGACGCTGTTTTCGCATAGCGTAACAGCGTCTGGTCGGGCTAACCCACACGATTTATTTTGGGAGATGTTATTCTTAAATCAGGCAAAATTTTGGGAAGTTTGCAAAAGGGATGGCCTTTGAAGCCCAGGACACATAAATTTAAGTCAGTTATGCTGCATTTACACCATGTTCCCAGTGGCCATGGCAGTCATGTCTTAGGCCATCGTGGACAAAACGGGATGGACATGAGACAATGCAGGGGCACGGCACGTGCAAATGTGACAGGCTATGATTGCTGTGGATGCTATGTGAGATTTTTTAACTAAAAAAATTTGCCACAGCAGTCCCGGTGCAAATGAGAAACCTTGTATGGAGGCGGTGGTAAAATGGGGTGAACACAACAAAATGTGACAGCACGAAATACATTGTACGCCATAACAAATCATAGAGGCAGTCCGTACTAGGGCGCAATGGAAAATATTGTGCAGTCTAGCCTGACCAGATGCCGTAAGAACAGCGTTTGATAGTTACATGTTCACCGGAGTGAGGACTGGAATGAACAAGACTAAAATGCAAAGGGGGAAAAACAGAATATCTCATCTATCCACAGCGCTCTATGTTTTGGGCAAACAATTGACAATGACAATTTCATCAAGTGGTCAAGGATAAAGAAATTGTAGATGATACAGTAATGTTCAGTACAATATGCAACCGCTGGGATGTGAATCACTAAAACATCAGAAACCCGGAAAACTGTAATGAAGGTAACTTTGATGCACATTTAAAGAGAAATACAAATCTTCAACGATGTTTTCTGGGCTAAATATAAAATGTAAATGAATGTATTGGAATGAGAAACTCTTCAGATTATATGAAGTATAAAAATATAACAATGAAGTTTCTGATTGGTCCTTTGTGTGTGTTATCCTGTGGGCACTTGGAAGTGCTTGTCCAAAAATTAGAGCAAAGTTTTCTGAAAATTGTGTTAATTTGTTTTGTTTTGTTTGTTTGGTTTTTTTTTGTGTGTGTTGTTGTTTTTTTTTTTCTTTTTTTGCCAGTGCTGTTATAGGCCTTTATAGGACAAATGCATGTCAGTGGAAAGCTGGGAGTCTAGAGGAATAAAAAATGCCCAAACTTGGAAACCGATGTTCAATGACCTATTTGTTTTCTATCAGGTGTCGGTAGTAATGGCTCACATACAATAGATTTACAACCATCTATCTGTACCTACAATACACACACACATGCAAACAGACACACCAAAAACATTTCCATGTAAAATGTTTTTGGTGATGATATAAAATGATGCAGTGATCTGTAAAACAGTTTGAAGTTTGAAGTCCACTAGTCTAGAATTCTGCAGTGTAGTATAGTGATTTAATAGTGGAGTGAATGCGATTTTGGCAAGGTCTACGTAAGATGGCTGTGCTTTGAAAAGAACTTGTTAAGCTTCTTTTAACAGCGTAAGACATTCAGGAGTTCTGCTACTTTTGCTGAGCAGTGCACCAAAGTGCCACAATATCCCCATACCTTGTCTACTTTACAGAGTACAATACTGTACGAGCTGAAATTTTCGCGGTGGTTTTATTTTCGCGAATTTCGCGAATCGCCTTTGAACCACGAAAATAACAACGCACGAATAACTAAGTTCAGTTAGACCCTCGCAACCGCGAAATTAACAACACGCCAAAATGTCCTCCAAGTAGCAATTCGCGAAAATATCTGTACGCGAAAATTTCAGCTCGTACAGTAGACAAAATTGAATGTGCCAAAGTTATTACAAGACAACGCTTTTATTTTCTTTCAGTTTACTAGTTTGCTTTATTGTTTGCTTAAATTTTTGAGGTCAGTTTGATATCAGCAAGGGAAAAATAAGTTTCTTCTCTTTTTTTCATTGTTTTTGTTAATGTTATACATTGTTTTGGTATTGTATTTGTCCTTGTGTCACGGAGGAGACCTTGCTATTATATAAGATGCAAGACTTTACTTGCAATTTCTCTTTTCAGGATTGACCTAGTCTCTGCACAAGACCATTATAATAAGACCCAAGACCATAGTGATGATGCTTTCTTTTACCGCAGGAGATTTCAAAATTTGTATTTATAATCTTGTAGTAGTTATCTTAAACAATCACCACAAATTATGGTTTTCATGTTTGTATCAGCAGTGACAATAATAACTAAATTTCAAGTATTATCTAATGTCATCGAGAATTTATGTTATAAAGGTATCTTACTTTAATGCTGAGTAGGACATTATATGTCACATTTTGTAGTTCTTCAGGTACAGGCTGTATTCATGTGTCATTGTACATACATAGATCTATGATGGATTTTTCAGAATTTACCTGTCAAACGAACAAAATATTTTTTTTTTTCCTGAAAATGAAATGTACATGTACAATGTACAGACCGTACATTGCACATGTATCTGTGATGGCACATTCATTCCAAAATCATTTTACACCTTTCTGTAATGAATCACATTTGATTTCAAGTCATGGACAGATAAATGAAATTGTGACTAATAACCTCCTGTATTGGGCGGTACCTGCCTGATGAATTTTTGCTCTCAGCGCATTCATGTGGATCTCTCAGGGATCTTGTTCAATAATGCATTTTGCTCGAGTTTCACTCTGAAAACATCACCCCTTTTCCTCTGACCCAGTTTACTGTTAAAATGGATCATGGCATCATTTCTATAAAGTAGGTTAATTCCTTTTTCTGAGAGTTTATTGTTTCAGGGCTAAATTCACTTGCATTAGATGAAGCAAGCAACGAAAAACAGGTCATCGGAAAGACATTGCGATTAAAAAGGGAAAAAAAATGCACAATGCCATTCATATATCTTGCAGGTATTTGTGTCCAAGTCAGTGTACATGGTATGCATTGCAACAGTTGTCTCTAACATGTTGCCAACTCCAGAGATGTAGAGCCATGAGTGAGGCAAGCAGTATCTCCTCATTGTATGCAGCTGGCCAAAAAAAAAAAAAAAAAGAAGTTTCTAATTTTAGACATGTGAAGGAAATACCAAATGGACATGTGGACGTGTAATACAATATACTGTATATGTCTGTCATATTCTTTTATGGACTGCTTAATTTGATTGCTGCCCTCTGATTGGGTTTTAATTGATCTAATTTAATTGAATTAATTTAATTAAACAAAGTCTTGAAGTGTGTTGTATGATGCAATCTCAAACATTAATATCATATCATTCATCCATGTACTGTACTAATACACACTTTGTTCAAAGAAGAGATGATATCATGAACTGTTGAGTGTTATACTAGTTTGGTCAGTGATACAGGTATGTTATTTGGTGTCCATGTATGATGATAATTGGATGTAGAAATGACAGTTGCAGTGATACTTGCTGATTGTTAAATATACAGTAGTGCTAAGATGAATGATGAAAAGCAAATAATTGTATAACAGTTTCCATTTGCAAGACCCCCCCCCCCCCACACACACACACACATCCACACACATGTGTACCAAATGTCATTTGGTTGTGGCAATTTTACAAATTCAGAAAAACACAGAGCTACATTTTCACAAGAACCGCTCGGCATTTGATACAATACATGTATTTGGTATCCCGGGGTACCAAATGAAAATTTGCCATTTTGTTAATTTTTTTTTCTCAATGCTATACAATGTACCTTGGATTACCAAAAATGTATACAAATAATTTTTAGTATTCATTATGCACAAAAATGTTTTCTTGTTGGTGATTATGCAACAATTAATGCATGCACGTAATAACTTTTTTCTCTCATTTACATGCTCTGTTGTAATATCCACTGTGTAATATTATTGTACATGTTCTTATAAGTAATAGATTAGATTACACAAGTTGACACGGAAGGAAAATCAGCATTGGGATCATTATTCATATTGATATGCCGCCATGACAACATTGCACAACTGTATGATAATAGACATGAGATGGCGCTACACAACACCGCCACCCCAGGCTACGACGATACCCTGGGATACAGCATGCCAAATCATTTGGCAACGATGAATAATTTTTTTTTTTAATTCTTTATTTCTTTTCAGTCAGTGTTGTTTTTCTTTTGAATTGTCAGTGCCTTATTGTCACCTCAAAAAATGTATTGTGTGTCTATCAATATAATCACTGTATCGTAGCAAAGAGTCATACATACATATACAACTGTACATGAATCACTTGAGTTGTCACTTTACAGTATGGTAATTAATCCCATCTCAGTTAGGTTTGATCTCTGTGTCCTTGGGCTGAAAATACAATGACTCCAACATTCTCCCCATTAATAAACTGTAGGACAAAGATTTGCTCCTTAAACTTGAATCAAACCGCTTCTAAATGGGTAAATATGACAAGGTTGATGATTGATACAATGTGGTCAGTCTGTTTTGATGCCCTTACTGTGCCTGTTAATTATGGGAGATAGTGTCAGAAGGTGTTCAAGTTGTTTCATGTTAAACTTGAATACAAGGTGGTATAAAAAAGAAGAAACTTTTTTTTCTGTAAAAATTGTACATTGTACTGATTTCTGTCTGTACATTAATATTCTTAAACTACAATGTAGGCATGAAATTTTGATTCAAATGATGAAATATGAATTGTGGCATGTCTACAGTTGATCGAAAGGGCCCCAACATACAAGTGGGTTACAGTATTTATGTTTTTCTCTGAAGTCCATGTAATCGTTTGCAAAAAACACAGTTGGAGCTGGTGGATACACTCTTTCCTGTTGGTGTGTATACTGCACTTAATGCACATATAAGGCCCGTTCACACACAAGGGAAAAAGTGCGATTTAAAAATCGATTTTCTTATCGCGATCACAATTTCGAAATTTTTTCCAGTGTGGACAGAAAAATCTCACTAATTACCGCGATCCTTATCGCGATCCAACTCGCACTATTAGTGCGATTTTTCAGAATAATCGTGATTATTTTGCCAAGCGTCGTGTGTGTGAGCGCGATCGAGATTCGGAAATCAGTATTTTTAATCCCATCGTTCGTAGCGCGTGCGAAACTCTATTGGGACTGCGGGGTCAGTCTTCGGTCATGCAAGTTTCGCGCATGCGCAATTTGGCCACTGATCATTCTTTCCTTGCTGTGAAGTGCGATTTTTCCCTGTGTATGAACGGTCGAAAAAAAAAAATCGAAATTTGGATCGCGATTGAAATTTCGATTTTCGTTGTTTGTGAACGGGCCTATACAGACAGTACTGCACTTGATGAGGTAATCCCTCTTTGCAGCTCCAAGAAGCTTCACGGAGATGAACTACAAATGTATTATGGGGAGTTGTCATGATGATGATGATCTCTTCTTCTTATTGCCCATCTGGGCATGGTGAAGAAATGTCCTTGTAAAGCCTGAAAGGTATCCATTGTGAATCCTTCCTCTTTCCTTGTGTTTTGTGATGCATTGTTTTTTGGGTTTTTTTTTAAAGAAACTGTTAACCTTCAGCCTGTCTTTAAAACATTGTCCGCTCAAAGTGAAATCCTGAGCATCTCATCACCCATTATAACAAGGAGGCTTTGGATGTCAGTGCCCCCAATATTATGAAATAATCTTCTCTTTCAGAATTTGTAGACAGCTTCTCTTGAGTTTGAATAATGGAAAATGTGAGCCCAAAGTAACTTTTGCATCATCTTGAATTTTGCTTTATGCATTCAGAAGCATATTATGCAACTAGTATTATCATTTTCCTCCTTTGGACCGGGAGCGCGGGGTGTTACAGTATTTCCACAATGATGTGCAGGTTTGAATTCGTATGTCGATCTGAAGGCATTGTATGATTTCGCAGAAATACAATATGGGAATGTGTTCTAGCCAAGGAGGTTACAGGAAATGATTGTGCTCTGTCAGGTCTGTTTTTGGCTGGTCAGTGAGGTTATCGATGTTAGCATGAAATGCATTTACTTTCATCTAAGGCTGTTTCGTAGAAGACACAGTCTATTATTTTAAAGAGATTATTATAACCCTGGGAAGAAAAATTAAAGTGGTAAAAGAACTCACTCTGTGTGATTGAAAAAAAGATGATTCAAAATTGGACATGCTGATTTGTTTGATTGAAAACATTTTGATTGTGGTTATGTTGCAGTTAACAAAATTTGCTGTATTCCTCATTTTGCGTACTACTGTACATGACAGAATTAACCAGACTTCTTCAGTCGCAATTGTATTCATAATTATGCACAAACTAACACTTTAGCCTGTGTGTACAATATCACAGACTAAAGACATCAATTGATGAGGTTGTGATTAGTTCCTTGTTCAGCCTGGATCCTCTGGGATTTGTCTCCCCAGTATTGAGCTGTGGCCAGTACGTGCACTCGGTGTGTCCAGTGACGTCCAGAGTCGGTGATTTCCTCACCAAAGTTAGCTTCCTGCTATGGGATTAATGGCGACTTGGACAAATGTCAGATGTTATGCACACCATACATGGGGGGGGGGGTGCCAGTGCCTTGGGCTTTCAAGCTTTTAACAGACTCCTACAGTGTACATTTGACCCGATTTCATGCCTGTTCTTAATTGATATCAATGCCCTACTCAAGAATGAATTTGGCCATTTGTTATCTTCTCTGTAAAGTCAAAATACTGTTCCAAAATAATTCATAGCAAACTGTCTGCATCATGCAATGTACAAGTACTGTACATGTACATTGTATGTTGCAAGCATGATATTTTGCATATTAGGACTAGTAAGATGAATTCAAGTGGTTAGATTCCTGTTTGAAAACTGCAGTAATGGAATTAGACATTTAATGTACAATGTCTGCTTTTACTGTAAAAGGTGTTTTTCCATCATGAAGATGATACAATGTATATAGGGCCTACAGACTGTACGTGGTATTTGTGTTCTGAAAGTGAGTACAACTGATATTTTTTTCACATTTTTCTTTTTCTGTGGAGTCTTGACTTAAAAAAAAAATGAAATGACAGTGAAATATGCATCATGTATAAAGTTTAACATTAGTCCTTTGTATACTAGTCGATGACTTGATTGTAGTAGGGCCATAAATAACTTGATGAAATCATTCTCCTCGTGTCCACTGTACTTCTTCTCTTGGTACCAGAATAGCACACATGACTAGGCAGATGCATTCTACCAAGTGTGGAGTATACTCACTTCCTGGACATGATGGTGCTGTATTTTATGCCACAGCTCATCGCAGTTATGGGCAACCATCTCTAAGATGTCATAAATATTAGACTATTACCTCTCAATAACTTGTTGAAAGGAGAATTGTTTCGACATATGGTATATGAAGGCACAGACATGACCATCTCTATCTGCAAACAAATTTCTTGTTTCTTTTTCTTTTTCCTTTTAATAATATGTACTTGTATAATTTGTTTTGTTTTAAATTTGCTGTTGATGAGAAAAGAAACTTGACTAGTCCTTGTAATGGCAACTGTGTGGCTGGAGTCGTGAGCATGCAGTTAGTAACTCATTCAGTAGGTCAACGCAGTATTGTAGAGTATCTGGAGAAATAGATCTCAGTGCACAGTACAATAGTTTGAGGAGTAGCAGTACTTAGTCATAGTACTTCAACAATGAGGATTCAATGACACAGAAAACTATTCACCTCCTCAGGCTTACAGCCAACTTTAAATACATCCTTTATACAATCATATTCATGGGTTTAATAAGTATACACATGGCATCAAATGCACTTTTAAGTCTTCTTTCATATTTAGATATAAGGATAAAGATATTTAGTCCGCTGCTCTTAATATCTGACAATGCAGACTTAATCTAATGACCTGGAAACTCATATTCAGAAGAACTGATGGTTAACATCAAGCATTAGAATCAGTTCTGTTGTTGTGTCATTGTTTTAAGAAAAAAAAAATATAATTCTTGCCTTCTTATATACATTGTATCCTATTGAATGGGTTTTTTTTTCTTTTGGAGTAAAATTATCACGAAAGAACATGTTCATTTTTTCAAGTACGCATTGCACCAGTGGTAATGTGGTTATTCAGTGAGACACTGCTTTAAATACAGTATTGTCTGCAGTTTGTACAGTATGCATAGTGTCAGTGCTAGACCTGCTCGAATTACTTGGGCAATGTGCCTACATAGCTCTTTTGGAAAGTTTGTGCCAAATGATCATGGGTCAAACTCTGTTAAATTTGGCAGGAGCTCTTGCAAAACAACAAAAACAACAACAACAAATCCACTGTTTGATCCTCCATACAGTGTAATACATCTCTGGGGGTTTTGAAGACATTATTTGTTACTCTTAATAGAAAAAGGACAAAAATATTTGTTTTGTGTGTGTGTGTTTGACATAATCAATGTAAACGTTTAATACATCCTTTACATCGATGTAAGGCAATTTTTTAATCACTTGCAATACATGTGTAAGTCAATTTGGTTAGCATTGTGTCATTGGTCAGAATGTTTATTGAAAGTTGGCATAAAGAGTTTTTTTTTTAATTTTTTTTTATTTATGTTTTATTGAAAAATTATTCAGAATCACAATATTTACAACAATCAAAGTTGGCATAAAGAGTTACTATTCTGTATTGAATGAAGCTGGAATGAATTTTCAGTTGGAGTGATTGGGACAATTACACATTGAAATATGGCCGATTTTCATGTCTAGTCCACGGAAATAATATATTTAAAATTGACTTTGTATCAAGGAGTGGTCACAGATTTGTCAGAGTTTCAATTTTCAAACATCTCATTCACTGCTATAGTCTTCAGTCATGTGCTTTATACTGTACATTGTATAAAATGTTGATGTTCTCCTACTTTCTACTTTTGGTCATTCAACCAAAGGAAGTCACTAAATATTACATCCATCAAGAGAATATTGATTACAGAGTGACAAGAGTATGCACATTTGTGAAAGCTACATATGTGTGAACACAATTTTGCAAGGGTGTGGTGTTTGTGTCAATCAGTCACAGTGACAGCAGATAACTTGTGTGGGAGAAACTGGATGATGGACAGAGTTTGTAGTGCTTTCCCCACAGTTGGCCCCACTTGGTGTGATGTACTTGTATTAAAATAGTGTTGGGGTGTTTTTATTTTTTGCGCCTTAATTGAGGAGTTGTGACTCACCCCCTGTATTTGACAGTGTCCTACATCTAGTGACTATGAGACTGTAAACATTGCCACCTATACTTTAGTGGAATGCATGTGTTGTTGACTGTAAATCAAGGATTTTTTACACTGTGTTTTGAGTGTTTGTGTAATACAGATCAGCAGTAGCAAACTGCTGTGTTTTAGATTCTACATTATTTTCTGTATCCACGTAAAAATGCGAAGGACCACCAGCCTACAGTAGCTGCACCCTGTGTATTGCAGTAGACATTCTAAAGGAATATGTATGTAAAGGAGTCTTAATCCTCTCTGTATTATTTGCTGATTTGCTGTAGCTTGTAGTATATTGCTGTAACTTGATTTATTTTGATGTTGATATTATATACACTGTATTTGTGTCTAATTTCTGCAGAGCGTGGCAACAGCAGTGGCCCAAATCTACTTCGCGGAGTCCAATAATTGGTGCAAGAAGCATTGCGGCGTGGCGTGCTTTGTGAAGGACAATGAGAAGCGGTCCTACTTCATCAGGGTGTATGACCTACAGGTTAGTGTCAAGTGCGTGTCCTGCAGGGCATCCCTTCAAGTGAAATATGTGTACAACTTTCTCTCGTGAGATGTAGGAGCTTCTTCAGAATATCATACCACAGTGCATGTGGCAGAGACTTCAGCATCAAGCATGATCTCTTTGAACCCGAGATTCTTCCGCCTGGACCCCTGGGCAAACTGGAGACTCTGATTTGTGTGAATGTGTGCACAATATTATGTACACCACGAGCGCCAAAGTGTGATGCTCCTTGTGGCTGAGGTCCATGGGCCTTTCATATGAATTACTGAATGATGTACAACACGCACTACAGGCAATTACATATTTATTATATGAAATCTCTTTTGATACCTAAGCCTGTCTGCAGCCACTTAATGAAGAAGATATATATCCAGAAAGCTAAAACACACTGCTCTGTAGATGAACCGAATCTTTCTCTTTCGGACAAGTCATGTATTTATGCATTTGAAAACCTTGTTGGGGTAGGTTTCAAGAGTGTGTTGTCATTCTGAGATGGCAAGTTTGCTTTGGTTATCCTTTCTTAACTTTTAGTGAATGCTTTTTGATATTCCCTGCTTAAACTCTTGTTAAGGACCAGCATGAAATGCTGACGTTCATGGCCTATGTTTCATTTCTTGCAATTCTCTTGCCCCGGAATCTCCTCTTTTTTGCAGAATGAGCGCTTGTTATGGGAGCAGGAGCTGTACAACCAGTTCAAGTATGACACACCGGAGAACTTCTTCCACATGTTTGCCAGCGATGTGAGTATCTCATCCCATACATCTTTGAGTTGAGTGGTAGAGTGGGGCCAAAGGGAGTAGTGTTCCTTCTTTTTTTTTTTTTTAAGGAAAGTTAGTGACAGATTGGTTGGAAACTGGAGGAGTGTAGATGGAAGAGAAAGAGAGGGAGAGAAAATTGTGACAACTGAAACTATTCATCTAAATGAATTTCCATCAAATAAGAGGATTGATTTCTTATGACCACTTGTCATGATTTACTTTTTATGTGCACTATCACTTTAATATTTCCTTTTCAATACAGATCTTTTATTTCTATATGACATGACATCCATGGTCATATGGGAGAATTAGTTATCTAAATAGAGTATGATCTACTTCTTTCTACATTTATTACAAAAACAAAATTACATTTCCTTTGAAAAAGTATGTTAGGTGACTCCCGTCATAAAGTCCTCTGGACCCTTCATTTTTTTTTTTTTGCATTATATTGAAATTTTGTTAGCACCAAATAATTAAGTATATAAAATTAAATAAGCAGTAATTTGGGAACCTGAATTTTTGTCGAGCCCACTGGAGGTGAGGGGAGACTAAGGGATCGCCTGCGGCGTCTGTCCGTCCGTCGTCCGTCCGTCCGTCCGTCCATCTGTCGTCTGTCCGTAACGCTACAAAAACTTCAATAACTCTTTACTCTGGGCTTCAATTGCAATCAAACTTCGAGGGAAGAGGGGTCATACAAAGTTTCACATTTTACCATATATGAAGGTCACCTCAAGGTCAAAGCTCACAGGCAGGGGTCAATGAACGTTGGGGCACAATGTTAAGTTTTTTTTTGTTGTTTTTTTTTTTATTTTTTTTTTATTGATTTTCAAAAACAAATCATACATAACATTAAAACAATCAAAGCAAAAAATAAAAATAAAAAAAGAAATAAAACAAAACAAAACAAAATAAAAAAAAGCAGCCATACCAAGTATTTCACAAATAGCAGTTGTCACCCATTTTCACAAATCATCTTAAAGCAAAATAATGTAGGATTACGAGAGATGTCCCAAGCAAACCGCCGACAAGCCCGCGAATATGCCAGGCGGACCGCCGCTCAATCCACCAGCACCAATTCGGGCCCCTGGCAGACTCCATTCTTTATTCGAGTGTTACATTTTTAGTTAAACATGACAAATCATCCACCCACAGTTACGATACTCTTTACTCGACCCTTCTTTCTTCATACACTTACGCAAACATGCATACCCACACACAATAATCAATATACAAAATGGAATCTGCCCACAGAGCCGATCGGGTTAGGCCGGAATAGAGAGAGCAGCAAACCCACCCAGCAGGCACACAAGGCCACCAACGGAAAGCCGGAGTCATTCCCGAAACCTGCTGGCAGTATAAACTGTATGTGACTCGCTGGAATGGAAGACAACCTAAAACAGCATAAACCATGTAAACAAATTTTGCATAATATTAATACAAAACCAAAATAAGTACATGTATGTACTATTGTACATAACATTCTTTCAGGTTTAACAAATGATAAAATATCTCAACATCCATGTACCTACAATCCTAGTACAGTATACTAGTAGTAATCTAACTTACTAGTAAGGGAAAATTAAGGCAGTCCTTCTGTCTCATGAAAATTTGTACCCCATCCACATTAAGTGTCACTAACATGACACATACAGAACATGTACAATTTGTACTAAGAATATGAAAAATTGTGTTACATTAAAAAAAATATATAACTTATTGAAGATGAGGGGTTTCAATTTATAGATAAAGATACGAATACATGGCTACATGTATTTGACAATAACAATTAAGCTTTCCTCTTTAACTAATTAATACAATGTCCCATAAAACATCATCCACGGACCTGTATGGGCAATGTAGCCTTAAAAACCAAAAAAGCTTTTGAATCACCCAATTCCACAGAACAGATAAAATAACCAACTTCTTGAATTATACATAATACAAAATTATGGCTGATTCTGCAGAAACATGTAAAATACATACACATTGTATACCATCAAAACATGCCAAGGTTAAAACTACTCATACAGACCCATGTGAGATGTCGTCTGCAAAACTAAAAATACTAGTTACAGATCAAATCTCCATTTCCTGAAATGAATCGAAAGTTTGTTATTTCTTTTAGCAATATTATACTCAAGCTCCTTGTTGGCTGTGACATACGATTTATAACCTTTAAAGCTTGGTGGTTTATTTTGAAATTTACAAATATAAACATGACATTTAAATAAAAGAAAAAGATATGTCAAAAATTTATCAGAATCAAAACCAAACATTTGTTCAAATAATGAAACATTTAGTGGCTTATTGATTTTCTGAGAGATAGCTTTAAGAGTATCCTCCCAAATGGGTTGAACTGAAGGACAATGAACAAAAATATGAATATAGGTTTCAGGGGCATTCTTACAAGATGAGCAATTGGGAGAATCTTTTCTTTTAATTTTACATAGAAAGTTATTCAAACCTATAGCTCTGTGAAATAGCTTAAAATAAAATGATCGAATACGTGTATTTATGGTACATAAAAAGTTGTTCACATGAACCTTTTCCCAATTGATTTCTTCGGACTCTTGGAGGTCACTCCAAAATACAGTCTGTCTTTCTGGATAACATGTTTCTTGTATTATACTGTAAGCGAACTTTGGATTTTTTTGAGTCTTTAAAAGTTTTGCTTTAATTTCCTCAAATATTTTGTCTGGAGTTAAATCAGAGGAAACAAACCAATCTTTTGGAATATTTTTCAATAAAAAATTGTATTTCCGCCTGTCCTTTTTGCTAATATCGTAATCCAAAATCAGTTCTTCAAATAATTTATAACCTGGATGGGGAGGGTTGAGTAGATCACTTATAAAGACAATACCTTTGTCTAACCAATCTTCATACAAGAAGTATTGTTTGGATTTTGAACGAATACTTCTGTTAAACCAAATGCATTGACAAGAACCAATTGCAGAAAAAGCTGTATTAAATTCATCTTTAACAATTTTTTCTCTAAAAATGTACCATGTTTGAAGAGATTCGGCTAATTGACTTGATCCTAATTTGTTCAAAATACATGCAGGGGGATGTGCTTTCCACAATATATCTTTTCTACCACTAAAATCATCTAAAATACATAATTCAATAAATTTCCATATACTTTGATAGTTATCATCAAGAAGCATTTTGACCCATGTCATTTTTTTTGTGCAATAGAAAACATGTATGGATCAATCATTTTTAAACCACCCAAAGAATAATCATTACACAAGAGGTGTCTTTGACCCTATCACTTCCACCACTCCATATAAATTTATATAGAATTGTGTTTATTTGTCTAAAAAATTTCTTTGGTATTTTTATACATAATACCGAAAAATAATACAGAAGTTGAGGCAGCAATAGGGTCTTTATAACACAGATCTTCCCGACCAGAGATAAATTTCTTACACGCCAACAATTCAAAATATTTTCAATGGATTTAAGCTTTGTCTTGTGGTTAAGATCATACAGATTACTTATGTTCAAAGAAAAATGAATACCCAGAGTTTTAAAAGTAGACTTATTCCATTTAAGACCTTTCTCCGAAAATGGAATTTTTGAGAACCCTTTAAAGAACCAATCCAAATTGCTTCTGATTTAGAGATGTTAAGCTTACAGCCAGAACTCTCAGAAAATGAACCAATAGTATCAAAAAGTGATTTAAACAAGTTTTGTGAACCGTCAATGAAACAAGTAGAGTCATCTGCTAGCAAAGAAATTTTCAAATCATTTTCATCCACTGGGATACCTTTAATATTTAGGTTTTGTCTAATAGCAAGAGCCATAGACTCGATAACCAACAAAAACAGGTATGGGGATATAGGACACCCTTGGAAAATACCTCGTTCCATATTTATTGGTGTAGTCAAATGTCCATAATTTGAAACATAGCTTTTCCTACCTGAGTAAAATACCTTTATCCAATCAATAAATTTATCACTAAAATTAAACTTTCTCATTACCCGATACAAGTAATCATGCGAAACACTGTCAAAAGCTTTCTGTATATCAAGGAGAAGAATTGCTCCAGGAATTTGCTTTAAATCTGTATATTCTATTATATCAATAATTAAGCGAATGTTATTTCCAATATTCCTTCCTTTTAAAAAACCAGATTGATCTGGATGGATCAAATCCGAGAGACATTTTTTTAAACGATTTGCTAAAGTTTTGGCTAAAATTTTATAGTCTACTGTTAAAAGAGAAATTGGTCTGAAGTTTTTCAAAAAGGAATGATCTTTATCTTTTTTGGGAATCAAAGTAATGACTCCATTTCTTTGTGAACTAGACATTAGCCCATTCTGCAGGGAAAAATTAAACGAATCTAAAAGTAAATCAGAAATGTCTTTCCAAAACACGATATAAAATTCTATGGGTAGCCCATCCAAACCTGGTGACCTGTTATGTTTCATTGAGGTAATTGTATCATACAATTCCTTCTTTGAAAGTGGTTTATCAAGAAAATCCTTATCAACTTCATTTAATTGGGGAATTTCAATAGAATTTAAAAAAACATCTTTTTCATCACCTAAATTGTTATCACATTGTTTTGAGTATAAGAGCTGATAAAATAAATAAATTTCTTCCAATATAGTGTCCTGCTTAACAATAATCTCATCATCATCATTCTTTAATTTAAAAATACTTTTCTTCTCTCCAGACCTCTTTTCTAAATTACAAAAATATTTTGAACTTTTTTCCCCTTCTTCAATCCAAAATCCGAATAATTAAACCTTTGGTTTCTTCATCCAAAATATCATTTAAGGCCTGGGTTAAAAAATCCTTCTCATTAAGAAGCTCATCATCATTTAAGTCAACACTCAATTTTTTTTCTACCTCCTCTATTTCCCGCAGAAGTTCTCTTTTTACGAAATTCTTTTCTTTCTTTTTACGTGCACAGTATTCTATACAAATACCGGTAATGGTACATTTAAGCGCATCCCATAAAATATTTGGATTACAATTACTTTTAAAATTAATAAGTTTAAATTCTTCAATGTTGTCCCTAATGATTGTACAAAAATCTGAATCTTTGTGTAAATACTGACAGTTCAATTTCCAAAATCCTGGACCCCTTAGTGGTTGGGCACCTTTAAAATTTAATGTAACGAGGGAATGGTCAGATTGAATACCTGGACTTATTTTTGATTGCGAACAATTAGTAACAAAGTTATCAGAAACAAGAATATAATCAATCCTGGATAACACTTTAGGATTTTTTTGATGTCTGGTGTATTGTTTAAGGTTTGGATTAAAAGTACGCCAAATATCACAAAGATTAAATTCTTCCATAAGTGTTGTTAACATTTCACTTGATTTGACATTAGAGTGGGTGTCCCTACCCCCTTGATAGTCCAGATGGCCCAAAACAGCATTAAAATCCCCAGCACATATAATAGAAGCGTATTTAAATTGGTCTACTTTGTTAAAGACTTCAAGAAAAAAATTGGGGTCATCATTATTTGGACCGTACAAATTTACTAAAACTAAAGGAACTTCATTAATACTAGCAGATATAATCAGGTATCTTCCATTAGGGTCAATGTAAGAAGAGTCAAGGACCAATGAAACCCTATTTCGAATTAGAATGGCTACACCTCTACTGTTTGAAGAATGGCTGGAAAACCATGATTTTTCACCCCATTGTTGCATCCAAAATTGTTCATACGATTTTGAAGAGTGGGTTTCCTGAAGAAAAATTATATCACTCTCAATGGATCTTAAATAATGAAAAATTTTGCGTCTTTTTACATGATCTTGAATTCCCCTGCAATTAAATGTTGCAAGTTTTAAATCCATATTTGTAATGTGGGGAAAACAGTCCATTTCTTATTACCTTTATACAGGACTTTCAATAAGTTTGAGAGCAAGAGCACCTGAGACAAAATAACTGCCAACAAAATAAAATTATGAAATACAAAAACATACTGAATAATAATACTTGCGGCTGCTGTGAGATTAGAAAAAAGTGGTATGATTAAAAAAGAAAAACAATTGGGAAAAAAACAAACAAAAGGATGGGTGCACAAGGTAGGGTGGCACCGGGCCTCAAATTGTGAAACGGCCCGGGCCAAAAGTGCAACTTTTGGAGTGGCCTCAATGGCCACCGGCGCATGGGGGCGTAAACACATATCATAATCGTGCCCTTCATATTACATATGAATTGGTACAAAATAAAAATGAAATACAAAATATATCATATGAACTGTCAATACTACAACCATTCAGGTCCCCCCTCAAAAAAAAAAAAAAAAAAAAAAAAATCTTTCCTTTTTTTTTCTGCTAACAATATAATGGAATCCACATAAGTTATATTAATTAAATGTAATTACTATTCCAAATAAAATGAAAATAAGTTTACCTTATTTAGTTTTCCACAGTAAAGATATCAACGGAAGAAAAAAAAAGGGGTATTTTACTTTAAAATACACCAAAAAAAAATCTTTTACAACAAACTTGCATTATGTAGATCTTATTCTTAAAGATCAAAAATTTGAAAAAAAAATATTCAAATGATAATAACATTTGAAAAAATAATAAGAATCTATTATGAGTGTAATGTATAATCAATTGTATTGACTTCTTCTCTTTAACCAGTACTAAACTAAAATAACAACAAAACACGCCCATTATACAAGTTACTGACTACTGGTCACTAATTCTACTGTGTATACAGTGAAACAAACGATATCAATTAGAACTCGATCAGAATGAAATAAAAAGCTTGCAAACAATAATACAGCCAAGTGCAGACAACATTACCAGAAAATGGAATAAAGTCTTGGAGTTTTGCAAATCGGCTTCCTCCTTTTTTTCTCTCAAGAAGTAACATTGGTTCAGTATATTCTGCAACAGTATATCAGTTATCAGTAGTTAATGTTGATATTCTTCTTGTGTACCAGATCTTCCACATGTCTCCAACTGGACTTCCATCCTGAGATGCCTTTATAATCACGAAAAACAGTTTAAAAAGCATACAACAGCGAATATGAAAAAAAAAATCCGATCTGGTGCTCCTGAAGCATGAAACAAGACACCTTGTTTAACTTCCTCTGGGAACGTCGGTATTTGCCGTTGGTGTTACGATCCTGCCCGAAGAATCTCTCGCCTTCAGAATGGCTGGGTAGATAAAAAAAGGCTTGAAACCTTTTTCCTTGAGAGCCTTGAATTTGGTCAGCTGAGCCTTTCTTTGGTCCAACACCCGCTTAGACATATCATCGTTGACAAAAATCTTTCTGCATCTCTGGTCTGGGCCTGAAACAAACTTTATCAGCTCCTTCTTGACTCGTTCTTTTACACGATAACTGTTGAACCCGATATGAATAGGGCGAGGGCGAGAGTTCTTCTGGTTGCTACGGTATGTAGGTGTGCGATGGATTCTGGAGGTCTCATCTTCAATGTTTATGTTGATCTTGGCCTCAGCAAGTAGGAGCTTCACTGATTTCAAACTCGCGCTAGCCTCATGGGCATCATCTCCTTCCGTTTCTGGCAGGTTGAAAATAACAATGTTAGATCTCCGCGAGCGGTTTTCTAGGTCGTCGATTTTTTCTTCTGCCTTAGCTAATGCAATTTCCAGTTTGCTTACTTTGTCAGATACCTCGCCAATCTCATGCTCGAGAAGGCCGTGGCTGTTTCGGCAATCCGCAGCCAGCTGCTCAAATCTAGCGTGCATACGGGCTTCAAACGCCCGGGCCCATGCCAGGGCTTGTTCTTCATCGTCCGGCATCGTTGTAGGTACACTCAAGTTTTCGTTTGGAATCACAGAAACATCAGAAAGTGTGCCTGTTTTTACCTTTTTCTTCGCCGGGCTGGAGGTTGGGTCCATTCTTGCGTTCACAACTGTCCATACGATGTAAAAAATAGCAGTATTAAGACTAAAATTGAAATAAATTCAGGGCACGAAAATCCACACGTGTTCACGCATTAGTGTGCGCCGCCATCTTTTTGACAATGTTAAGTTTTTACGGCGCGTTTCTATTATGGGTCATAACTTTTGATCCATAACTCCATTTGTGACTAAACTTGGATGGTAGATGTCCCTTGGGGAGTGGATGGTCACCACAAGGTCAAAGGTCACAGGCAGGGGTCAACGAACTTTAAGGGCCCAATATTAAGTTTTTATGGCACGTTTCTTTTTTGCCATAAATTTTCAACCCTTGTATATCTCTTTTTATCTGTGATATTTATTTTTTTAAATCTGTTACATCACATTCGCTACAATTTCTTGTACGCGAATGGGCGAGACACATTATGGCACTTGTCTTGTTATTTCGTTGTAACGATTATTTTGTTATAACCATATCTGTTCTAAAAGGACTGTCAGAAAAGAAAAAAAAGGCACTGTACCTGCATTTTGCTGGTCAAATAGTGATGATAAATTAAAAAGGTCATAGTCCGATAGTCGTGAGTATGTGTCAATTCCCATTAGGTCAAATGTTAACCAGAGAGTCTTAAGCCTACCTACACTGTACATTTATGTTGCTGTGGAGAAGACAAGGTTCATTTTCTTAAGGATACCAGACAGGCGCATTATCAGTTTCACCGGAGGGTTTTGAAGGAAATATTTTGCCAAGTAACTTTATCTACTTCTAAGTCTGGGTTTACATGTATGACGTCCTGTCCAGTTTTCAGTATCAATAAACTGTGGTATCATATTTGAAGTAGTTGGCAAGTTGTATTAAAATGTTCCTTACCTTGTGTACATGGAAGGCCATACCTGAAGAACCAGCGTCTTCAGGGCTTTCTGTGCACTGTACTTGAAACATCTTTATTCTGCCTGTTATAGTGTTAACCCTTTAGCCCCTGAATTGCCCGTGGCTGTCCCTCTCAGAAATTATGTGCATGTTTCTTTGCCAGGACCATAATCATCCATGTAAAATCTAGCTTATTCTGCAGTTCAATCCCCACAAATGCCCAATTACTTTTTTTAAACCCACACAAAATTTTGTAGAATTTTGAGAACTGCTTCCATCATGTGGTAGGTGTTGACATTACATGAAACCTCCGGATGCTAAGGGTTATACATACATTATGTAGGTTTCAGCTTCAGAGGTTCTCTTCAAAGGTTGCCATGTGTCTTCCCCTTTCTTGTCCTTTATAACACTTAATCAAGAAGGATCAAGGCCATCATTTCATTCATTAATCTCATCAGTTACTTCACTCACCCTGAATGCATTATTATTATATTCATCCCACACTGAATTTTCCAAAGGATGTGGGCATTACGTCCCAGAGGTTACAGGGATGCATATGAATGATGTGCATTTAGCTATCCAGGAACACACACCATGGGAAATATTGCACACACACACACACACACACACACACACAAATGGCTTATTGCTGATACTGACTAAATATGATGACTTTGGAGAACTCTGTCACAGTGGTTTATATGTGCAATGCGTTTAGGATAATGTTATCATGTGAATGCAGTCACTTTTCTCCTAGATGTGTAGGAGTTTTTCTCAGACCATCTGAGGAAAAGGAAATTCTTCCAATGCCAGTCATCAAGGCATGCTGCCAAGCCCTGAGGAATTGTTATCCTGAAGTTTGTCACACAATAATCCAATGCATTTGGTGCCCATAGAGAAGATTCTGTGCAAACTTGGCTGGTGTTCATGTCTAGGGTTACTACTGTAAAAGGGAATTTGTAGCCAAGCATTCATAGGTGAATTTATTTCTTGCAGAAAAGGTTAATGGCCAAGACTTTGCACAAAGACCCCCTCCTCGTTGCACTTTAGATACAAGTCCTACGTGTATATTAATTGACAAAATCATTTTGTTAAAGAAAATGACCAAGAGAATAAAAATTACGAGGGACAGAATGCCCTCTTCTATCAGGAATGTGCAAATTACAGACCTTCATGAAGAACACAATTAAATTAAAGATACTAAAATGGAAAAGACTTCTTTGACATGAATGATAATGCTTCAAGTTGCAGCTGCTCGTGTGTTTGAAAGGAGTATTCTCAGGTTTGCCCATAAAAAAGCACTATTCAGGAAACAAATGTTTCCGATTGTCTTGTAGGTGTGTGTGTGTGTGAACATGTTTGAAGTCAAATATGTATGCTCCAGTCTGTTATTGAACCAACAAAATTTGATTCACTGCAGCTACTGTTTGTAATTTTATGAAGATAAAAACTGCTAAAGTCTGTGCCACCCCTTTCACTCTGCAATTTAACAACATGGCTGTTTCGAACTGATAAAATCAGGACAATTTGTCACTTACACCAGCGATAAGCGAGAAATATATGTAATTTTTCCTCCCACATGTGGTCATCATGTTGGCTAAATTTACACCTTTGGGTGACCGCATTTCACAGTGTCCAAGAGGCGCAGACTTGATTTGCTTGCTCTTATCTCTGTTAACAGAGTGGTAGGCAGTTCAGTTAGATATTAAACTTGGAGAGGTATACTTCAGCATAGCAGAGATCATGAGACAGGAAATATAGGCCTCCAATAAACCAATGGGCCCCGTCTATTCGCAGTTTGTCTGTTACATATATGAATACCTTGTGTATTAATTGGGCATTGCCAGAGATTTCAGAGACAACTACACTGTAAAGAGAACATATAAAGGTCATTGACTTGAGATAGTATAGAGACTTGACTCCATGTTTGGGGGAAAAAAATAGATACCTGTACTTGCAGATGGTTCTCATTAGTAAAGAAAAAAAAATGAAGAAGAAAAAGAAGAAAGGAGGAGTTCTAAATTTATGTAAATTCTGAATTTGCTTCAAATAATATCCATGCAATGCCATCAGATACATCACAGATAAAACGTTTGAAGTAATTAGTAACTGAGGTCATATGTGTTAGAATTGTTTCCTGCATAACTTTTGCGATACGTTGTACATTTGTAACTCCCTTTCAATGATTTGATCTACAACTCTGTAGAAGTATCTATTGTTGGCTGTGTAGAACTAGAATTTTCAGGAAATTTCAGTTCTTGTAGTTTCTTTACAAGTCATTTTAATTGGACCTTTTTTTGTTTGTATGTAAAGACTCAACAAAATTGGAATAGAAATGTTAAATTTACCCCCTAAAATGTATACAAATATGATTTTTTTATATTGTTTGTAGGACGCTTGTCTATTGGTAGTAGGGTATATTTTGTTGTGTATTGTGCAATGTCCTCTATTACAGTGTATATGGTTGAAGTATTGAGAGATGCTGTTACTTGTACGGCATACAAACCTTGAACTCGTGTGGCATTGTGTGCAAGACTAATTAAGTGCCAGCCATGCAAGAATACAATGAAAGCAAATGAAGCAAAATTAATAACTAGACACACATGCTGTACCCAGATGTCAGTGTCGGGTTATGAATGATGTAGCCACAAGTGGGATGCAATCTTAAGTGAAGTGTTATGGCATTTTCAATATTTAAAAAAAAATCAACTACATGTATTTGTGCCAAGTTTATCAAGACAGCACACTCAGTAAAATAGTGTGTTATTAAAGTACAATTTGTATTTTGTACACACTACACTCCTGTTTAACGAATGTGGTTACAGCAAAATTCTTGTTACAATGAAGTAAAAAATTCAGGTTTCAAAATAATTGTTTTATTTGTCTTTATGTATTTATGATACATGTACTGTATTGTTCAGCCATGAAAATTATAAAGAATGAAAACAGCTGGTCCCAAGGAATTCATTAAAAATCTATAATAATGGGAGTCGCCTGTGTTGAGTATAGCACTGCCGGCATGGACTTTCTAAAACCCATCAACTCTTTTTCATTTCTTTTGTCATTATGTTTTGCAAAGCAGTGTCTGGTGGCATGAACATGTACTATTACTCTTGAACAATGCTATCTGTAGAGTGTACATCAGTACTTTTCATACAAGGGCAGAGGTTTGTACCAGGATCCTGGAATTGCCTGGCTAGCTTTCATGAGAATAGATTACATTGTAATCAGCTACCATCAGGAATTGAAGTCATATGGTATGTTTCAATCATAGTTATCTGATATGGCAAGTGGAAGTGGTCAAGATATGATGGTAGAAAGACAGGGGAAAAAAAAAAGTTCCAACATCCGCTAGTAGCAATTGTTGATGCAATTTCCGTCTGTCAGGCTTTCTAGTACCATGCATAAAAGGAAAAGAGAGGCCAAGTCTGTGTTTATTCAATTAACAAAGTTTTAAGGCTTGGCTACCAATGACTGAATATAATACTAGATAGATTACATGCTGACGTGGTTACTGGTTTATCAGTTAGCATATACGTTCTGTACAATGTATTATGTGATGATAAATCACTGATAAAGAGGTAAAGATGTGTACAAAGGAACAAAGAAATAATAATGACGTGGTATATGGCTAAGATTATTGAAGCATTAGAATGTTGGGTGATGCATGTAGCCTGTACAAAACTGTAGTTGACAGAGGAAAAAGGGTGAACATATGTGACTTCCGTAATTGGCATACAATGTACAAATGCATCTTTGGTGTGCGCTTCATATCCTGAGAGACAAACGGGTTAGCAGAAAAGGTTCAGTCTGGAAATCGGAGAGGACGCATTTGTGGAGTAATACAGCACAGGACATGTCGAGAGGGGCACTTTTAAAGCTGAATCAGGTTTGTAGGAGCAGGAAGCTCCCCAGCTTCATTGGCAGCATATCCCCTATCCACCATAACCCTCCATGTGCTGTCCGAGTCTCGTGTCCTCGCGAGTGGCATTCATTACTGTCGAATGACAAAGGAAGGGTTGCTCCTCTGATGATGATTTTTGGCTCAGCTTGGCATTTCTCTTCTCGCTTTGGGCAATTAGACAACAAAGAGGGAAAAAGAATGTGTAAATCATTTCTAGACTATCTGTTGAGAGAAGGGGTAGGGGAAAGCGCTGTAGATTGGGGGCATAATCAGGAAATTGGCAGATTATTCCGGAATGGGGGGTTAAAGGGAAATGACAAGGGGGAAAGGGGGGGGGGGGTTGTCTCTCTTTTAATGAATAGCCCTGAGGTGAAATGTCAGGGCTCAGTGTCGACGACAAACATCATGTGCAGCCATGGCGGTCTGAGTCACCCAAAGCCCCTTTCTCCCTCTGTGGCGGTGGTGGAGCTGTGACAGGGCGCGCACCGAGCCCTTCTCATTTGGTGGATGAGTGGGCCGCCGGAGCGGGCAGGGACTGCGCCGTCTTGTTAGCCACCATGTATGCCTTTGAAATGCTAGACGCCTCCAAGTGTACCTGGGAGGACCCTTTCTCATTTCGGGCGTACAACTACAAGCGGAATGACTTTGATTCGCTGCTGGTGAAGAAAACTCGCGTAAAACCAACAACATTTTCAGCTGTGCGTGCTTCTTTCATTCATGCAAAGTACCAGTATTGTTTTTTTTCTGGGTATTGATCATTAGCATGATTTCTTTGTTCTAAAACCCCAGCAATTTTTTGGGGGGTGAGAAAATGCCACTTTATTTGGAGGATTTGTGCTTTCCATAGGTGCATGACGGTGTATATGTATGGGTACCAGTTTTATCAGGTGCATGTTTCTATCAGGGTTTAGGTACAATTCTTCTAAGTAACGTGATTTTTAAGTGTTTTTCTGTTTATTTTTCTCCACCCCATCCCACCCCCCTCCCCTTTTCTGCTCCAGAATTGTTGGGCTGGGTTGAATTTTGCCAGTGAGGTGGAGGCTAATGGATTTAAGCAGGTGATCAATGACAAGATTCAGCGTAGACAGCAAAGGAGACAGGGTGAGTACACTCAAGATGCCTCTCAAATTGTATTAATGCCGAGTGAATTACTTCTATTAACTTTAATATTGCCTTCTAGATGTTGGAATTCCCTGTGGGGTTGATACAAACAATGTACTGTATATGCCATATATTTCGCAAGGTTTTTATTTTCACAAATTTTGCGAGTCAAGTGCTATTCAAGAATTCACCAACACATGAAAAATATGAACTCTGATGCAGACATTAATGCAACATGCACGCATACATTTCTCTGTTCATTGCTGTATTTCCTGATGGCAAATTGAAGCCCTATTGGCGAGAAATTACACTTGCTATTGTATATATGGCATATACAGTAACACACCAGCTTGCTATAAGCAGTAGGTTAGGGTAGTGGTACTTGTAGGAAGACTTTAGTCTCTTTCCAGGACTTGTTGATTGTTGTAATACTAATTGCAAACGTAGTCTCTTAAGGTGGAAACTTTCACACGATTTTGTTTCCACACCAAGCCAATTTCAAGAACGTCACTTGTTCATGATTTCACGGACAACTGCATATCTATGACATGTTTTCATATCTCAAGAAAATATTAGTGTGGAATTATTTGAATGGTACTTTGTAACATGAAATACATTATAAGAGATTTATTTCCCAGAAAATATCCCATATTTACTTTATATGGCAAGGTAAGTACTTTATGGAGATGTTTATCTGTTTCGAAGAACGGTTGATGATGTTAAGTTAGTATGCCTCAATACTGGCTGGGCGAGTGCCAAAACATGATACTGTTTCAGAAGTGGTTGATACACATCAGAAGTAACTCACACATACATGTACACAAACATATGCACTCAAAGGTATGTACACGCAATCACACACACATTCTGTTTACACCCAGGCACAAAGACGTGTATCCTAACAAATTGATGAGACTCAATATTAAAGGTATTAGCCCACATTTGTAAACCTGCAGCAATTGGTCTCATAGTTAGCATGGAGTTTGGGTATGATTGCAGTAACACCTGTGCAAAATTTCGTTCCAATTAGTCCATTACTTTCATAAAAATAAATGAAAATGCACCGTAATCCATATGCATGCGTAAAACGCTCGCTAGCTCCGGTCCACGTACGTGTTACATGTACAATGTACATAGCTATAGCCCGCGCTCGTAATTCGATTTTGGGTCGGGTTGACCCGGTTTGAAAATTGATTTTAAAACGATGATTTTCTCTCTTTTATCGAATGGTATAGACAAAGAGCGACAGGTGAGGTATGTTACTGTTATAACTTGTACTTCCCGAAGTCATATTGGACCTGTTTTATGCAGTTTTGATTTTTGTGGGTGTGCAAATGTGGGCTAGTACCTTTAATGTATGTAGCTGCTGTCCAAGCTGCCGTCCCAGTGCACTGGCAGCTAGGCAGGTAGCGTACCCCGCAACGGTAGTGTAATCTATGCTAGCCTGCGCAAAATTGTAGTCCCTTCTTCACAAAAATAAAGTATATCTTTATGTGAAAATCATACATGTTTTACCTTATTAGATATTGAGAAACCTATCATGCACATCTTATGAAATTAGTGAAATAGATCCATGAAAGTCACTGTTTTTTCTCGAACTGATTCAAATTGATGAAATGCTTGCGTCAGTTCTTTTTTTTTGCAACTGATTGACAAATTGCCTTACATGGACGTAGATAGCACTGAACTGATGAGTGTTTTTAGTAATATCCGTGATGATGATAGCATTAAAGCATAAATTGACTAGAGAGGGTAATGAATTTATCTCTTTTTTCTTGGGGGGGGGGGGGTCATGGGAAACTTGGTCATCTTTGATATATTTATACCTTTTTGCCAGTATAGTTCTTCATCTGTTGCTACCAATCAGTCAGTCATGTCATATACCGTAACTGTCTCATCTTGTTTATGCTGAAAGAAAAAAAATTAAAAGAATCAGAGTTTGTATTAAAGGAGATGGCAACTCTGACCAACCAGGAAATCTGGCTAAAGTTAGTTGCTTCCCCCTTGCGGCAAAGACAGACTTGTGTGTGACTAGCCCAAGACAGGAAAGGTACCGTGCTGCCCACCGACTAGAATAGAATATGCACCATGTGTGTGTTACCAACACTTGTGAGTCAAAGTCATATGCATCGGCCCCCTTCTGTACCGAACGTCGGTTAGGTATAGGCTGAAGGGATGCCGGCGATTTCTTGCCAGTCATCAAGATGTAAAATTTCCACCGTCTTTTAATTGACAACACCAGCTACGGACTTGAGGTTTTGACAGGAGGGTGTACATACAGTAGGAGTGTCCGGGTACCACTGTGTTCAGTAGTTGTTGTTGATTTTTTTTTTCAGTGACGCATAATGAGGTGAGATGACTTTGCATTGACCCAGTGGGGTGTGTAAAAGTGAATAGTTTGACTTACACAAGTGGACACATGTATGATTATGCTTTCTTTTTAGTTTGCTAGGCTGAAAAAAGAAGATATTTTTAGATGCATAGATAGTCAAAATAAGTTTCTTGCAGGATACAAGCTATTAAATAAAAAGAAGTAGTATTAGGACATAATTGAGACATACATGTAGGTTATACACAGATAAGAGTGAACATAAGTACATGTCTTACATTACATACAGTATATTGTAATTGTATAGTAAAAAAGGGCTTGTTGTGAGTTATTAGTGCAAACCAGCAGCATTCTTGTTCTGTACCACATGAATCGGACTTAACATTTTCATGGTATGTTGATTTTTTGTTTTGTTTTGTTTTGTTGCTTTTTTTTTAGGGGGGGTGGAGCCACATGTTGCATGAAAGGCACAAATACTTGTTCACTGCAAAGTACATTCACCATTATATTCCTTGTACAATATTTAATCTGTGCATTTTGAGCAAACACAATGTATGTAGTGTAGATGCGTGGAAGAACTCAAGAAAGATGTACTAACATGTAACTGAGCAAACTTGCAAATCAGTCAGTTTTTCCATAGAGAATAATCAAGCTTGTCACTCTGCAGGTTCTCCAATGATATATATTTTTTTATTATCAAATATGTTATTATTATTCTTTATTTAATTATTTTCTTTTTTATAATGGCAGAGTAATTTGGCCTACATCCTACTTCCAAGGTCATCAGTGTGTGTGTGGTCGTATTGATTTAATATGCTTGTTATCCATACTGTTAGAAGCTCCTGTCATACATGTACATGTATATTCTATAGCAGGTGTTAGTTTTGACTGCACTGTCCATACATCATATGTGTGCCGGGTCAGATGATCCAGGCTGGATGATCTATTCTATGATCAATCTTTTAGAAGCCTTGGTATCTGCCATAAGGAAATTTTAGGGGAAAAAAAGGGGAAAAGTAATGCAATGCATTTTTTACATTATCAAAATTTGTACTAAAAATTTACTTCTTTTATCTTGAAATATCTATAATCTTGAAATATTTGTAGTGTGTTAAGTACTAGCAGGAATCTTATAATGTGGTTTGTTGGTGAACAGTATTTAAAAGGACATTGCCTGACATTGTGTGTTACTCAATTACAATATTGTCAAGACTTTACTCATGGGCTGTAGGATTGTGATGAAATGTACAGAAAATATCCCCGAGTACAAAAATTTGATAATTTTGCCATCAGTATCAAGAAATCTACAACTTTTCGAAAACAAATATTACCATACTATCTAACACTGCTGTCTATGAAAGAAATTGAGTATTGTTAATCTGGCCATTCACAGTTCTCTTAGAAAAAAAAAATAGTAATATTTCATATCAACCCATTTTTCTTCCCAGCTTCATACACAAGTTTGTAAAATGTAATATCAAAGACTCTGGTCTACGACATGTAGGTACTGCAGGACCTTGCAGCTCAAACTTCTGATATACAGGTGTACGCTATACAGTGCCTTGTACATAAACATAAACTTGTCTATTGAATCAGAGAAAAAAAAAGAGTGTGATTCATAGCACTGCTGTGTCAGACCTTTTCTTTTTCCCCATGCAGCAGAGTGTACCCAGAAATGACTCATTCCCAAGAAGACTCATTTGTTTCAATATTCCCTCACCCATGCCTGTCTGAAATGTACTAGTACAAACAGGTTTCAAAGCATTATCTTCCATTATATAGCATTCCATGTACTGCTGAACAATTTGCAATCAGTAAGGATGTCATATTGAGAATTCAACCATGAAATAGTTATTTTTGTAGCCAACAATGTGTCTGATTCAAATTCATGATTTTGCCGCTTCTTACAATGTACAAATATGTGTAGTTTGAGCAAACTCTTTTACAGTTTCACTGTATGGAAACGGGAGGTACAATAATTGTAGTAATAATAATGATGATGATGATGATGATGATAATAATAATGATAATAGTAGTTGTAGTAGTAGTAGTAGTAGTAGTAGTAGTAATAATAATAATAATAATAATAATAATAATAATGTTTGCTGCATTTATCATTCAGGCAATATAACACATAAATAATGTACACTGGCATATCAGCTGGCTGGAATCTGCTGTCAGATGCAAGACTGATAAAGGAAGAGCAGGTTTATTGAAATTAATCACTTGTCTCACATACACTAATGCGGGTCAGTCCCATTAGACGTAAGTCTTGAGCGAGGCTAATCCTCTCATAAGAGGCAGGGCTAGTGGTTTATTAAGTGGCTGAAGTGAAAGTGACTTAACTCTTGTGGAGACATAGAATAAGGACACACGAAATGCTCTCGTTCATACATTTACCACTTTGTGCATCAGTTTTCTTTTTTATCCTGACAATACTCAATACAGAGTTACAATGTCTGTAGCAGAATGTACACTTGTACATCACTTTTAGTTTAGTTAAGAAATCTAGAAATAACACTCATACTCTGAAATATACCTGATGGGCAAGGCAGAAAGTGCTATTGTATTAGTAGATTTGTAGTATGCTTGAACTGTTCATAAAAAGTTTACACAAATTACCCTTGGAAGAAGTTGTATGCATGCACTTGAGTTGCGTATCATTTTGATTTAATCTCTTTTTCAATTCAAAAATAGTTTGGGGGTAAGCTGATGGTCACTTTTAAGGAAGAATTGGAATGCTTTGAAGTGAAAGCCTGTCTTTCTGCCAGTATTTCCCAAATTTTCATTGCAAATGAGGATTTTTAAAAAGCCAATGCATAGTCACTTTATAGACTTCTATGTCCTGTGTATATAACATGAAAAAAAAATTAGAATAAGGCAGTAATTTAATATTCAGGGCACTTGAACTCTATTTTTACACTCAACTGGTTCCTCTGTAGATTGTAAATAGTAAATAGTTCATATTCTGGGTCTATTTTTCATTAGTTGCAATCTGGTATTGTTTGTCATTCAGATTAGCATTCATAAATACATTTATTGTTATATTTCCTGTTCTGACCATAAAAGAGCTTGTAATGGCCTGATTTCCCATGAGAATCCTTAAACACTCATTCACACATCTCATACAATGTACAAGTACTTTGGAGTGATGCTGCTTCTTGACTACTTTTAATTCTGCTAATTGCTTACTTCGAATATTGATATTTTTCATTTTAAAGTCATGATGATAATAGCAGTGATGTTGCATTATGTGCCAGCTTAACTGCAGTCAGATGCAAAGTTGCAAATTTATGTACATGTTTTACATGGATTTCTTTGTTGACATAGATGTATGAACTTAAACTAACGTTACACCCAAGAATTTTAAAGTGATGTGTCATGCACTGAGTGATAGACAGAATACGGTCCTTCACCGCTGGTAGAGAAAAACTTTAATTAGGCATGTGCAAGTTACATCCTGATGTGTATCGAATGACAGTAGACGTGCTAATCTGTCGGAGCGCACACATGACGTGCGAAGTGTGACGGGTCACAAGCGAGCGGCAGGCCGTCTGGAATCAAGGCAGATGGGCCGGCTTGATGTGCCGCGGGATTTCCGTCTCGCTGCTGCAAAGTTCCACCCTGGACGGGAAGTGTTTACATTGCAGAAAACACACATACACCTGTATCAGATAATTGCTGGACTAACAAGCTACTTAACACTTAATAGCATGTACAAACATGATGCATGATGAATGTGTCAATACAAACAGTCACTAGTCATTGAAATGTTTTGTGCATCCACATTCAGTGTTTAGTGACACACACATTTAGATGTGTTATTGCCATTTTTCGGAATATCAGGATCAATTTCTAGATAACATCAGCAGCCTCATTGTAGGAGCCAGCAGTATCTAACAAGACATCATTCATTTAATGAAAAGTTCGAATATTCTTTCTTTCTCCCTCAAAATGCTCTTACTTGACACTAACCGTCATTTTTGTCAATTCTTCCCTCCCCCCTTGTTTCCTTTTGTTCCTCTACAGAGAAGAGAAGACCAGCCCCCCAGACACCAGGTGGTCCCCCGCCCGCCCCCCACAATGTGGCCCAGCCCCCTACACATGGTGAGTACACCACCCTAGCCAAACTTAAAAGTTTGCTGATTCACAGGGCACATCTTCAAGAGAGAATGTGACAACTTATAATTGCTTTGTGTTCTTTGTTCTTTCTATTTCAACTCACTTCACAGATAACTTTTGTACAAGTGATATTGCCATAATTCCTTTTTTTTTCCCTTATAGCAGATTTTTTTTTTTTTTTTTTTTTTTTGCATGCCACCATTTTTATGGCTCTTCTCTAAGAGAGGAAAAATGCTTGATTTTGTGTTTGAAAATAAAATAAGTAAATATTGGTTATGATATCAGTTTTGGATAAAGTTTTTATTTCATTATTTTTTTTTTTTCAATACCAAGTTGCTGTCAAAAGAGCCCTGTGGCATCACGGTCCTGCACTAAAATGCACTTACATTCCTGAATATGTGCAGGGAAAAAGCATAATGTGAAGAAAACAGATTTTCTTAGCTACTGTTGCAGCACGATAAAAGGTTGTTTGGTTGTATTTTTCAAAATGAGCCATGTCCTGACGTCAACATCTTGACATTTTGTGTGGGTGACGTCACCCCAAGGCTCAGATAAGAGTAACATTTTGTGCCACGTTGTCTAACCAACTAGAGTTATGACATTTGAAACTTGATCAGCCTACAGTGTAACCTACCTTTGCCTGAAATTTATATTGTGCATATTAGACACATACTATGCCAAGTGCTTACTGATTGCAGTTTCAAGAGCTTGAATGGTTCTTAAAACTTCTCAAGACCAACATTACAAATTTGCCATTGACATTGTATACACACACAGTCGGGGATGGTAATCACAAATGTATGATTTGTTCACGACATGCCAAACTAAACTAATTGATGCAAGAACTTGTGCACCTCTCCTCATTTCTGACAATTTTTTGCTCTTTTGACAACTATTTTGACAACTTCCCATCATCAAGTGAATGCTGACTCCAAAGATGGGGTAATTCTTTCTGATCCAAGTCTATTATCAGTTTATTTGTAACAGCAAGAAAGAAAACAAATTTTGCCTTGTTTTCAAATGTCAACGTTGGATGAGCAACTAATCATTGGTACAGAGAGGGGGAGACTGATGACAAATGGCATTTAGCGAGGAAAATTTCTCTTTTCTCGGAACATCTTCAAGGGCCTCTTGAAAAATAGAAGAGTGAAACTATATTGCTGTGAAGCCTTTGTGCAAAGTTAATGGGAAATGACTAATTTTCAACTATGTATCTCTGTATTCTCACTTGCAACAAAAAACTTGAGCACGTTGTGGAAAAAAGAAAAGCACAGAATCTTATTTTTTTTCCAATTGTTGCAGACTAAAGCGTTCTCACATTTGCTGATATCATGGCTTTTATTCACATCACTGATTATTAAAATTATTTTTCAGTCCTTGATGACGTTGCAAGGGAAAACTAACCTGTAAGGTTCAATATCTGCATGAGTGGTAGTTATTTCAGTTGCCAAATGTAGCATAATGAAGGGGGACTTGATTTTGAAAAATTGATTGAAAGAAAAATTGCATTGATAGATTTCCCAAAGTTCTGCAAACTTTTCACAAGAATAGTATGTATGTTCATATGGGAGGTTTCAGGTGTAGATATACTGATTTTAATAGCTATATTTGGTATCAGAATTCTTAGCAAACTAGATAAATATGAGTGTATGTCAGATACCTCTGATGAGATGTGGTAGTAATCCTGACAGATTAGTTTTTGCTAACTCCGCCTTGGAAGTTGCTCAATACCCATCCAGAAATGAATTATGCACAGCAAAATAAATTCAAATAAAGAAATAAAAATAAATAAAAATAATAAATGAATAAATAGATAAATAAAAATAAAATAGATGAATGAATAAATAAAATTAAAGAGGCAGAGGGGATATGAATCTACATGAAAGCAAGATTAAACAAGCCTGCCTTTGGATAGATCTTGAGAAAGATACAACATACAAAGTATTCCAAATAATTTGTTAGGGAAGCTCATGCAAGATCACTGGCTCTGTATGTACAAAAGGCCTGCTACCATGTGAGGTTTTGCTCTTTGGTACTCCAAGCAAGGAGTTCAAAAACAGAAGAATACTAATAGGGTACCATGAAATTGCAATGCATTTAAAAGTAGCACAGGTCAGTTCTGGCTGGAATCCACAGAACATGTCAACTGAGGAATGTTGGAAGCATTATACCCATCTTCATCACCAACCTGAATTACTGTGTGTAGATCCACATGGATAAGATAAGGCCTACATTTACTGGCCATGCTGACAAGTTGAGCGCCTGCACCTCAACTTCCAAACAAAGATAATGCAATGGTATTTTAATTTCCATCCATCCATCTGTCTATACATGTATCTGTCTGTCTGCCGCATATCTATTATATCTTTCTTTCTAGACAGGTAACTGTCTGTTTTGATATATGCAAAAATTATCAAAAGTAGGGTCTGGAAAATAATGGGATAAATTGTGTTTGAGCATAATTATATTTGATGTATTCGCTGAAACTTTTTCATCAAAGGATGGTGTTCAAACATTTCACCCTCTGTGATGGACTAATGGGCTGCTTTGGTTGCATTCCCCCCCCCCCCCCCCCCCCATCATTGTACTTTTCATTCACCCGGTGTGACTGGCAGAATGATTATGAATAGGAAATACTCTTGTCAGCCAGGAAGTGTACAGGCATAGCGTCATGCAGTAATTCTAAAAGTCATGACTGCAATGAATGTAGCGGGCAATCCAATGTCACTGCAGCATCCTCCTTGATAACAGACATGCAGGTGTAAGAAGGCAGTGCCATTTCCTCTTCCTCCTCCTCCTCCTCCTCCTCCTTCTCCTCCTCCTCCTATTGCTTTTTCTCTTCTCCCATAGTCGCCTCTCCTTTATCTTCCTCTCCCTTCTCTTTTTCCTGTCACTCTTCCTTTACAGTCTGTACCTCTCTGATTTAGCCTTTCCCCTTATCCTTCTTTTGTGGCATTCTTTCATTTTTTTTTTTTACCTCTAGTCTCTTTTACCTTTCCTTCTTTTCTTTCTCTCCCTCCCTTTTCATCGTATTTTTCCCTTTTCCTTTCCTTCTCTTTCTTTCTCCTCTCCCCTTTCTTGTTATTCCTTCTCTTCTCTCCCTCCCTCTTTTCCTTTCCCTGATGCTTCTATCTTTTTGTCCTCTTCCTCCCCTTTTACTTTCCCTTTTCTTTGTTTTCCTTCATTTCTGCTCTTCCTCGTAAACCTTTCCTCACTCGTTCTCACCTTCTCTCCCTCTCCCGTTCTCTTTTCCAGTCATCCCAACACAAGCAAGGCTCCCCATCTCTCCTTCCCTTCTCTACCCAATAGAAACCACGATGATACTGAGAAGTAGTGCATTAATACCCCTTTCAGTAACTCCTCTGGCTCGAGCCAGGCCCGAGCTAAGTCGTAAAATTTCGAGTTTATGAATGGGTTGGGCCACTTTGGCCCGCGCCAGGAGCAGGCTATTTTGGCGCTGCTGCAGCGAGCACCATGCGCGGGACAGGCTTGGGCCCGGTGCTGATCAAAGAGTTTATGAATGGTAGCAGCGCCAGGCCCGGGCCCAAATACCTTGCATGGTCAAAGGTCACAATTACCTGGCCGTGCCCTCCACCTGAGCGCGTGTTCAGTTACCATAGTAGTTATCCCTTACGTGGCCGAGTTCTTGAATGGGTCATCGTAAAAGTAGCATGGCTCTGCCATAGTTACTGAACGCAATTTTTACTGCATGTGGCGGGCCAAATTAGCTCGGGCCAGGAGCTGGCCATAAATGCATGAGTTACTGAAAGGGGTGTGAATTTCTCAAGTACGAGCAACAGTATCCAACTCCCCTCATTCCTGTTATGGAGGACTCGGATGCTTGCTGCTCAGGCAGTTGTGAATTCAATACCGGCATCATTTGCTCCCACTTCTACCTCCCATTTACCCATGCAAACCTACTTGCTTTTAATGTCGGCTGCAAAAGAAATGGTTTCCTTGTATATGACACACATGGACATGCCAGGGTCACCATGCTATGTTTTTACAACGATTTTTAATGTTTGACCCAATTTATAAAAAAAAAAAAAAAAAGTTTTCAAACTTCAGTCAGGGTACTTTTTATTCATAAATTATTATGACAAATTATTCCAGTATTTGTGACACTACAGTTTACTTTATTACATTGCTACATTAATGTCATTCAAAACCAAAATGAGTTATATTGTGTAGTACACAATAATTGTATGTAATGTTGGTATGTATTATAGTTCTATCCTTTTACAAACAAAATGTGTGGAAAAAAAAAAAAAACACGAGGTGAATTTCATCCAGACAATGTAGCATTTAGGATGAAGAGCATTTTTCTTTTTTGTAAATGTAAATTGCTTCCAGTATTCACATGTGTACAAGAGACTTCAGCTTTCTACAGTTCTTTTTCTCAAGTATTGCATGTCTCCAAGTCGAGGCAGCCAATGCTATCATAAGGAAGTCATTGTTTGATTTTAGAGTCTCATATCTTTGAAGATCATTCAGTATAATATTTCAATCTGGATAGCTTATATGTGATTTTTTTTTTGTTGTTCTAAGTACTTTTAAGTCAACATTTGAATATGACATGCAATGCGTGCATCACCCTCAAGCTATATCATCACATTTGTGGTGATCTTACTTTAATAACAGTGGTATTCCTGTAACGAAAGCTTTGCGCTAACCATTCATTATTTTAATGCTGTCTAATTTTCTTCCCCTAAAAGCTGAGCTGTCAAACTGTACTAACTGATGAACTCTTTCCTCATGTCATTTCTAGGTGAATAATTTGTCTAATAACACAGCACCAGCTTCTCTCAATATGAATTTTTTTACTAACGCTGTTATTGCCCCTCTTTTTATTTTCACCCCAACCCCTGTAGCCCCTCCCCCGCCCCCTTCTTCCAAGGCACCCTCCACCCCTCGTCCAGCCTCTTTCCCTGGTACCGAGGTACCGTCCCCACCCCCTCCCTCAATGACGGACTCTCAGTCCGCCTATCAACCCGTTAGTGGCTTCTTCAGCTCCAAACCTGCCAAAGGTAAAACCTGATGAGTAGGGTCATGTTTTATGTCCAGGTCGTGGCGCATGGGCTACAATGTTTCTTCAAAACAGCATCCTCTGCGTGTCTTTTTTTTTTTCCTTTCTTTCTTCTGTACTCCCATCGATGTGCTGTCCTCTATATTCAGTATCCAAACCCTTCTTTAGCAAACATGCTATGGTACATTTCATTCCGTTATGCTGTGGAGTTGTAACATTTGCCTGTCGCATTTTTTTACCCCACCTTCATTCAGATATTCTTGGTGTATATGATACGCAGGGTCTGATTTGTGGTCAGTTTTGAGCATTTCACTCAATTTCGTTGTTGTTTTCATTTTCAGCTATGGTTTTCTTTCAGGTATCAATTTATCAAAACATAAGCTACATCGTATTCGAGAAGATTGGCCATTCAGAATAGCTGTCATTGTCAGATGTACCTTCATGTAGTCTGTGATCTGCTTGAAAACACAAATAATTATGTTCATCTGTGAAATAAAGGATTTTACGTATACATGTACAACTAGACAAAACCGCCAGAATCTCATTGATTTTTAAAGATAACACATTTCCGAAATGCATCTAAATGCCATTCATCCGCTGTAGTGCGTATCAAATGAGTGTTTTGACGTTGCAGCAAGATTCACTGTTAAAGAATGTGCTGACTGGTTGTGGTTTTACATAATCCTGTAGTCCTTGCTGAGATACTTTGTGTCAGTCTGAAAAGATTCACTGCATTTGCAAAGCAAACCACAACTTAACATGTAAGATCCAAGTCATTTCAACATTTCAAAATTATCCAAATCATTTTCTAAAAGTGTTGTTCATTACCATTTGGTCAGAACCTGCCAGATATAGTGTGTAACCTCCCCCTCCCCCTGCCATATCATTGTAAAGAATAATTCATAAAACATACATTTTCTCAGCCATAAATATCTAAGGTCAAATCAAAATTATAAATTGCAACCCCAATTCTAGGTGCTTCCCTATAATCATAAACTCCAATCCCAAACCTGTAAAATTCTTGTTGTGCTCCAGGACAGTGTGCATTCACGCAGGACCAAGAATTACAAGACTGATCCATGATTTTACCATTGTATACCTGTACATGTTTATACCCCCATAGCCTGGTTTATAACAAGCTTCCTGCAAAATTAATTCCTGAGAAGAGTTTCCATCTCTACCTGTGTGTGTGTTTGAAATTGATGTGTGTTAGCATTTAAACAATGTGTCCATACACATTTCAAACTGTCTTGAAGATATTTGATTACAGGAATGTCAGTAATCAAGCTCTAGTCTTGTTTCAGGTTCGAGCATTGTTATATCCCCCCCACCCCCAGGCCTTTCAGTGTACAATAATTTTAGAGGTTGATGTATCATCATACTGTGTTAGGCTGTTTGATCAAAGACCATAGAATTCCTGTCCACCTGCAACAGGCAGTATGACATGATTTTAAAGGCATGTCAGTTGACCGTCCATTAGAAAAACAAAATCACACTTACAGGCACCTAGCTACAAATTTGTCAGGAGCCCCGCAAAATCGGATTTAGGGGCATTGCTTTGGATTTTTATCGCAGAATTTGAAAGAGTGTATTGGTGTTTTATCAAACATGATTTAAGAATTACAATAATTTATGAGATATGCAGAACATTAACAAAGAAAGATAAACCGAGTCTAACTATATACAAAAACCTGCAGAAACTGGTCTTATAGTTGATGAAAAATCAAATCTTCTTCCATCACAAATGTGTAATGGCAGATGTTTTCTAGCATTTGACATTTCTGTTCAAAGTGTTTGTTTTCTTAATTTGTTTGATCTCTTCACAGCTTGAAGCGAACTTTGCAGAAAATATACAGATTATGAGTTGAAAAAGCATGTTGTCATTTTGGTTTGCAGTGCTACTAGAAGCACGCATCTCTTGTCTGGAATCATCAGTTAGCAGAGTTTGTTGCCATTGATATTTTGTTTTGACCTTCAAAAACATGGTTTGATGGCTTGATAAAGAATATCATAACAAGATTCTTGCTGTTTATTTTTATATGTGTGTGTGGCCTGAAAATTTCAACAATTATGCCACTTCTTATATTTTGCAAGCTTACTGTGCATCACATTTAATTCAGATGTTGCTGACACCAGATAACCTTTATTCTTATGAGCATTTAAACACCGTTCAAACTTAGTTTGCTGAGTTTCCTGTGGCATATTACTCTGATTTCTGTGCACAAATCCAGTTCTATAACTGTGTGACAATACATTGCTGCTTTTCGTCAAAGGGATAACCAATTTCTTCAGTAATTCAAGGGCCCTTTAATTGTATGATGTTGTACTATTGAGGCCCAGCATGACAAAAAAAAAAAACACCAAAAAAAAAAAAAAAAACACTATTAAGAATACTTCTTTATTACTTTTGCTTCAGTACATAAGACCTTCTTCATGATGATATAGCTTAAAGGCAAAACATAGTTCTCATTACGCCTTCAGAAACTGTTGAATTTTACTCCAAAATGGAGACATATATGACATGCGTAATGTGCGAGATAGCACTTTGATAACATGATTTCAGTTGGGTCCGGACAAGTTTCTCGGTAGACCCTTTTGATATACAGTCTGTAGTGCAAGCGAATTCAAAATGGTGGAAGATGGATTTGAGTCCTTCTTAGAACTGTGTTGCAGCTTTAAGTATGAAGTGTATGTATGTCAGGCAAAATGAGAGCATTGTTTTCAAAATGTCATACCAGTTTATCTGTCAACAGTGACTGTTGAAGAATAATTCAGTCTGTTGAACTCTCCTGTCAAACTCAGATATCTGTCAATAATTCAATGTTTTCACAAATGCTTTCATTGTTGCACACATGGTATGAAGATGCTGGACATCAGAAAAGTAGTTACTGAATCACAACTAATGAAATTATTGTGTTCAGAGAATAAACAGGATCAACAAAATGTCAATGGTAAATGAAATAAACTTACTTATAGCTGACATATTTAACAAGATATCTGATGGCAGTGTACAGATTCCTCTATAATTAGATGCACCTGTATTTATCAAGGGTAGTACTTTCATGTGTTCATTAAAATAAGTGAGGCCTTGTGAAGTATGTTTAATCAAACTATTGACAAAATGTGTTATGGAAGGTAGATTCTATGTGATCATTGAGGGGGTTTGACCTACCCTATGTGTTGTAGCTCTATGATCTACCAAATGCACCTGACTTTTAAACAATGTTCAGTCCATAGAGAAAGTGGAATGTGAAAACAAGAGGCAAGAGTTGTAACTTTACCTTTTTGAAGGATTCCACCTGCCAGTTCCCCTTGGCAAAGATGCCCAAACTGTAGCTATTCACTCGTTTGTTTGGGGGTATAGTATCCCCCCTGCCCATTTCTATCCTCCAGACAAGATAACTGATTTGTATTCTCCCCTTACCTTTCTCCGCCATATATTTCTCCCCATATCTTGTCGTCTCAGTCTCTCATCGCCTCATTTTTATTTTCTTTCCCTTCTTGGCCTCAGTTCACATCGATATTGATTTGTTTAACCCATTCCTTGATTGTTAATTTCATGCTTTTCACTCATCCATCTCGCTCATACCAATGACTACATCATCAACATTCCAACCTGTAGTCAACGGTTACCCGGGAACTTCAACCTCAAAAAGAAGAGGTAACATTACAACATCTTATACAATCTCCATCTTTTTTGTTGTTGTTGTTTTGATATAGAATGATAGGATGATTTTTGTGATGTCATCACTATCATTATCACTGTTGTTTTGGGGTGTGCACTGTTTCTAATTTCTGCTTTTAATAGCATATATGTCTTTATTCAATTTCCTGTGTATTGTAGCTGTTAGCCAAACACTGGTAAAAGTTTGGCATTTTGTTGCATTTACTCTTGACTTTTTTTGCTTTGCTTTTGTATTTGTCTTTGCTTTGCCTGTTTAACTTTAATATAGTTTTCTTATTTTGGGGTTGAATTTTTGAATTTTCTTTTTTTTTTTTGTGCTGGAGGTACTTTTCAACCAGTTTTATTTCCATGGTGCAATTTCAAACAGCTGTCATAGATTACTACAGATGCGAAATGGCCACCACACACAATTGCAGTTTGATTATTAAAAAAAACAAAACAATGAAAATGTTCATGTGAACCTCTACCAGCTATGCCATATGTTATATTAGAAAAATGAACTGTATTTGGCATAGCATATTTTCTCGCAACAGATGCTCCATCATTGCCGACTGGAAATCTAGTGATCTGTGCACTCAAGATTAATTTGCAAAAAAAGAAGAATAGATACTATAAATAAAAAATAAAAAGTCAAAAATCAAAATTGTTACTGAAATTTTTGTGTTGATTTTGAAAATGTTCTGTTTCTTTGTTTTAATGTTTGTTTGTTTGGTTGGTTTTTTTTTTTTCTTTTAAGGGCTGTAATGTAGGGTGAGACAAGTCATAAATCTAAACTATTTTATTCAGTTAAAGTCAATGAAATGAGCCTTTAAAAGACAATGAAAAATGAGCTTTTAAAGACAGTAAAGACTCCAGTTTTGATGTTATTTGGATAGAAAGGATGGAATTTGAAGAATAAGTTTCAAATATACAATTCCCCTTATCAAAGCCAAATTGAACATGATGTAGAAATGTATGTAATTAACTTCCTATGTCTTTAGAGCTTTAAGTTGATTGGGAGTTCACAGCCAAATGCAATCATGTCCTGACCCCTCTCTACTCTTACTAGCAACTTACTTTAATTTCCATCTCAATGTGACTTACACGTACCCTTAACCTGCATCCTTTCATTTTTCATCTTAACCTTGACTCTTTGCCGTGACATAAATTTGCTAATTTTACTCCTTTAAATGGAGTTATCAAATAGACACTCAGTACTACTAAAAATACTATACAGTGCAATTCTGCTTGAAGATTGATGCAACTGATCAGTGATTAATGATTAATGTGTGCCCATCATCTGTCATTTTTGTTCAGAGTACGTAGCAAGAATTTCATTCTTTATACACCTGTATAGTAGATTGACTAGACGTAGAGATTTTGGAGCGACATCACATTAAAAATTGTGTCCCTTGTAAAGTGAATGCTTTGCTAGAAATTGTGTGTTGATGTGTGTTTCAAAAACTCACTTTGCATGTAAAGTCGAACATTCCCATGGACTTGTTTCTGCAGTGCACATTTAGGTTTGTGTGGCTTAAAGGGATACAGACCTAGGACTCGAGAGGGCGCTGTTAGATAATGTGACGACTGCTGCCATCTCCTTGCATACCAAGATCAGCAATGTAGCGATTGTTAACTGTCAATCAAAGAGGATCACAGTGCATATTGCATGCACTCTCAATTATACAGGTTCAATATTTGTCGTGATTTTCTATGCACAGCATATTGTACATGCATTTTGGACTGGACCAATCATATTGATCCTATAAATGAAAATTGAGATCTACTGCAGGCTTACACTTTGGCAGCAATATCAGTTGAATACTGCATACCTGTTAAACATTTTTACAGGTAAGTTTCTATGGCGAGTAAGCACACAAACTTTGTCTTTGTAGGATCCATATAAAGAAGGCAGAACCAGCCAAGAAATAACAGCCGAACAAAAAGATTTGCTGCAGTTAATGCTATTTCATGGTTTTGTGATACTCATCATAGGAATCAGCTTTAGTTGGACATTGAAAACATGGAAGATGAGCAAGCTTGGGTCAATGCAACAGCGCCCTCTTGAGTTCTGGGTTTGTTTCCCTTTAATAGTATATGTATTTACTATATAGCTTAGCAGAGCCATCTGCACTTCCAAAAGGGTTGATTCACCAAACCTAGAATGATACTAGACTTGTAGTTGTCAGAAGAATGTTAAAATGATGCAATAAAACTTGATAGCTGTGGACACTTGCAGGAATGGAAACAAAAAAGAGAAGAACAAAACTCTTTTGACAGGGAATGAGTCTAACATGTCTGCTCTGATTTGTTGCGTACAGTGTGCTTGTGACATTAGTTTTTGTTATGAGTGCTTAGCATACAATACTCATGTACAAAGCATAAGCACTTCTGTAAGCTCTTCTTGGTGAAGAAAAGTGTTTAAAGTATTTTTTCTCTATATGCTTCATCTATAACATATTGAATTGAATACAGAAATAAATCAAATCAAATCAAATCTGTAACAAATTTGATTGTAGAGTTTTCCTGTTTCGTTTTCTCCTTGTTTACAATCATAAGTCTCTCCTAAAATCTGTGTGTAGTTAATGGTGAATAGAAAACACTGCGCACATTCAGTTTCATTCATCAAAACAAAACGCAAACTTCACAGCTGTGTTTGCTATGGAATTAGACGTGAGAAGAACAAAAGCTTGGAGTAGTGTATGTGCGGCGTAGGTACTTTCCAGATTACATGGTAGCAATATTTCCTGTGGTATGTATAGATACTGTGTGTAGAAACTAAAGAGTGAATTAACAAATATATGTACATGTATGATATATATATATACAAATGTTTGCACTTAGTTATTTTGCAAGGTAGATTCCGTAGAAATATATTTCATGTTATTTGTCTGATCAACTTTTTTTTAGTCTCAAAAGCCAATTTAATTTTTGTCATTCTCAAGTAGGTTTCAAATGATGGTTTTATCCATGTTACAGTGATTTACAGTTACAGTTATATTGATGTTGTGGCTGCTGTTCCTGTCACTCTGTGAATTTGATGGTGCCATTTCTACATGTATTTCTGTCTGTCTGTCTGTCTTTGTGTACAGTTCTTCCTTCATTGTTCTTGTATACAACTGTAGCAAAGATGTCCATCTGTATCCGTATGTTTGTCCACATTTCTACCCCCATCCCCCTCCCCCACATAACAGCAACCACAAAAACATAGACATGCAGATGTTTTATATCGTTTGACTATTTCTAGGAAAAGTACCACTTAGATCGCCATATATTTACACACATATGTGGTATCTCTCATTTGTTATATCTTTAAGAATCAAGTGTCATGTGTATACCAACTATCATATCAAATCACGCTCATATGTATTCATGGTAGATCATGCCGGAGAAGCACACGAGTTCAATGCTGCCATTGCAAAATGAATGTTATTGATCATAACATTCTGCCATGAGGATCCATGCAGATACAGCCATTGCACTTTTCAGGCGTCAAAGCTGCACTGTTAAATGAATTAGCCATTAGTTCAGTTGGTAATTGATATGAATTTACCACATGGGACATTTACAGTTGCAAGGAATTACAGCTGTATATGGCATTTGCCAATTTACAACCTTGTTTTCAATATCCCTCCCCCCCCCCAAAAAAAAAAGAGAGAATAATAATAATTAAAAAGATTTTTTTTTTTAAAGGAAATAGAGGAAGGAGATCATTTTGTTTCAGTCTGACTAATTAATGGCAGCAACAGTAGCAAATCTCTGTTGGTGGTGGCTGGTACGACCTATACATGTTCAGTAGACCCCGTTGTTTTATACTGAATTTACAAGATTTGACTGAAGTAATGTGTTCGCTTTAGTCACTTTATGACCCTTTACTACTGGTAACAACCACACCGCTTACATCACACACATTCAAAGCCATAGTGATTTTCAGTACAGTGTAGCAAGACAAGAATTAAATCAGTTGACTGGTTCTCTGAAGTTGGCCAAAAACAGGGTGTGGAGGCTCGTGAATGTATTGATTTCCAAGTTTGGAAAATGCTGCCTAAAAGAGATTCAGAAATTACTTAATAAATACAAGTGATTTCCCACCTCATGACATTTCCTCAACCCTAATATTTTGCATAGTCACATGGCTCCATTAAAGAGTGCTCACTTGGAATTATAGGTGGCAAGCACGTTTGAATTGCAGTAGTTTTGTTTTGTGGGTTTTTTTTTTTTTTTTTTTTTTTTTTTTTACATCGGTGTCACATTTCCCAAAAGATCCACAAACATGTCACTCTCCTCTTACATATTTTTTTTTCTTATCATGGTGTGTGTTATCGTCAGTTTGCATCTGTCAAGTACAAGTGTGTATTTATGTACCTCTGCCGACTGTCATGATTTGTGAAAGCTGTCCTGTATATATTCAAAAGTGGCTTTAACTGTCAAAGGATATGCACCTTCAGTATGGTTTTAGAGTATTTTCATCATGCAGATGAAATGATATCTTTCAGAATAATTGAAATGAGATGGTATGGAAGAATTTGGGTTCACGTTTTGTTAGTTGTTTGTTTTTGAATAGCTGGTGTCAGGGGATGGTGCAAAGTGCTTATTAAGTACAATGATTTTGATAAAATGAGAAGCGCTAAATTGTCAGTGGAACGTAAGGTTTTATTCAGCACTAACATGTGTGAGCAATAGTATCCAATTATATCATTCCAAATCCATCTCTGTGATGAAGGTTGATAGAATACCAGTAGTCCTGTTTTGGGTGTTTTTTTTTTTTTTTTCTTGTTCTTGCCAGCATGAAATCAGGATGCTTGCTAATCCACATTGGAGGGTATATATCATTTCAGATATTATACATGTGCTGCTCATACGTCAAGAACAAAGCAAATTTCTACTCTCGAAAAAGAGGGACATTGCAAAATTTATTTGGGTCAATGTGTCCATCAATGCACTGATGTAAACCTCCAGTTGCTTCTGTTTCTGTTTCAGCCTCCACATCCAGCAAGGAGGAAAAGAAGAAGGACAAAGGGGGGAAGAAGAAGCTGACCAAGGCGGACATCTCCTTACCGTCAGACTTCAAGTAAGTCATAGGCTGCATTTATCAACTTTCCCATGTTTGAAGAGCATTTCAATACCCACTATCACGGCGTTTGCAAACGCCTTTTGGATCATGTGCCTGGAGTTGCTGTGTTTATCAACTCTGTCGTGAGTCAATTGGGAGGCTTAATGAATGCACAGCTCCATTGCTGACGCAAGAAGCAGAGGTGTGTAGTTGGCAGTGGTCGGTGTGGACTGCTTAGAGCTACATGTATGAATACGTTTCAAAATGACTTTACGTTTGTCAACCCTACAGAAACGCATTTCTGCCGCAAATGCATTTTTTATCTAGCTTTTTTTGGCTTTTTAGACGTGCATTTCTAATCCCATAATCAAAACAGCTTTGAATTTATCAACTGCCCAAAACTCCATGAAAGTTGCGCCAGAAGTGAGTTGATCAACGCACCCTTGGAATCGTCAGCCTATGATCGGCCATAATGTGGCCTTGTTCAGAGGAAGTGTTTCGTTGGTGCAATTTATTCAAGACATGGCTTCTTTTTTTTTGAGGGGGGGGGGGGGGAAGGGGAGATGTATTCACCCATGATGTCCTTCTTGACCCAAGTGTAGAAATGGGTACCTGGCAATGCTGGGGTCACAGTAATGACAGAGCCCCATTCAAGAACAATGTTAACACTGAATAGGGTACCCGGGGTAAATGAGTCCCTATTGTATTTAAGTAGTCTTATTACTTTTGGATTATAATGCAAATGTTCTATTAACGTGTTGCCATCCATGGGCTTCGATTCCCCCCAGAATCAAACAAACATGCCTGATTTTGATAAGCACTTGGTTAATTTTTACAGTTTCCAAGAGTTCAATGTGCTATGTTGGGCTGATTTTAATCCCCAATGGGTTTTTTTTTTTCTCATACAGGTGTATGTGGTACTTCAAGTGTTTATTTCACATTTTAGATTGGACAGAATGGAAGAAAATAAAATGTGTATGTTTTACATAAATTTGGAAACCTTGTAGATGATTTTAGACAATGCATTTGTTGTATTTGTAAAAAAGTGCAGGATTGTAGTTTGTACTTCATATTTATGTCTTGGTGTCATGGTGCAGTGGTACATGTACAATGATGTATTTCTTTTTTCTTCCATATCAAATAGGCATGTCAGCCATGTTGGTTGGGATCCCGAGAAAGGTTTTAATGTAAGTATGACATCACTTTTGCTACTTAGAAGAAACAACATTGTAGGATTGATATTAGTTTGATTTTTTAGGTTATTTTTATAATAATATGATGTGTGTGTGTGTGTGTGCACATTGTGTTTTTATGTGTGTGTGTATGAAAGTGTAGTTTAGAATTGATTGAAGATGAAAATAAAAGAAAATTGATGGATTGGCATTGTGCACAGCATGAATTAAGTTGTTTTTTTAAATCTTCAATTGCTGTAATCTCCCATTTCTCTTATATATTTTGCATGTACATGTAATGTCATCTTTCTCTCACTGCACTAAAATATGTCCTCGTAGAGCAATGCCGCATAACAAGTTTACTGTGTTTTGTAATCAATTTTTTAGCCAGGATTAAGAGAGAAAGGACTAGCAGAGGGAATCTGGTGTGTTCAATTCAATTCAAACATTGACGAAATCACTGCGACCAAACGTAAACTGGCAAACCAAATGAAATGATGATTCTGACGCTTCTAAATCTTTCTGCTCAAAATGAAGACAAATTATTTCATCTGACCATTCCATTCATCTGTGTGGTGTGATTGACCCCCCAGGTGGACGAGATGGACCCCCAGGTCAAGGGCTGGTTCAACACCATTGGTGTGTCTGACGACCAGCTCAAGGATCAGAACACCGCCCAGTTCATTAGGAACTTCATCGACCAGCACGGAGGTCTGGACGCCCTCAAAGAGGATGCCGAGAGGTTAACAAGTGAGTGACACTTCCCTCTCCCAGACATGCAATGGAGACCCTGAAGAGACTACTTAGAGACAAAAAAAAAAATAAATTGTCAAGATCTCTCAGCAGTCTCCAAGACCAGATAAAAATAGTGTCCATGTGGAATGGCTCTTAAAACAAACAAACAAACAAACAAACAAACAAAACTTTGAAGATCATTAGAAGACCTAAAGGCAATATTCTAGCGTCTTTTATTTTTGAGAGAGAGAGAGATCTCTGAGGAATCATGAAGATTGCCAAATGTTCACTGAGAGCCAAATGTTCACTGGGAGATCAATAAGACTGCTGAGAGATCATTGAAACATTACCTGGCGTACTCCCTGAGATCTCTGAGAGATCAATGAAAATCTCTGAGAGACTGCAGTAGTCTTTTGAAGATCCCTCAATGATCTCTCAATAATCCCCTTCAGTCATCTTCTCCAAATATGTGACACACATTTTTTTGCTGGTTATGCAATAGTCTTGTCAAGTGAAGGCCACGTTTCAGCTCAGGGATAAATGGCTGTAGAAATAAACCTTCATGAAATAAAAAAAGACATGCTGATTAAAAAAGAAAAAAGAAAAAAGAAAAAAAGAGGAATGGCTAATGTTTTAATTTAAATCCAGTAAGGTCTATATTTGCTAGGAAATATTTGCATGGAAATATTTTATGCTTTTGAGTGAGAGCTCCCTCTGTGAGGGTTAGACTTCACTCCCACACAGATATATTTTACAGTTTTTGATAAAACCATGATAATTACAACTTGCTATTGCACTTGTTAATTTTGAATCTTAAAGATTTGAAAATGAATACGTAGCAAACTTCTGGGATTGGTATATCAAAAGCGGTCATGTTTTGGACACACAAGAACTGAATTCCATTGTGCCTTTTTTTCTGTGCATCAATTTGTTTCGGCATCCACAGCCAGGGACACTGTTCCCCCTCCCCCTCCTCCATCCCGTGGAGGTGCTCCTCCTCCGCCTCCTCCTTCAAGAAGCACGGGGCCCCCTCTCCCATCTCGACCACCGGCGCCTCCACCACCAAGCGGTGGCAGCAGGGGGCCACCTCCTCCCGCTCCTCCCCAGACGCGAGGTCTGCCCCCCGCACCGGTGTCAAGCCGTGGTCTTCCTCCTCCCCCACCCCCTCAGTCTAACTACGGCCACCCCCCACCTGCCCCGCCCCCTTCCAGGCACGGTGGCTCAATGCCGCCACCACCCCCACCACCTGCAGTACCGGCGCCACCCATGAACGGGGGAGGAATGGCGCCCCCTCCCCCACCACCACCACCTCCTACGATTGCTCCAGCCATGGGCGGAGGCGGCGGTGGAGATGCTGATGAGAGAGGCGGCCTTTTAAGCCAAATTCACCAGGGTATCTCCCTCAAGAAAGTGGACCCTGCGGACAACCCTCGCCCTGCACCAACTGGCCGTGGAGCCCTGCTGGACCAGATCAGACAAGGAAAGAATTTAAAGAAGGTATCAAATACTCCCAAACTCAGTTTCAGTCTTGACAAATTCAAAATGTGTTGGTTTAAGAGAATGCCTTTTTTTGTAATATATATATATCACGTTCAGATTGGTTCCTGATATTTCAAGATTCAGTGGGTATTATTGGAACAGACAAGGTTAATTACTTTGTGACTCTACATCTTCCAAGAATTTTTATGTATTTTAAATTTTCATTTTCTGTGTGATGATATGTAAGTTTTTTTTTCTCTATACCATGAGGAAATTATCATATCAGGGCAAAAGCTGATAATCAAAATGATATTGGCACCTCTCATTAGCATATGCTCTCTGTATGGTACATGAGATGAGTGCATATCCTGAAGTTCGTAAGACTTCCTGTAGTTTGTTTCTTCGTATGTTTGCCAACAACAACTGTAGGTGACACAAGCTGAGAAGGAGGAGTCTCCTGTTTCCACGCCAACCAGCGGCCTCGGCGCTGCGCTATTCCAGGCTCTGCAGAACAGGGCTACGGCAATACAGGGTGAGTTCGATGTGCTGTGCTACGTGTTTATCTCTTTTGTTTCCTTCTTTTAACTGCACTACTTTGGACTTACGATTTCACATGTCGCCACATACAGAGATTCTGTATGCGGCTGTCAAGGACATGCCATAAAGTTAGTCCCTTATATTCCTAAATTGTGCATTTAAAGGGATGGTACAGTATTGGTAGAGACGAGAATTGGGCTTTTAACTTTTTGCGAGATACCAAGAAAACACTTACGAAATAGTACAGAGCATACCATTTTAAGAGGAATTTAAAGTTAATTTGATGATAATCGGGTTTGGAATGACTGAAACATCCAAAAACAAAGTAAAACAAAGCGATTGTAATAAAGTGTGGGTCCCACACTTATTAGAATCACTCTTTTTTGGATATCTCAGCCATTTCAAAACCAATTTTCATCAAATAGACGTTGAATTCCTCATGGAATTACATGCTCTTTCGTATTTCATAAGAGGTTTCTCATTATCTCATCAAAAAATGTTAAAACTGAAATTAGGTCTCAACCAAAACTATACGATCACTGTAAGCAGTAGACGACATAGCATTTGGCTTCTTTTCCCCCTTTTCCCCCTCCAGAGTGCGAGATGTTTCAATGAAAGACTGGTGACATATATCACTAGGTCTAATAGAGATAACTAGACTGTTTTAATCATTTCAACATGAATGTAAAATTAGCTGACGAATGATAAGTATCTTGAATGCCACACTGTAAAGTTTACGCCAGTACTATTTTGTTTGCTAGACTTGTGAATTAAATTTCCAGACATGTATTTGCACATGACATCAAACCATTTGTAACATTGTCCCATGGGCAGAATATTGTGGATGTTTTTCCATGGGAGAACATAAATGACACACTTTATGAAAAAGGAGAACATTGATTTTAATGAGATGCTTGTTTGGAATATAGGGAAGGCTCTAACCTGAAATGAAATTTCAAATGCTAATGAGGGACATTACGAGTCCCAGTCTTGAGACTTATAACCTCCCCTCAAAAAGCACTGTCGGATGGAACGCTTTGTTAGTTCCCTCCCCAGCTAGTGATCATACAAGCACGAAATAGTCCTTGCCTTTTTAGTCACTGAGTGTTTTATGGAGTGATATATCATTTGAATTTTGGCATTTTCCCCCTTCCCTCTCCTTTTTTTTTTCTCCCCCAGATGACGGTGATGACTCTGACAGTGAAGAATTTGACGATGATGAGTGGGATGAAGACAATTAGGTGCCAAAAGGATTGCGGATCGAATACTCGGATGCCACTTCATGACATTCTAAATGATGATGATGATGATGATGATGATTAAAAAAGAATTTTCATTGCAGTTGAAAGTTAGTCTGAAAAAGAGTAAAATCTTCTTAGCATGAACATTGTTTGTTGTTGACATTTTTAAGTTTTGCTAATTTTTCAGGTAACAATTCTTGGACGGTCAATGTGAATATGCAAATAGTGAAGCGGTGATGTCATCCTCGCGTAACTTGCCATGTAGGTTGTACATAAAATTAAAAAAAAAAAAACCCACTTTTTTGTTTAAACACAATTACGCTCCAGTCTCAAATGCTGATATATCTAACCTCTCATTATTTTGAAGTTATTTAAGCAAGAGAAACATCATGTTTCACACTCTGGTTACAGATACATTGATTTTTTTTTTGGTCTTTTTTTTTTTACACAATCACTTGAAAATTGTGAAGTGTTGACATCATCAGCTCACTGATTTGCATATTAATATCAACTGTGCAAGAACTCTTCAGCAGAAATTAGGGAAACTTCCAAATTTCATAACTTCTGTAATTATGTTATCACCATCATCCAATTTTGATCAAATTTTCACTGTTATACTCAAAAGATTTTACTCTTATCAGACCAACTTATAACTGGACTGGAACAACGCTTCAAGGCTTCGAGGCATCCTGTGTGAGTGAATGAGAATGCATCTTCCCCATACTTCATTTCTTCAATATGTGTTCCTTTACACTGCTGAAAATAATTTGTTTAATCAGGAAAGTGTGATAAAAAAGTTCCACTTTATTTGGAGAAAGAAAACCTAGGTATTGTGTATAACCAATGCAGTAATGAACAGAAACTTCAATTTTTTCTGTATACACTGAACTCGCCAGGATTCTTTGGGTAGGGAGGTTGTGGAATAATGAAGTAATATATCATTGTCATCATTGTCGTCATCAATATCATCGGCTGTGATCGTAATCAGTATGTCCGCATGAGATTGCAATGTGTAATATAGTGGGTAATATGTAAAGACTGTTGGATCAAAGAATGGTAATTGATAATTTTGCAGAAATGAACGGTGAATCTTCCAGTAATTAATGGCCTTCTTCAACCACTCTTATCATGTGCCTCCATTATTATAATTTTTTTTTGTGTTCTTGATGAAAGAAAAATCCAAAGACAAGTTAAAAAAAAATGTATTATCAGGTATACATGAGCGCATCAGGCGATGGTGCATACACATGTAAATGATAAATATGTGTATGTATTAATCATAGTACTCAGTCAACTTACAGTATAATCAAGTTGTGTTCACACTTCCATGATTGCTTTGTTTTCAGCATGGTTGAATACAAGACCTCTGATTTGTAAAATGCCACCATATCTATCCATTAGTTGAAGTATGAAATGGGTCTACACACTACAGTCTTACATGGGGGATATCACTATTTCAGTGGTTTGGGTAAAGATAAATGCTGAGATGCGCTTGCAGTTTGAATATAAACTGACGATGTCTTTGTTGAGATTAGTTATAGGAAGTTGTATTAAGGATGGTTATCCTCAATACACAAATGAGACTTTGTTTGTTTACACTTGAAGTAGATGCAAGCCTCCTAGTAATATGCAAATTCTTGGCATTATATCTTTGCCTTCCATTCGGGTTACATTGTTGTCATTATAGATATTCTCTTTTATGATGAAAGGATTAATTCAATGATTTTGAATTGAGAAGCAGTGGATAAAAAACAGGGTCAAAAAGCTGACAGTATCACCTGAACATCAGCTGGACATCAGCTGTTGAAAACTCAATTATGTGTACCTAGCTAACAAGTCATACTTAATCATTGCACAAGTAAAACAAATTATGATTTTTAAAAAATACAGTGTTATGTTAAGAGAGGGAAAAGGAGGAAGTAACACAGATATCTCCAGCTGATGTACTCTGTCTCTTACTGGCATTTTGCCTTTGGAATAGGTCTGGGTCAACTTGTAATTGACACCATTTCTCTCTGCTCTGCTTCTTCTATATACCTCCACCAACGTTAATATTCAAGTGTATGGACACTAATAAAAAACAAAAACAAAAACACTATAGAAAAGTCTTGCACATAATGGCTGGGTTGAAGTCTCTAGTGGCAACTGCTAAAGCCATCAGATTGTGGCATTCCTGGTTGAGAGGTCACACTGCCCTTTAAAAGGCAATGGAATCTTCCCAAGTGGTGTCAAAGGTCGGATCTTCTTATCATTCATTTCCACAGAGGAGATGCATGATATTAACATGCACGTATATATAATATTGTCACTGCTGCGCTGTAGTGTCTTCGGATTTTTCTGTGCTCAGGCTCCGTGCAATATGATATTGGACTTGGGTGTATTGTAGCTAGCGAGGTTGACATCTTTATATTGGATAGCGCAAGGATACTATATTTTACCTCATGAGCAGATATTCATCAGGGTGAGTCATGAGATGAGTTTTTGTCGAGGTCTTGGAATGATTTTTCATGACAAGTCCAATAAACAGTTCCCAGAAAGTCACTTTGCCTCTGTGTGTATGTGAATGTGTGTGTGGTATGTATGTGTGTGTCAATGCACTTACTATGTTGAGGCATACAGATGCAAAGTGACCACCACATAATTGACATACTTTTGTTGTTTTGTTGTTTTTGTTCTGTTACAAATGATGGTCAGGTCTCTTCATTTGAAAGGTGTTTATTCATTTTCTGCACAAGTTTTTACCATTCCATGAACCTGGCTCTTGCGTAGAAATGTCATGTTGATTCTTCTGTGTGGAAATTAAACAAGTCTTTCCAAGCTACGCTCAGAACAAATATGTTAATACATATTTAATTTTCTTATAAACAGCATTGATATAGCACTTTTAAGATGTCCAGGAAAGTAACACCATGAGTCCATAATAATAACAATAAAAGAAATTGAAAAAAAAGGAGGAAAAACAAATGGTATATTTATTTGATGCACAGATTATAATTAATATGATAGAAAATGTCTAATTTTCATCCGCACATTTCACCAAAGCTGATGAGATTTTGAGATGATGGACACCCAAGTAATACTTCGAGATATCATATCACAAGCTGTCATACAAAAACAGATAATTTGGGTCTGTGCTCTGAAAGATGCAGAAAAATGCAGATGCAGAAAGATGCTCTGAAGGTTCCAGCTACTGGGTGTACTCTTTGGACCCCTTGCAAGATGACAGCAACTTTCTGTCAATACATTTCAAATGTTTGTCTACTCGAGGAAAATTAATTTGCCTAAAACTTGAAGACAAATCAGAGGTGGTGCAGATCTAGACATTACGTGATTGCATACTTTTAAAGCGCATACATTCCCAGCACCCCCTTTAGTCAGCATGGTATAGTCTATTTCCAGGCTTAGGGTCAATCACTCATAGAGTCATTTCTAGCAGCTTATGTGATATTATGATCAAAAGCATCATGAAGGTCTATGATATATATATTCATGCAAGTTTGACCATTTCTTTTTGGGTGTAAATATGTGTATAGAAGCTACTCGCACTTTAAATTGATTTATTATGATATTTTTCTCTTACCATATTAGAGTATGGTTTATGTATCGGAGACTGCATAGTAGTCCGTACGAGGGAAGCCTTTAAAAGTGGTAATTAAAGAGCAATTTACTAGAAATGTTTCAGTGAATGTCATCTCTGTTGTTGTCTTGTATGTTCATTAATGTATGCTGTTTTGACTTTGGTTTGTTTATTCATTTGTTTGTATTGCTGGTGTCTGTTGATGTCCATTTTGTTTGCTACTTTTTTTGTGTGTGTCATGACTGGGCAAGGTGGGACCAACCATAATTCGATGAGATGGTGATTTACTTGTCTCTGAGATTTTATTTGCATTTGTTTTGTTTTGTTTTGTTTTATTTTGTTTTAATGGAAGAGGAGCATCTCCAGGTGGGGGTACAAGATGTACGCTCAATTGACAATAATATTTTGGCATTGTTTGAGATGGCCACATTAATCATCTAAAGAATTTACATTTGGACGAATCATCAATGATTACGCAGCTGCACATTATATGCAATGTTAAGGGGGAGTGAAACCCAAATACACATGTGGACTGAAAGAATGCGGCAATATCAGTAGAACACATCAGTGTAAGTTTGAGGAAATCAGACAATCTGTTCGAAAGTTATGGATTTTTAAAGTTTCGATGCAGCCAGTGCTGGATGAGAAGACCACTAGAGTTCATGACATCATGTATGGAAACTGATACAAAGAACATGATAAATTTCAATGAAAAGTGCAAATTTTCTGGACTTGTTACTAATATAATTATGTTTAAGTGTTTTTCTCCATACATGGTCTATTTGAGTCACATGTAGTGATGGCAGCACCAAGAGATTAAAATTTCATAACTTTTAACAGATGTCCAATTTCCCCCAAACTTTCACTGATATCTTCTACTAATATTGTTGCATTCCCTTGATATACAAATATTTTGAGTTTCATATTCCTTAAAATCTTATCAATCTTAGATGAATAGACCACTCTCACAGGCTAGGAAATTTTGATCAAACTGATGCAAAAAAAAAAAAAAGAAGAAGAAAAGAGGAAATTATTAAGTGCACTTGCCTACATTTGTAATACAAAAAAATGACATTTGAATTTGACAGCAATAATCTTGCCAACACTGTCCACCAAATGTATTACCACAGACATTTCCATTCCCACAAAAACAAACGAACAAACGAACAAAAACAAACATTTAGTAATGCTTATGTGCAATAACTGCTTATCCTGTTTCAATTTGTAATTCTCTTGAGACTTGTTAATCCAAAAATAAAATAACGTTTGTTATTCTGAAGGTTTGCTAATCTGAAAATGAAAGAAGGTTTGTAATTCAGAAGGTTCCTTTATCCGAAAACAAGCTACCAGTATGGTTTGAAATTACAAAGGTTCATTAGTATGTCCATTTTCATTTATTATTAAACCCTGTGATAATGAAATGTTTCCATAATTTTCTCCACAATTACATTTAGCTATTCCAAAGGATCTTTAACCCAAAAATGAACAAAAAAAAAGTTTCATAATGCTGAAGGGTCATTGGTGCACACCATCTTTACATTTTCAAATTAATGTTATTTTATTTTTGCATTAATGTACCTTCGTATTAATGAACCTTTTTCTTTTTTTCTTTGGATTTACGAATGTTTGGAATAAAGAACTTTGTATCATTTTCTGACAAACTTTCAGAATTTTGCAAACCGTTTTTTTTAAAACAAACCTTTGGAATAATGCCACAAAAATGTTGAACTAGTGAACCCCACTGGCGTAGCCGGGTGGGGGGGGGGGGGCGATGGGGGCAGTCGCCCCCCCCCCCCCCCCCCTAAGATTTGGACCGGGGATTTGGGAGGCGAAAAAAAATGCGTGTATACTGTATGCATGCACATGAAGCGGGTCTCCTTTGCAACCTTTCATCAAATAAGATATTTTTTTTTGAATATTTCACTCAAAGTGTGCACCAGATCGTTGAATTTCAATTCAAAATATGCAAAATCTCTCGTGCTTGGGAGGGGTATCCCCCTCCCAAACCCTCCCCCTCTGTGCCTCTTTCCCTAGTTTAATACACTTTTTGATTTACACACACACACACACACAAATATGAATAATTCTGAGTGCACAAGACTTATCACTTATATTTCGAAAACTCAAGGTTCCCTCATGTATAAGGGGAATTTCCCCTTTTAATCGACCCTTTCCTCCCTCAGTCCCCCCCCCCCCCCATCCGTTTTTTTTTTCTTTGGTGATTTCCCAATAATGCTGATTCCATCAAATATGCGTAAACGAGATATCTCAATTTCAACCTTAAAAAGGCAAAAGCTCCATCGGAAGGGAAGGGTGGAGATAACACTCGCCCACGCCTTCTCCCTTCTCGCCCGCCCCTCCCCCCCCCCCCTTCCGCCATGCATAGAAGTAGACTGTGGCTATACCCAGATCGCTTTATTTCAATTCTAAAAACGCAAAAGCTCCGCGAGCGGGAGGGGGAATCCCCCTTCCCCTAAGCTCTACCTCACTAGACTTTATACATACACACAGATGGTGCACATTCGGAATAAAAGCTAAATTCCGTGATTTTAACACTTATAAAAAAGTATTGCAACAAAATTTGGACCAGATCGCTGAATTTCAGGTCTGAAAACGCAAAATCACCTTCGTGTGGGAGGGGATATGCCCCTATCTACACCCTCGTGTGCATGCTTTTTCTGTTTGATTGCTGAACTGCAGACAGCGTTCATGATATTCAGTGTAAGAATTAATACAACAAGATTATTTAAATGATACCATTTTATAGGCAAATTGTTCAATGATAATCTACACTAAAATATACTGCAACCTTAAACAAGTGGGACTGTTTCAACTCGTTAAAACACGCAAAAACATGCATCAAATTGCACCATTTGCGACATCAAAATGCAAAAAGTTTTCACCGCGGGAGGGGGGACACCCCCTCCCACACCCTCCCCTCCCCCTTCGCTCGCTCGGCTCGCTCGGGTTCAGTCGCGTTCATGATATTCAGTGAGAAGAATTAATACAAGAAGTGTATTTAAATGATACTATTTTATAGGCAAATTGTTCAATGATAATCTACACTAAAATATACTGCAACCTTAAACAAGTGGGACTGTTTCAACTCGGTAAAACACGCAAAAACATGCATCAAATTGCACCATTTGCGACATCAAAATGCAAAAAGTTCTCACCGCGGGAGGGGGGACACCCCCCTCCCACACCCTCCCCTCCCCCTTCGCTCGCTCGGCTCGCTCGGGTTCAGTCGCGTTCATGATATTCAGTGAAAAGAATCAATACAAGAAGATTATTTAAAAGATACCATTTTATAGGCAAATTGTTCAATAATAATCTACATCAAAATATACTGCTACCTTAAACAAGTGGGACTGTTTCACGTCGATAAAACGCGCAAAAACATGCATCAAATTGCACCATTTACAACATCAAAATGCAAATAGTTCTCACCGTGGGAGGGGGGACACCCCCCTCCCACACCCTCCCCTCCCCCGTCGCTCGCTCCGCTCGCTCGGGTTCAGTCGCGTTCATGATATTCAGTGAAAAGAATTAATACAAGAAGATTATTTAAATGATACCATTTTATAGGCAAATTGTCCAATAATAATCTACATCAAAATATACTGCTACCTTAAACAAGTGGGACTGATTCACGTCGATAAAACGCGCAAAAACATGCATCAAATTGCACCATTTACAACATCAAAATGCAAATAGTTCTCACCGTGGGAGGGGGGACACCCCCCTCCCACACCCTCCCCTCCCCCTCGCTCGCTCCGCTCGCTCGGGTTCAGTCGCGTTCATGATATTCAGTGAGAAGAATTAATACAAGAAGTGTATTTAAATGATACCATTTTATAGGCAAATTGTTCAATAATAATCTACACTCAAATATACTGCTATACCTTAAACAAGTGGGACTGTTTCACGTCGATAAAACGCACAAAAACATGCATCAAATTGCACCATTTGCAACATCAAAATGCAAAAAGTTCTTACCGTGGGAGGGGGGACACCCCTCCCCCCCCCCCCCTCGCTCGCTCCGCTCGCTCGGGCTCGGTCGCTTCGCTCCCTCGGAGACTAACCGCCCCCCCTAAGATGAAATCCTGGCTACGCCGTTGGTGAACCCTATTTCTTTTTCGGATTAAAACAAACAACTATAGGTGTAGAAGATTTGTGTGTTTCGGAATATCAAACCTTTGGAGTTACAGACCTCATTTCATTTATGGATTAACAATCTATGGAATAATAAGAATCATCTGTCTCAACATGGGAACTCATATAATAGAACAGATGAAATAGGGGCCTACTTAGTAGTCTGCAAATTGGAACTCATAAAATACTCATTTGCATCACCCAAACATACAGGCATGGATGTCAAACTTAACGTATACATAGACGCCATCTTTACATAACATGTATGTATGTATGTATATATATATATATATATATAACACAAAACACACACACACACACAAGCAAACACATTGAGGATCAGCAAACAAACTAACAAAATAATAAACCAAAACATGAGAGTCCAGTTACAAGTTAGATTTCACGTCAGCGATTTTTCAAAATTGACCACAGGTACGCAAGTCATAAACTGGTCAGGAAATTTAAATATACATGTTGATCTCACTGATGAAGTTGTTACGAATGAGAAAATAAGCATATTTACAACACAAAAAAGGAGAAATACAATAATTCCTTCATCAAAGCATTGCAGATAATGGTAAAAACTTCATTCTAATAAAAGAAAAATACAAAAGTTTCCACATTATAGCATTGTAAAAAAAAATATCATTGTAAAATAATGAATAAAGTATGGGTTGCCTGTGAGATTCATGCCTGAGCAAAAGTCGCAAACCATTAGCCAATATGGAAATCAATTTACATTCCTCTCAAATAGGCAACTCATACACTGTTCAAGAGATTTTTTAAAAATCTTATTGAAAAGATGTTACAGAATAGGATGCTATTAATGGGTAAAACTAGTGTAATTAACAACAACAGCAACAACAACAACAGCAAGAAAACAGGCCTACACAAGTTTTTACCGAAGAAAGAACCTCATCCTTTGGGCTACACAATGTGCAAGAGAAAATACATTATCATTGCCTTTGTGAAATAATCAAACAAACAAAAAGACAAACTAAACAAAAGAAAACAAACATAAAACAACATTCTGTCAAAAAAACAAAAAAAAAAACACATTCTATCTTTGACAAATGAATGCATGCTAACGAGATATCAAAGTATCCAAATGTGTTTAGGTTGGGCGATGAGTGGAAGAATAAGCTATTCTCTATCAGTGTATTAAAATCTATCAATGCATTATATTCCCGACGATCACGTGACTAGATATTCAATTGTTCTTCTGCTGCTCCAAATCCTGTAAATACATTTCAATAACAGAATCCGACTGACATGCCGGGCTAACGTGCTGCGATCAAATTAAAAGTGTTACGCAAGCTTCCTGATTGTCGGGAACAGATTTTGCTGTAAATATGATATGCGTATATTGGTTAAATGGTAAATCCAAGAACTCGTGACTAGATCCTGGTAATGGTGCAGACAAGTTAGTGGGTGCAGAGCAAGTTAGGTACAAATTCCCACGTAAAAAACATTTGAGGTTCAACATTACCTATTGGATTTTCTTTAATACGCCACCTACGGCTATGCTTGTTCTTCCTTCTGCAAGCAGCTGCTTCCTGATATAACTCATTGTTTGTTTGTGTGTTTTTTTCATTCCCCCATATGTGTAATTGTCTTTTTGTCGTTTTTTTTTTCATTCCCCGCATTGAATTGTCTTTTGTCGTTTTTTTTTTTTAACACTTTCTTTCGGTCTGACCCTATAGGCTTTCTCACATTATTACTGACCCGGAGCGCTATCTTCAAACACTTTTCACTTTCAAATCGAATAACTTTTGAAAGGGTTGCGTTGGAAGTCAGTATCGGTCATAGATGATAGGATGTATTAATGATGTGCAAATATTCGCTTTAGTTTGATATTCCTTTCATTATGGTTGCCATTTATTTATTTATTTATTTATTTATTTATTTATTTATTTATTTATTTATTTATTTATTCTCCACTCATGGGATGGATTGCCCTGGTCAGCTAAAAGCTGGTTTTCACAGGGGTCCAACCAAAATACAAAACATGCCATCAGTACAAACAACAAATCAATCAATAATATACAACTGAAATTACATAAAAAAGCCAGAATGGCATAAGCTACAATTTAACTAAGGAAAAAAAAACCTACATACTAAGAAATTAGAAACCATATAATATAATCAACATCAAAAATCGAGGAATGGGGGTGGGGGATGGGTGAGAAAAATCGTTCTTGTACAATCTCAAATAATCTACTAATTTCGTTGACTCATTATCCTGCAAAAATAGGTATGTCGGGGCTGTGATTTACGTAGCGTTTGAATGCTTCAATTGATGGATTTTATATCCCCCTTTTTTTTTCTCCATTCACTGTAGAAAGCACAGCTGGGTGAAATTACGCACCTATCTAAACCCTAAACTTCAAAGCCTCTTTTCTCGGTATACAAACTTTTACCAAAGTTTTTGACATCAACATTACAGGGGGCGTTGTGGCATAGTGGATAAGACTCCCGACTCCCGATCGGAGGACCCGAGTTCGAATCCCGCCCAACGCTTATGCCCTTGGACAAGATGTTTTACCCACCATGTCCCTCTCGACCCAGGTGTATAAATGGGTATACCTGGCAACGCTGGGGTAATAATAATGGCAGGGCCCTCTGGTAGAGCAGTGGCAACACTGAAGAGGTTACCCTGGGTAAATAAGACCTTATTGTTATTGTTATTGTTATTGTTATTGTTACAGTAATGACCAATATTACTGTCGTTAATCAAATCAGTGCATCCTTTGACAAAAGCATTGATAACTACTGTCATCACCATTCGAGCTGAACAACTCAGCACACAGATCACAAAGTACCGACACTCCAGTGGTTATACGAGACGCATATGTTTTAACCATGCAGGGAGGTGGGACTTTCTACCTGTTAACACCAACAATTTTAGTGCAAAGTGCCTTAAAAGTAGCAAAACTAGCTTCCTCTTAGATATGTGTGGTAAAACTGTGAATTGCTGATCATACGAAAATAGATTCTACTCATTACTGGAAAGAATTACCTTACTTCAAGTGTTAAAGGAGAGAATGAAGTGACGTCAAAATGAAAGAGATCGTACCCAGTATAGGCTACATGGAGTCTTAATAGGGGACGATACTTGTTTTGTTTTTGTTGGTCAACGCCAAAAGTCGGGCGGTGCAAAATAATTTCTGAATACTAGTTAGGCCTAAATGACGACAGACTATACAGTTTCACACATAATTCATAAAAGCGAACATCAGTATAAAGGCCTACATCATAATAGCTATAGAGAGAATTCAATTGAGAATAATCATAGTCTTCAGTGCCCAAGAGTCAGCGAAACACTGTTATTTCGATGGGAGAAAATGCCTGTCTTAAAAAAAAGAAAATAAAGTAAAGAAATGTCGGCGGAGCAATATTGTCGAGAAGAGCAATTCGATGTCGGCGGAACAATACATGTCAGCAGAACATTGTCAGCGGAGCAAATCAATGTTGGCGGAACATTGTCAGCAGAACATTCAGCGGAGCAAATCAATGTCGACGGGGGAAATGTCGGTAGAAATAAGTTGCGGAGCACTGTCGCAATTTTCGGAGGAATTGTCGGTGGAGCATAGTCATGGAACTGCACTGAATGTTGTCTTTCTAAAAAAGTAATGCTGTTACGGTACAATGTTTCTGCTGTTGAAGTTGGTTGAGTGTGTTTCAGGAGGATTCTGGAATGAATTTAATATCACATGCACTTCAGACTTCTGGTGCCACTTCCGGGTTTCATCAGCTAACAAGCAAAAATAAGAAGAAGAAGAAGAAAAAAAAAAAGGTCTTTGTGAACAGCGCAACTTCTGTAGTTCTGTAGGGTGCCGCTTCCGGGTTTCTTCAGCTGACAAGCAAGCAAGCAGGAAAAACAAAATAAAAATCGCGCTCACACTTCAAGGTTTCTATCTATTTCTTTCCAGCCCTGTAGAGAACCTATGTAGCTGATTAGACACCTATTATGAATAACAATCAATTAACTAATTAATCATAACAGTAACAGAGCATTTGGATCCGTTGAATTAGATTATTCATAAACACACCTATGCTTTACATGCTTATATAACTTACTTTATTCCTTGTTCTAAACATTGCACAATTTCCCCTCAATTGCAATAAAAATTCAATGGCACTGAACCACATACGTGCACACTGACGGCTATACAGAAAGTATTTCGTATACCGAGTAGAGTGAGTAGGTCCTAGACTCTTAATAGTCTTATATGAATTCATAGTAACCAGACTGTATTTATTTTTCGCCACTTCCTTCACGTGCACATCTGCGATACTCTGTTTCTCTGTATTGAAATAAAACAAAAGCAGAAGTAAACTAGACAGATGTTAGGATTCCCATTTTAAAAGTAACTATTTTACCTAAACCTTGAAACGCTTTATTCGCTTCTCCCTGGACAAACTCGTTTAACATGAAGAAATGCGTTGAAATCTTCTGTAGATGTTAAACTTCCTCGGGAATGTTCTCAATTTTCGCAGAGCGAGCCCCAGGTGGTGATGAAAATTGAAGGCCCCCCCCCCCCCCCCAAAAAAAAAAAAAAGAAAAGAAAAAAAGAAGAAATATTGAGATCGACATTTCATGTGACATACGATGAATATTTATACATTTAAACAATGTCATTGAGATCAGATTTTGAACGCGCGGGTATATGGTTGTCTGCAGTGTTTGCGATCCAATTCGCGATAAGAGAAGGCAAAGAAAGGAGACGGTATTGTCTCAACGAGTGACTTTGGAAACCAGCTTCTTTCAATACGTTTCGAACTGTTTTCTGGGCATCCCCAGCGGCCCTGTCTCTGTGTTCTGATTGTGTTGCGCCCATTTCCCGGTTATGAGCTCGACTAAAACCACAAAAGATATAAGTTTGGTAGGACGCAAGAGACGTGAAAGGCGTTCAGGAATGAGTGGCAGCGAGAGCAGGAAGTTCTGCGGGTTGAGCGTTTCCCCTCGGGTTACTGAGCCCGCACAGGCAGGCAGTGATAGTTGGTCGGTTGTGGAAGCTGGCACGGAGGATGTGAAGCAGGCTTGTTTTCACAGCTGAATTATTATACAGCGAAGCAGGCAGACAGTAGCTGTGCTGTTCGTTTACAAAATATAACATTTTACTGCCAGCGATAGGGAGAGAGTACTAGTACGTTCTGGCCGAACAACTGTCTTCTAACTTGGAGACTGCATGACCGCATGTCACAGGCAGGTAGTTGGATTTCCACACAGGAGATTTATACCAGTGTACTTAGTATACCGTGACTGTCATCTGGTTTTCTGCACCTAGGCCTACTGGGAAAAGATTACGGGTGAAAGTGGTAATGTTTATCAGTTTTTCCCCTTAATATGTGTGCGTACATTCCTCTGCCTTTGTCTATCTGTATATTACTGTGTATGTGACATGTCTCGACCTGTCATAGCCAGCTTTAATATTTCTATCTCTCTCATCATAAAAACTGCATCACCAGTTGTATTTCTGTATAACAGCTCAACACTCTTAGACTGTGTATACTAATAACATACTTACATGCCTGAATGATTGGTCTTGTTTTTTAGAAAGCATGTGCAATAATGGTATTTCATCAAGTTTTAATTTTTCCATTTTCTGTGTCGCTATTTCACATGCAACTGTTATTCTTCCTACACGTAAATGAGAGACCTACCTTGCCATTTTGTTTAAATCATTCTGGCCCACTTCGATGTTAAAAAAACCAGTTACAATAATAATTCAACAAACAATCAGAGCAAATGCTGCTGTGATGCAATTAAAACAACTCTGAAAGTTGCTCAGTTTTTCTGTAGCTATAGTGTCATTGTAAGTTATCATTCTAAATTAAGTCTTTTATGCAACAAGATGGGGAGACATTTTCCACCAAAGATATGCACCTTCTATAAGTAACCACAATGTTTAATGTTAATGCTTTTCTAACTCTTGGTAAATCCATCACACTGTAACATGCAGTGCATGCAAACCAGCATTTTTATGTGCATCCTAAATGCACTCTTTCAACACCTGAAACACACACACACATTTTTTTTTTTGGAATGACAGTTACAACACACATATACTCAGACACTTCCTGCTATAGCAAATTATAGTCAATATAGAATGCAAATGTTACAGTTCTGATGAAGTCAAGGTCGAAAACTTGTACACACACATTCCCGTTTCCTTATCGCATTTGTAACTGGTATTAGTGGTAGCAAGGCTTGTCAAATTTATGTACTGCATGCTGATATATGAGTACGAGAATAATTCCCCAGTTGTTATATTTGTGAACCTGCATCACAAAACCAACAAAAAGTTGCTAGATATAGATTTTTTGTTAAGAGCAGATTCTTAAAGAGTAGACTTTAAGCTTTAAAATGATGTATAACTCGATTCAAATGGACTCTCCTAACCTTTCCTAATTTTGGACAGAAAGCACATACTCTGGAAAGCGTGAACAGAGAAAGGAGGCTCTTAAATTCAGGGTCTATTTAAGTGTTTAATCTTTACCAAGCTGTGCTAGCTGTGTGATGAATGGAACAAAAAACAGGATGTAAACCACTGGAGCATCAATAATGAAGGGATTATTGGATTAAGCTGAAGTTGAACATGCTCTATCAACACATTCTGTAGATGATTAATGCCAACTTTCAAAGCAGTAGCATCATCTTTTCCCAAGTTTGTAGAGTTAAAAGTGAAGGGTATGGACAGGGTTTTTTTTAATGAAATGAAAAGGGAACTCTATAAGACTCACCTAATCACATTTAAAAAAAAAAAAAAAAAGTATTTGAGAAAAACTGCTAAAACCAGAATTTCCTGTTTGGCTTGTGATCATAACTTTAGTATGATGTAGAAGAAGACTTGCTCTTTCAGAAAATATTAAATAATCAAGATTGGCTGGGCTGACCCACTTTACCTATTTTCAGCCCTCACACAAAATCAGTATGTGCAAATTTTGTTGGTTTTGTAATGCATGGTCACATTTATGGAAGATATTCTATATCCTTAATAAATGTATAATCATAGTTATGGTAAAAAATTGTTGCTGTACACAATATACAAATGTTCATGTGCCGAATAAATAATGATAATAATAATAATAATAATAATAATAATAATAATAATAATAATGATAGTGATAATAATAATAATAATGATAATAATAATAATGTATATTTAAATTCATTCAGGATATGCAACAATAACAAACTGGCCAGAGGAATTAATATGAAAGCTATTCTGCTGGCATAAAAGCTAATTAAATGACTCTCAATCTCACATCTTGGTCCAGCATTGTTCTAAAGAGGGATACCAATGATGGTTAAATATAAACTGTGACTCCCATTCAAAACCACATTAATGAAGACAAAGCATTAGGTGCAGGAAGGCATGTAGCGAAACTTTTGCATGACGAAACTTGGTGTAGTCAAAGTCGTTATCGTAACATTTTGCAGGACTTGTTGTGGAAACCAGTACATGCAAAGTTTGTTTAATGTGCATCCTCTTTCTCTCTCTCTGTCTATTCTTCTGTATGTCTTCATCGGTTGGACACATTTTATGTGATTTGTTTCAATTCTGCTTGTCAGGACATTGTGATGTACAGCATTGGGCAAATTGAATTATGAGGAAAAAGATGCAAAAAAGCTCTGTGTGTGTGTGCATGTGTGTGTGTTTGTGTGTCTCTCCAAGCCCTACCCCCTCCCTCTAAAAAAGAAAAATATATGTATATAAATGTGTACATATTTTTGCATTGCCAAAACTATGTTCGGGCTTTAAATGAAAATGAAAACTGTTTTTATTCATTTGTCCAACCGCCCACACGTCTCGAGCAGCTCTCTGCCCTGTTTGTTTACTAGTCAGAGCTCAGGGGGACTGAAAGTTTGCCTGGGGAATTCTCGTAAGTTTGAAAAGCCGGAAGGAGGAAGTCCCAGGCAGCCCTCTGGGGTGAGAGATGCCGAATGCCTGGAGGCATCTTAAAGAGACCCAAGCCATAGCATTTTCATTCATTCATTTTTATTTCATTTCAACATGGTGATAAAAGAAACTTGCTTAGATAGTGGCTATTGTTCTGCAAGTCCGTGCATACAATTTAAGAGTAGAAACTCAGCATAATAGATTTAGAGTACAAAATAGTAATTTAAAAAAAAAAGAAATGTGGAAGGAAATGTGTCTTATCTTGCTGGGTTTTTCACTGATTTTTGGCACTTATCCTTCCAGTCTGCAATGAAATGAAAGTGATTTATATCTACTGTCAGATAGCAGAGAGCTAGTGAAAGATATCTCTTTGCATGTGTTAATAAAGAAACCAGTATCACATGGCAGTCCCCTCCATTATTAATCTGTGCATGTCAGACTAAGCTTGGCATTTGAAGGAAAAAGTGGGTGCATTGACATATTTTAGTCGTAGCAAAGAAAATACAGTTAAAATATCCTAAAGTTTGATCTTGTACCCCTCCTGAGATTTGAAGAGAATTTAATTGATGACAATCAGTTTTGAAATGGCTGAGATATTCAAAACAAAGTAGTCCTAATTGAAAGTGGGACCCACCTTTCATTATGACATCTACATGTACAACCAAAACTACAACTTCTATTTCAAGTACAGAAGTAATAAACATATAAATACTTCACAACCACTTCTGCTCATAAATGATGTAATGGAACTATGTGGGAGTGTTGACATTTTTTACAAGAGAAGGATTAAAGATTGGAAGAGGATGGCCTATTATGTGGTTTTCACAGCTCACTTTCAATATCAATCATGTGATTGTGATTTATCCACACTTCCTGTGCAGAATAAGCAATATATCATTATTCTGATATTTAACACTGAAACATTGTCAGCATTTCCCATTGAAGCCTGTAATTAAAATTTCTGTGTGTTCATTGGTCTTCATAGATGTTTTTTTTTTCTTTTCTTTTCAGACCATGTAGTATTGGCAAACTCAACAGTGAATGTGAACTTCTGTTTCAAGACCAGCACGGAACTGTTTCACCACCATGGCACAGCTACCAATAGCGTTCAAAATGCACTGCAGACTATGGGTTCTTTTGCTGATATGCCAGCTGATTATAAGACATACTGCAGGCCAACTGAGCATTGACAATTTGATGGCCTTTGAACCCGAACTTCCTGTTCAGCACGCCATGATGGACAAAATGACAGGAAACCTATACCTTGGGGGCACAAATTTTGTCTACCATCTCAACTCAAATTTATCGTTGATTGCTGTACAGAGCTCCATCACAGCTGACATCTCCAACTTCTGTGTAAGAGGAGAAGATGGCTGCGCCCTCCCAGAGGGGTCTGGAGAGAATGAGAACAGGGTCCTCCTGATCGATCGCGAGAACAACTTCCTGATGGCATGTGGCACTGCCTTCAATGGAACGTGTGTGCTCCATCACCTGGAGGACATCCAGACCGTAGAAGCCAGGGTGCACGACGTCGACCACTACGAGGAATCCTCCCTCGGGATCGGCGAATCTGTCGTCGCCTTCTTCGGGACCACCACGTCCAACTACCGAGGTCGGACGGACAACGTGCTAGGCATCTACACTGGCATGAGTTTCAACCCGCTCTTCAACGGCACCCTGATTCGCCAGCACGCTGTCTCCACAAAGTGTCTGCGGAAGCACAACAACCGCTGGACTCTTGACCTTGCATACCAAGAGCTTGAATTTGGGCGGTACACCTTTATTGACTTGAGGGAGGAGTATGCACATACTTACCCAATTGAATATGTCAGTGGATTCTCGTGGGAAGAGTTCAATTACTTCACTACGGTGCAGAGGGTAGATGTTGATCAAGAGGCCTATGAAAGTAGACTGGTGCGCATTTGTTCACTTGACATAGGTGGGTGATGACAGACACTTGATTACAATTAAAAAAGATCGATAAACAAAATTTGGTGGGAATAAGGAATTGTGGAAGGTTTATCGCCATTTTATGCATATTTCAGGTTAGTTGGGGATGCAAGCATACAATCGAAATGTGAGAGAGTTTCATTGCAAAAGAACATTATCGTCTCCATTGTGAATCAAATCACTGTGTGATGGTACTAGTAAAGACTTACAACAAGATTCCCGTTCTGAGTTCATCTGAAGTGATATAGTCCCATTTCAGTTGTTAAATTTGGTAGATGATTTATATGCAAGAGCAACAGATCTTGTGGACAGAGCCTTAGAGTACATGTGTCATCACAAATGTAAGATGCAATTGAACAACAGAACCAATTGAAGCTGCATGGTCTAGAAAATGTGAGCATGCATGATCACAACATCTAGATTGCCTTTTGTGTGTGTTGGGGGGGGGGGGGAGGGAGCTGATAGCCAGTTGGGAAGGTGTTGTTAAGTATTAAATTAGTTTTATTGACTTGCATTAAGTTTTATAATGACTCTCATATTTATATGAAATGATGTTGGCATAGAGCTGTCATTGTGGTGATGTTTAAGTGAGTATAACCTGAGCCTGGGAGCTTTTCTGTGATTAGTGATGTGAATGTCTTTTGGAGATGAATGAAACTGACCAAATCATCTTCACGTCTTTTCATAAACCACTTTAAATTGTGCTCTGTGACCCTGGAGTGTTTTGTGCCAGAAAGTTATGCAGACCTCTACTAAAACTTCATTCCAGCAGGTTTCAAAGGAGACTACCAAGAAATTGCCAAGACAAGATTTATGAAAAAAAAGAAAACTCAGATGAGATATTGTGCAATCAGCATAGCTTCATTGTAATGAGAAACCTTGTGGCAATATATGTGTAAAAAATCAACAACAACAACACAACAGACTTTAGGACTGTAGCTATTGATACTAGTGTATCTACCAGCAATAACAAAAGCACAAGTAGAACTAATGTTAGTCAGCTTAGCAGAAGAGCCCTGGCATTAAATTTCACCCCAAATCAAATTTTTTGTTCATGACATGATTTTACAGAGTTTTGAAAGCTTTTTTATATGTTCTTTCATCAGTTTATGTGAGTTTTTGTGAGCCTGCAAGCCTTAGGGCCCTTTGCCAGAAGGCTACATAATGTCATTTTTTTTTTTCATTTGAATAAACAAAATCATCAATCAAACATTCACGCATTCAAAAATGTTTTTCCTGTCATTTGAGTTGAAGCCAACATCACATATTGATTAACATCAGCTAATCAGGTACCTTTCACATCTGTTGACTCAACTTCTGTGCGCTATTAATACTATAGATTATCTGGTCATTCTCCAGGTTACTACTCTTACACTGAAATCCCGCTGCAGTGCATCAGTCGTGATCGCACACGTACTTACAACCTGCTCCAGGCTGCACATTTCGGGCCCATAGGATCTGACATGGCAAAGAGGCTAAGAACTGCTTCCGATGAGTACGCCCTCTATGGCATCTTTGCTGAGAGCTCAGAGAGTGCTCCCAACAAGCCGACAGGACACTCGGCTCTCTGCATCTTCACCATGAAGAAGGTGTCCAGGAAAATTCGTGACGGACTCCAAGGATGTTTCAATGGTTATGGATACCAAGGCCTGAGACACTTCTCTGCAAATAAACCCTGTTCATACGCCACAGTGAGTAGCGTTCTGCACCTTGCCGTCTTGATTTATACACCTCCATACTGTACCAGGTCTGGATCAAAGTAGATAATGGATTAATTAAAAAACAAGTACAGAAATGACAGACTTAATGAATGAATGAAATGATAAATGAATGAATTAACATATGAATTAATGAAAAAATGAACAGGCCCTGTGTCAGTATCAAACAGATAAAAACCAGTATATATCTACAAAACAGAATTGAATAATGTGAATTTTTTATGTATGCAAAAGGTAGTAACCTGATCAGTGAGTGTTAAAAAAGATATAAGTACTTGCTAATGTAGGCACACTTATTTTCACACACTCTCAACAGTACAGGGTGGTTGATGAAAACTTCTGCGGGACGGGAGACCTGCATCCCATCGAAGCAGATGCCAGCCTCCGTTCCTATGACTACCTGAGGGGTGGCGGCCATGGTCACCACTACACCTCCATTACCATCAGGCCCATGGGTAGGGATACCATTGTGGTCTTGGGAACAAGGTCTGGCATGATACACAAGGTCAGTGCATATATCTAAATAGGTTTCATTTTACTTTGCTATTGTGACTTGCTGAACAGTGCTTGAGAAAAGTGAAGAGCACTCTACTCTGCCCAAGAATACTTAGCATGAACTTTTTTTTTTTTTTTGGGGGGGGGGGGGGCAAGACAGGATTGGGGCAGGCGACAGTCTTCTAAAAATGGGGAGGGGGACAACAAGATAAACTGTATTATTAATATCATATATATTGTAAATGAAATGTATATTCGTATTGACATATTCACTATCCTCTGATAATCTAACACAATAAAAAAAAAAATAAGGGTAAAGGAAACAAAAAAAAAAAACAAAAAACAGATTAGCAATACACTGTGAACAGTCAGTTTTTCATGAAAACAAATCTTTGTTCACCTTCTGGCCTGGGTACAGTGTAAATAGAATACAGGAAGATACAGAAAGCTGCAGACAGGTGTTTTTGACACTGGCTAAGAAAGTACAAAAACACTTGCACAAGTGGTTTGTTAATCTAGTCACCTGTACCACCAGGCTGGTATCCAGTTGGCCACAGATTTCCACATGGCTGATAAATAGAAAAAAAAAGTATTAGAAGGAGTTTGGACATTTTATATCAAGCCCTCGAGGAACACACTTGATCCTATCTTATTTTCCCCTACGCAGTGATTAAGTATGTTGGAAACTTATCAAAGGATTGTTCTAGACAGCCCAAAGACTGTTTTGAATACGATTATTCATTTTTCTGCAAAGTGCTAAGATATTTGAATACATAGAAGCAAAATCTGATATCTTTGAAGATTGGTATACAGATCTGTTTGTATATACATATGATATAATCATATCATTTTGTATATATCAGAAAAGTACAGCATTCAAATAATGATAATGATAGTAATTTGCAATACTTAAGTAGCATATTATAACATTAAGTGTCTCTAAGTGCTAGCACTAGTGCTAGCTTATTTTTTCCTTTTATATTCCATTTTGTGTTGTGTTCTATGTGTGTGTGTGTGTGTGTGTGTGTGTGTGTTCTGTTCCTTCAGTAAAAAACAAAAACAAACATAGAGTTGTTAAAAGGCATAATATTCAGAGGCTGTTATCCAAGTCAAGCTATTTGCTTATTGATAGCGTTCTCTCCCACCTGTATATCGTCTGTTGAGAATGAGAAGGGCGTTAAGTGGTTTTGAACACTATGGGTTTAGTGGCAACTTAACGCCCTTATCATTCTCAACCGACGATATTTAAATTTTTGCCATGAAATATATGTATTATTTCACATTATCATATATTTGTGATGTGAACTATTTTATATTTTCATGACTTGCAAGTAATGTGTTTGATATTGTCATACTTATTTTTCTTTTATAAACAAGTGGAGAAATATAACTTAACTGAAGCTGACAACTGAAAAACAAAGCATGTGAAAGGGAGAAAGAAAAATCACAAAAGAGAAAGTGAGAGAAAAGTGGGGAAAGAAAGAAAGCAAATGAAAAACAAAATGTGCATATTTTCATTTATCTCCTCTTTTTCTTTCTCTCTCCCTCTCTATCTATCTATCAATCTATCTATCCATCCACCTACTTATCTATCTATCTATCTATCTATCCATAATATATCTGTTTCCATCTCCATCCATAAATATATGCAAACTTGTGTATGATGAAATCCATACGTAAAAGAGGTCAGTAACTTAGAGATTTGAATAAGTGAATCTATACTGTGCTTGTGCCATTCCCTGAAAACTCATCAACATTAAGGTGATCACCCATATGCTGATTTGGTCATTGGAAGTGAACCTGCATGGTAAAGCTGTTTCTATACTAGTAGCTCTTCTTAAATTCTCAATGAGATAACCAGATTGGTAAATATACTGGCATAGTAACTCTGAACCCTTGTTGCAGGACAAAAATATTCCATCGCCACTGTTCAGTGGATGGTGAACTTTCTTTGACACACCTAGCTGTGCTAGATGGATCTTTAAAACTTTTTTTTTGGCAGGTACATACATGCTGCTTTATTCAAAAAGTACATTGATAGTGCCAAATTACATCCTTGCATGATTTTGTCTAATGCGAGTTGTAATCAAGCAAGGTAAATGATGTGGAGATTTTGGAAACGATATTCATGTCAACATCAGAGCAGTCTTTTTCGATCATTTGAGTTCTGCAAATTTGAATTTAAAGTTTTTAATGCATGATTACACTAACTGTTTTTGATTTAATTGCAAGTATAAAGATTATATCAACACAGTATGAAGCAAAAGGAATTAGCTCTCTTTTAGCTCCAATCAGTTCGGTAAATTTCATCTCAAACTGCATTTAGCAGCAAGGAAGAGAAGCATAATTTACATTCTGTTTACTGTCTCTAAATGAAAGCATCAACAAGGAGGTGTAAGTTAAAGGGAAAAAAATCCAGTCCAAATATATGTTATTCTGATAAGAGAGTAAAATATTACAAGTTCAACGGTAAAATTTTGATTGAAATTGGGTGAATAATAAGGAAGTTATGACATTTTGAAGTTTCGATAATTTTTTAGGAAACAGTTCTTGAACGATCAATATGAATATGCAAATAGCAAAGAGAGCATGTCATCCTCTCACTACTCGCCATATAGCTTGCACATGAAATTTTGAAATGTCCAGTTTTTCAGTCAAATGCAATTATGCGCGAGGCTCAAATCCCAGTATAAACTGATCACTATTCTGAAGTTATTCAACCAGGAACAGCATCATGTTTTAGACTTCAATGGCAGAAACATTGAATTTTCATCATTTTTTTTTTTTTTTTTACACGATCAGTGGAAAATTGTGAGGTTATGACATGGTTAGCTCACTCATTTGCATATTCACTGTACAAGAACTGTTTTGCAGAAATTAGCAAAACTTCAAAATGTCACAACTTCCTTATTTTTTGTCCGATTTCAGTCAAACTTTTATCGTTGTACTCAGAAAATTTTACTCTTTTTTATCAGACTAGCTTATATTTGGACTGGATTTCCCCTTTAAAAGGGATGCACATTTCCTGGTCCCTATTTCATTTTGAGTAGTCTCTGAATATTGTGATATCCACATATTATCTACATTTTTTTTTCAGATATATACTTATCATTCATCCACTCTCATTGTTTGTCATTTACAAGGTTACATACAGTATATCTGTATTGTGTATTTTCATGTAAAATGATGTTTGTTACTACTCCAGAGTGCCTTTGGAAAGCAGTTTTACAAAACTGAATAGGCCAACCCTTCAGTATAAAGTACATAAATAAATAAATGGTAATAACGATTACATTCAGTACAAAAAAAAAAAAATAAAAAATTTCTCTCTGATACAATTGATCTTCTCCAAACCCAAGTGACATTTGGCTTGTTTGTGTGTGTATGTGTGTGTGCATGTGTTTTTGTCTTTTATCTACAAAGTTACAAATAACAGCCCTGTAGTATTTGTTTAGTATCAAAGTGTTGTGTGTCGGTATTCATTAGTGTAGTAGTTAGACTTGAGAGTTTAGGTACAGTTCAAGTTACCATATTTGGGGCAAGGTATATTCGCAATTATGTAAAATGAGTTTTGTGATATGATATTCCTGAGTAGTACTGCTTGTATTCTATCTGATAAGAACTGAACAATATTCCTTCAGAGTTTCAGACTGAGTGGCTGCTTAGTTAATTAAGGGATCTGAGCAGTATCTGGGGATCTTTGGGGGAACTGGGACTTTGCAGTTGCTAAAAATCAGCTCTTGCACCAGCTACCCAGATAGAATACAAACAGTATTTCTAAGAACTAATGCATGGACACTACAAAGCTCACTTTACATATGCACCTCACCATGTATGTGCATACATTCAACAACTCAAGCTAATTCATATCCATTATGAGAAATGGTGGTTATTAACTGAATATGAGCTCAGTCCTTTCATTTTGTATTGTGAGTTGCCTTCTCATCTCTTTACCTAGCACTTGATGGCATGAAATTAGGTGACAAACAAAAAAGTGTCCTCGCAACTCCATCTATAGATCTCCTGCCTCAGTTAGACTATTTCCTATTCAGACTGTCATTGAGTCAACCAAATAGGCAACTGTAACTCATAACAAGGGCAGTGGCAATGTGACCGCAAAGGGAACATAATTATCCTTATATGTCGAGGGACCCATCAAATTACCATTTGGGGATGGCAACAGAAACAAACTGGTTGAAATGATTCAATTGACCCTCTAGTGAATTGAATTTCATGCCCTTTGAATTGCCAAAATAAATTTGTTGACATTGGAGTTAATTGAACTAAGTGGTAGAATGACAGCTTTCAACAGCTAGGGTACTTCTTAATCCACATATCAGCCATACTTAGTCAACCAGTGGCATGAATATCTGTATACACATATATGGGCACAACAGGAAGAAAAGAATGAGGGGAGTGAACGCAAACCAGAAAGTGACAGGTTGTAAATTTTACAGGTGACTTCCTGTCCATGGGCTTCTGTCCCATTCACTTCCTCATGAGATAGGGTTCTATCATATAACCCAGCAGTCACTGTATATAGTCTCATATACCAGCTTGCCAAGAGATTGACTTGTGGCATGGGGGTAGTCAGAACCTGCATGGTAGAATCTTTGTCAAACATTGCTCGGGGGTTGTGTATAGTCCTTGAGCAGTATACTGCACCTCTCTGTGATATCATTCTCATCATTGGAGAGAGAGAGAGAGAAAGATATAGACAGACAGGTGACAGACAGAAGAGAGAGAGAGAAAGAGAGAGAGAGGGAGAGATGTAGATTGGTGAGATATGACTTGATAGATAAATAGACAAATAGGTAAAATACAAAGATTGATTGCAAGCATTGCAGAGGTAATATATAAATGTATTATTATATAATATACTGTAAAGCATATTTTCGAAGCATGAAATTTTTCGGAATGGGAGCCGACGGCCTTATTCGCATCATGAAATTTTCAAGAGTTGCCTTTAACATTCAATGCATATAGTGTAGACAAGATCTTCAACATGCATTTTGAAAAATTCACAAAATCAAAATGCATGCGAATATTCCTCATTTTACAGTATATACACTTGTATATTCATGGTTCATTGTATGATTCACAGTTCCATAATAATGAGCATGAATATATATATGGCAAGGCTTGACACTATACTTTCTCTTTTGGTGGCCCTGAGCCACAAGGCAACTGCAAATGTCAAACCTTTTAAATAAAAGGCATTTTTCTCGAAACGCCAACCATAATTTTTAGATAGGTAGAAAGGTGTATGTGGCAGTAAGAGAGAGGTATGGAAGTACAGTGCTAGGACTAGAACTATATGAGGAAATCAAACTGTAGTCATTCTTATGTATGCTGCATGTATTAGTGGTTTGTCGTTGTACTATGCAGGTTTGTCATTGTAGGTTTAAAGTTTTACATCACTGTGCAATTGATGGCTTATCATTCTGGCAAGTGTGCAAGATCATTCCATTTGATCAGGTGGTAGGTGTCATATCTTGCTGTTAAAGTTTACCTATCATTGTGATAACTGTAAGATAAAAAGAAGCCTGTCCATCATACTTATGCAAGAGGTTGAGAAATGGATAAAATTCATAATCAAACAACAAAATGAATTATAACTATCAGTATGTAGTACTGTTACTGATGGTATTATGATTATTACAAAAGTTATTATCATCATGAGTAGTATTATAAACATCTGTATGGTATACCACTGACATCATTAGTATTATCATTGTATTCATTGTTATCACCACTACTTTTATCACTATCACTATCATAACTGTGATCATTGTAATTGTAATGATGATGAGAATGATAATGATAAGAATTATTATCAATATCAATGATACTCTACATATAAAATGCAACTGTGGTAACAGTATTCACCAAGTACAAATACTGGAAGATCTTGAATTGGTCTGGTAAAAACTGGCTGACTTATAGTAATGGCAGTCTGTTCCCTTCACAAGCTGCTATCACAGATGATTTATGTGACTGAGAATGTCAATGATTAAATACAGCAATTAATGGATTCAAATTTGCAGACGACATAATGGGGTGCATCATCATAAGAGTTATGCAATGTCAAGTCTCATTTCAACAGACCTTACTGTTGCAACAATGTCAGGTGAGAACAGAATTCAGGAGCCTCATGCAATAATTATAAAAGTGTAGGAGAGGGTGAGGGGTATCGTTTTAACACACCAAAATCCTTCTCCGGGTAGGTTTCTACGAAGGGGGTGTATCCACTGATCGGGCTACCGACTACCGGACTGGAATATAAAACCTGCAAAATCCTTGAGACATAAAAGGAGGTATAATGTATCACATTAGGGCTGCAGGATACTGACAATTACAGACCAGGATAACACTACATAATATTTGTGAATTTGTCTGAAATGAAGATGATTCCATCTGTCTGTCTCTTATTCTCTCTCTCTCTCTCTATATATATATATATATGTGTGTGTATTTCTGTCTGTGTGTGTGTATATATTCATATGCATGCATACATATATACATAAATATATGAATATACATACATGTACATACAGACATATATATACTTTGTATATATATATATAGAGAGAGAGAAAAAAAAAACACCTTAATTTATCAATTTTATAGAAATGGCTATTTTGACCATCTAGCTCAACAATATGGATAGAATCTCAAAAAGTCTCTCGGCTGTTCACCCTGAAATGTGTCAGCGGACCATGATTAATTTTGTTTCATGAAATATGACATGTTTTTCTGATATATATGAGAGCAAGTCTGTTATCAAAATATTGCTCACATTTCACAGTCTGTCATGCGATGTATTTTGTTTTTTCCCCATCTAGAAAGGCAGACGAAAGTTCTGTTATTCTTTCCTTGTTTAGGTTTCCATGAATCACAATGTGGGTATAATTAGAGCAACATACATCAGTTATTATATAATTCAAATTAGCTGTGAAATGGTGACACTTAAAGTTACAATTGTAATAGTAGCTTTAGAAAAAGAATAGAGAGGAAGAGCAAATGCAAGTTGTTTAAAAGAGAGGTTATATGAAGAGTGTTAAAGGGATGGTACAGTATTGGTGGAGATGAGAATTGGGCTTTTAACTTTTTGCGAGATGCCAAGAAAACACTTATTAAATAGTACAGAGCATACCATTTTAAGAGGAATTCAAACTTTATTTGATGAAAATCGGGTTTGGAATGACTGAAACATCCAAAAACAAAGTAAAACAAAGCGATCATAATAAAGTGTGGGTCCCACACTTATTAATAGAATCGCTCTGTTTTGGATACTAGTATCTCAGCCATGTCAAAACCAATTTTCATCAAATAAAAGTTGTATTACTCATGGAATTACATGCTCTTTCATATTTCATAAGAGGTTTCTCATCTCACCAAAAAAATGTTAGAAACCTGAAATTAGGTCTCAACCACAACAATACGATCCCTCTGAATTACTGAAAACAAATGTAACTTGGATTAAATACTGTATGTGTGTGCGTGTCTGCTTCTTTCTTTTTTGAAACACCATATCGTCGCTGGGGTGACAAAACCTCATATCTCAAAAATGTCAAATGTTCAGGAGAGCGAAAAAACATGGCGGCCAAAGCACTATAGTGAATGGGAAAGCCTTCTCTTTGACATGTCATGGTGGCTTCATTTTTGGAGTAAGACAGTTGGGATTTGGCCAGGACATCACTTGACCCATTATTTGACCATTAAGCTAAAAAAAAAAAAAAAATTGACATTTTTGAGATACGAGGTCTTGTCACCCCAGCGACGATATACAGTTTTAAAACATTGCAATATTGTATCAGACAGATCATGAAATCATCTGATTAAATGCTACATTTCTGTTAAATTTGCTGGAGAGGAGGATGGGACAGGCAAATATCAAATGCCTTGTCTACCTTTTATCTCACTGCCTACATGAGATCAAATCAGATTGCATAGAATTGCTGCCGTCTAATTATTGTAGAGATACATCCTGAACAGGACTGATGCATATTGCCCTGTTGCTGGAGTCAGCCTTAGACTTTATACACCATAAGATTTATTAGCTAGTCTAATTCTTTGTGAATCAAGACTTCCCATCACTTTTGCAAGTGGTTAAATTTGCGATCATGAAGTACAGTAATGAATGGAGAAAATGTACGCATGTATGTTACATTTGTATCTGGATCAGTGTTTCTATTTTCGCGTATTGTTGAATTTGTGATTAGCACACGAATAGCAAATTTGCAGGAGTAAAAACTGTTCAAAATATATGCTGTATACAGTACCTACTACTTTGTGTACACCTTTACTCTGTGTCAGTTCACCGTGAATAATCATTACCCGACTTAGCAGACGTCCAACCCATTTATGTTCCACTGCCATGCAAGAGGGCAATATATGGACCTTTTCAATATGTACATGTATCATTGTACATTATTATCATACTTGGAATTAGATTTTACTACCATATCTGTTTACTACTAAGACATTTCTCTTCTGATGAACTTTAAATGAGAGTTTGAAGACAGTGAGTGAACTTTGACATCAAACCTTGTCAGATATATGGGGTATATAGGATGAAAATGCATTAACGAAGAATAATTTGTTTGTTTGTGGTTTTTTTTTTTTTCAATGAGATAGATTGAATATTTGAGGTGGGATTTGCATGTAAACTTACATGGCTGATTTTGCTTTATATAAAGAGAAATTAAAAGAAAGACTGTTAGTGAACTTTTCCCATCTGAGTATATTGGGGCTGTTCAAGTATTCCTTGTGTGCTTTCTGATATATTAACACAGAAACAGACTCTTTTTAGATGCTCTGACATCAAATTTCAATCTTCCTATCACAACATGGCTTCTGAAGTGCCATCATTGTCGTTTTTTCCCTTTTCCATCTGATCATTACCAAAGGGAGAGGGCAAAATGTCATTTAATCTTGCCGTCCAGGATCCAGGAAATAACAGCCTGTGTGACAAACAGGTCACTGAGATTAGGAAAGCTTTGAGCATAGTTCTGGGAAGTGACTCACTGAGATTTCAATTCAGTTCTGTGGATAATTCTGAACTTTTTACATTCTATTTAGAAGTCCATTGTGTCATATAATTTGTGTTTCTATTTGCTGCTTTGGATCCTATCTTGTAGTCATGTGTAGCCATTTTATAAGCATATAATGTACTTCCAATTAAGAAGTATGTGTACTAGTAAATGATTGTGCAGTGTGTATGGGTGTGTATTTGTGTAGATATTTCATTCAGTTGATGACAGAAAATGCCTCTAGATCTAGTTCCTAGTCATATCATTAATCATATCAAAATACACTTTGGGAACTTCTGTAAGCAACTGAACATAACCAGAGTGTTGAGTATAGTGGATAAAATGTTGACACAAAAATTTCATTATTGCACAACTGTTGCATACAGGCATGTACATGTATGTATAGCTCACACACTTGTGTTCCTGGTTGATATGCATTAACAGATTGTGGCAGTATTTTGAGTGACATTTAATCCATTGCGATCATTATTCCAAGGTGTCAAATGTAAAAGGAATAGATTATGTTGGAATTGAATTACAAAAAAAAGAAAACATGATTAACTTTTAAATGTTTTATTACAGCTCTATGATTGAATCCAATATCTACTATGGTAATGATTGATTTTGATTTTGTCCCATTGAGGACGGTTTGATTTTGCTACAACATGCCTTTCCCATAGACACCTGCCCAAGTATACTCGAGATTTGATCGTCCTCAGCTGGGCTAATGGTCTCACATTATATCTCCACATGGACAGTTCATCCTAGAGCCGTTGTCCTTCACCCCAGGACCTGCAGGAGAGCCCCCACTCCTTCCCTACAAGAAGATAAAGCTGGATTCTGATGGACCAGTCCTCCGAGATATGCCCTTTGACCTTGACAAGAGTCATGTCTTTGCGATGACACCCAACAAGGTACATGTAAAATGCAATGGGTGCACTTAAGGCTAATTTCTCATATTAAAGATCTTTGTCTTTCATGAAGAAGTGATGGTTGTGAAAGAATAGGAGCAGGGTGTATTCTGGGTTAGGTTCGATATATGTTAAAATGTGAAAGTCAACACGAATTCAATATCTTATGAAATGTACTCAAACAGCTCATATGGAACATATGCAGTTTGGCATCATACAGACTTGTCTAAATGGTAGAACATTGTTTCCAAACTTTGGTGCAGGTGTATTTTGATCTATTCAGCCTTAACACCCTCATACACAGGGTCAAAGTTTCCCTGACCCCTTGCAAGTTTACATTAATTGCTTTACAAACAGTTTAGTAATCATGAAGACTCACTTGTGTAAAGGTCATGAGACCGTCTGTCATATGTTATATTGGTGAGAATGCTGCATGACAATTTAGTTTTGTGTTTGTGAGACGTGCAACAATTAGGATGATAGAGACAGAGACAATTAGAGATTGGCAGGACTATTGCATTGCAATGTGGTCCATCATCATCTTTATCTCACAGGTGTACAAGATTGGCCTGAGGACCTGCGACCACTACACCCACTGCTCAGACTGCGTCACCTCCAACGACCCCAACAGGTGCGGCTGGTGCGGCGGGGTCTGCACCACGCAGGCGGAGTGCGAGAACATGGACGGCGGGTCGGGGGATATACCGGAGGAAGAGGTGGACTCGGAAGATGGTCCCGAGTGGGTCACAGATGCATGTGCACCAGTTATCTATGAGGTGAGGATCTATATGCCACCCCATGTCTTGCTTGTGTGTCTTGGTGGTGCATATAGAGTGTGATGTACCAGTAGGGTGCATTACTTTTCTTTTGCATTATTCACTTATCTTCTGTCATATTTTGTCACACATGTTCAGATGATATATACACTTGAGTGCCAATTGATGTGTGTAAATGAGCTTGTACAGTTGTGTCTCTGAATGGATGAATTGAGTTCACAAAGGCATGTTGGTATTTTTGAGAACATGATTCCATCTTGTCACCTGCCTGGCAGAAGGGAACTATATAAGGCTTGCGGTCTAGAAAAATCACAAAAAAATTGAGATGGCATCATATGAAAGAGCTTTCAGAAAACTGTCAAATCATGTAATGAACAAAAATTTGATTTTTGGGGTGAAATTTCATTGCTGGGGTCCTTCTGCTCTGCTAGGCAGGCAATTGTCTATGTAATGTGTGGAGTGTATGTGTTGATCATTAGAGGCATGCATGCAACATGAGCCCCCATGCATGTGTGTTATTAGGTGTATATATCTATGAACATGATTTTACACAAGTGTGTTTTACATGTGAGTATAGCAGATGAGCAAACACAAGTGTGTCATTCATTGAGTATATGTTTGTGAGTTCACACTGCTGGTGTATGTGACCCTGCATCACAAAACCTACAATAAGTCGCCAGACATGGAGTTTTAGTTCGCAACAGACCCTGAAAGAGCAGACTTTAAGCTTTAAAATGATGTATAACTCAATTCAAATGGACTCTCCTAACCTATCTTAATATTGGAAAGAAGCACACACTCTGGAAAGTGTGAACTGAGAAAGAGGCTCTGAACTACAGGGTCTGTTCAGGCGCCTAATCCTTACCAAGCCATGCTGGCTGCGTGATGAATGGAACAAAAAACAGGATGTAAACCACTGGAGCAACTACAATGAAGGGATTATTGGATTAAACTGAAATTAAGCATGCTTTATTGACACATTCTGTAGATGATTAAGGCCAACTTTCAAAGCAGTAGCATCATCCTTTCTAAAGTTATTAGAGTTGAAAGTGAAGAGAATGGACAGTGTTTTTAAGAAATGGAAGGGGGACTTACACCTAATCACGCTATTCTACCAAAAGATGTTTGAGAAAACTGCTAGGAACACAGTCTCCTGTTCATTTTATGATCCCAAACTTAAGTATAATGTAGAAGAAGACTTGCTCTTTCAGAAAATATGGAAAACTCGAGATTGGTTTGGTTGACCCACTTCACCTATTTTCAGTCCTCACACAAAATCAGTGTGTGCGACTTTTTGTTGGTTTTGTGATGCATGGTCACAAAAGCATGCAACGCTGCACACTGGCACTGGTCCGTCGGTCCCTTACCAGTAAAAATCACTGTTGGACCAGTAACTTTTTAGGAATGGACCAGTAAAAGATGGAAAAACTGAGCACCTACTGGTCTGACAGACAGGTTGGACTGGTAGAAAAAATGGGTTAGTGCATTATATATGATGGGTTTGTTTGCAAAAACCGATAAGTCCATTTTTGAAGATTTTGAAGTACGATCTCTGTCATAAAGTACGAAATAATACCTTTTAAATGATATATTGGTCACTACATAATAAGGTATATTTTTGAAGTTATGGTCAAAAGAAGCAAAAATTTCTTATTGTTCTCTTTATTTTTCTTGACCTTTAATCGCAAATATCTCCATTTGGCAAATATGGACTTATGGGTTTTTGCAAACAAACTCTTCATATGTTTATATAAACCCACAAGTGCATCTCATGATGTACCTCTCCCATCACCTATGGCAGGTGTCACCGGTCTTTGGTCCCCTTCAGGGAGACACCCTGGTCCACATCATTGGTGACAGTCTGGCCTCTGACAGCCCCAATGTGAACATCACGCTCAATGTCACCGTCGCTGGCCAGCCTTGCGATGTTATTCTGAACATCAGCAACATCACACAGTGAGTCAGATATACCACAGTCCTCTTCAGGAAAGAGACACCAGATTTTTACAACTGTGTCAGAACTGTCAGTGCTTTAATGTGGTACTACACGTTCCTGAATTTTTGAGGACTTTTTTTTTTCTTTTACACCTCTCACATGACCTTCAAGTTAGTAGTCATGGAAAAATAAAAAGTTACTATAACAGTGATTATGATTAAGATAATAATGATGATAAAAAGAATAAGGTTAGAGATCAGCAATCATGAATGAATAGCAAATTCATTATTGAATGAAAGCAAGATATTATTAAGCAGAGGGATGAAGGTTGAGGTTGAGTTCCATATCATCAAACTGTGCACATGTATAGCCACATCATCCCTTATTTCCCCTGCATATTTTAATCAATTTGTTCCATATCTGAAACGGTGATGAATGTGATTGAAAATTCATTCATTTTCTAGTGATCAAGAAATGAAAAGAGAAGCTGCCAATGTTATAAATGTTACTTTCCCTGATCTGATAACAGTCCAAGCCAGTTTGAACTCAAGGGCTGACTGTGTGTGATCATAACAATTTGTTTCCTGTCGTTCATTCCTTTTCAGCATCCTGTGCGTGATGCCGCCGGTTGAAGATCCCATCCAAGGCCCGGCAGTGGTAGACGTGCTGGTTGACATGAACCTAGACCAAACCTTTGCCATTGGAGGAACAGCTTCCTCTGAGCCAAACTACATCTATTCCTATGTGGTAGGTGCTTCATATGAGGCTCTTGACCCCTCAAATCCTTAGGGTAACCCTAATTGCTACAGAAAGTGTCCCCTCCATGATCCGGCATGGTAGAGGATGGTACTTGCGCATGGTAGTCTTAGCTGCAATGTCAGTTCAATGCTGCAGACGTCATTGAGGTGTCATTGTGTTGCATGTTTGCCCCATTGTTTACCAGAAGTGCACACAGGTTGACCTGTCCTGACCTTCAGCATTTCAGGCAATTCCAACCGGAAATTTGTCAAGAACTCTCTGTGGTGACACATGTACATGTAGCAAGTTTCAAGATGTATTATGATAGTGATCAACCTCTTGCTTTAAGGCCTCGATCTGCACACTGAGCAGCTAGCAGTCCGGTAACATCAAAGGTCCGGTTTTTTGCTATGTTGCGCCAAAAGGAACCATATCTGGTTCTGCTAAAAGATCAATAATTTGGTGAAAAATCACCAAAAACTTTACACTTATGTCAAATCAAGAGCAGCAAATCACCAGTTGAAGATTTATTTTGTAACAAAATTATTAGCGGGGACGTGATATTGTAACAGAACCAGACGAGGTTCCTTTTGGCGCACCATAGTAAAAAACTGGACTGTTGCTGTTACCATACTCGGTGTGCAGAGGCCTTGTAAAGTGGCTGACGTATATAACCCATTTGCTCCACCAGGGTACCAGACTACGCTCCTGTTTCACTAAGACATTGCAATCATGACAACATCACTTGTGTTGCTATGACAACAACTTTAAACAATTAGCACAGCTGATTGTTTGCTGCCAAGCATGCTGCCATGAAAACTTACCGTTATTGCAATTAGTAAGTTATTGTTTTATGATCAGTACTTGCCTCGTAAGTACATATGAATGCATCATCACCAAGGTCTTTTTGGTCATTTTTTGTTTTGTAGGAGCCGGTGTTCACCCACTTCAGTCCAATGGCTGGGCCATTGTTTGGTGGAACGAACCTCATCATTCACGGGAGTGGGCTGCTGGCAGGGAATACGAGGCAGGTGGCAGTGGCCGGGGTGCCCTGCCTCGTGCACAGGTCAGTAGCAGAGGTGGATCCAGGAATTCCGTAAAGGGGAGGCGCCTTTGCAAAATTAAAGGGGGCACATGCCCCATTTTTTCTATATATTTCTTTTGTTTTTGCAAAAGATAAAGAGGGGGCACATGCTCAGTGCGCCCCCCTCTGGATCCCCCACTGAGTATGTGGCTTAGTGATTGAAATGTCTCATTTTTATAAGTACCAGGTCAAAGTACTAAGTAGCTTTAGTCCTCAGGTTTGATATAGCAAGTAAAACAGAGTCCCAAGACAAGAATAGGAGATCGAGTCTATCTCAACATACTGGAGTGTATAGCTAATCAAGCAAAATTGCCAGAAATCTTATGATTGAAAGTAAGATATTATTCAGGGGGGTGAAGGTTCAGGCATGAGATTCTTCACTTTGTCTCCCTCTACAAATTAAATTTGTTAAGATCACAACTGCTGATCTGTAAATTAACAAACATGTCGGAAAAAGGAACCAGTGGGACTCAAACCTGTCATATACTGCAGTAGTCCTATTGGAGTCCCACTGGTTCCTTTTTTCCAACATGTTTGTTAATTTACAGATCAGCAGTTGTGATCTTAACAATTTCATTTGTGGAGGGAGACAAATTGAAGAAGCTCACACTTGATTCTTATGACTGTTGAATCATGGCATAACGACCTCAACACACAAAAACAACCATGTTCAGCTAGAGATCAGTTACCACAATTTGACTCTATCCTGTGTAGCAGGTGGTGACACAACATTTGCTTCTTCGACAATTGCTCCAGTTTTATTCGCTCCAAGGACTTATAGTTGGGGGATAGGGCTGTGATAGAGTTTTAGGTTTAGTTTTATGTGAGGATTAGGATTAGGGTTAGGGTTTAGGGTTATGTTTGTGATTAGAATGAATTTATATTTGGCTCATAGCATGCAGATATTTCATGGGAGCAATAGTCATAGGAGCAAATGTCATGAAACCATAGCAGACACCACATCCTGAGCGTCACAATTAATGCTCACTTTGTTCTTATCCCACCAGAGTGACTGCCACAAAGCTCCACTGCACCACCCAGAACACCAGCCAGCCGACATCTGGTCCAGTGTTGTTGTCTCTGGACAGTCTGGAGCTGCCCCACACACTGGCCTTTGAGTACAAAGAGAATCCATACGTCACTGACTTCTCTCCAAAGAAGTCCTTTTTCAGGTGAGCACTAGGTGGTATATGAACCGCACAGATTATATTATTATACCACGGTTGAGCTCAAAATGAACACTAACTTTAATACAACCTAGATTACTGAACAAAATGATCAAAAATGGCTGAATTAAGATGACAAGCTACTGGTTAGTGCACACAAAATTCAATTCACTTTTCTTCATGGCACACAAAGTAGTTTTGTGTTCCCCGTATGTCCGACAATTAGAAAGTTAACCTGTTGAGGACGCACTGATCTTGCTACAACACGTATTTCGCATAGACACCCTGTCCTAGTATACTCGGAACTTGTCCTCAACGGGTTAAGGGCAAATACAAAGGTAGAGTGTCACTGGAGCCTTTCTGACTTTCCTCGAAATATTGCCACTTTCCTTGGACATGTTAGAAGTTTTAGGTTCAGTCAGTACTCTCAGTGCCCTCTCACAAAAGTATAATTGTTGAAGTTTTGGTTTTGCTAATGCTGTATCAGTAACCTCATTTGCAGACCTATCTTAAAGGCATTATTTACCATTTGCAGATGAAACAAAAACCCACCATTAGTGCTTTAAAATAGTTCTAAAATGTGAGTTAGGGATAGAAACAACCACTGTCAAAATTTGAATTCGTATAATCGATGTTAAGTGTTGTTAAATACACAAAATGTGAACAATAGTTATAATTTATTGAGAGAAACCCTGATATCTCCTTATATTTTAGGTTTTATTGCAAATATTTCATATGGTAGGATGTTTTATGATACAACAGACCCCCACATATGCATCAAATGTGATATCTTCAACATTTTTGAAATCACTGCTCCCAAAGGTAAACTGGACCTTTAACATAATAAAATTTGAAAGTGGTATAAGGTCATGCTTTTCTTTTCATCCCCCGTTTTAAAAAGTAGTTTGAGACTGTCAGGATTTGAACAAAGTGTGGATAATCTATGACTTTTGCATCAATTACGTAGTTTCCTGCATGATATGCATAAATCTTCCTTAGCTGCATGAGTGCAACTCGATGTTGCCTGTACATGGCTGACTGCCCGTTGTACGTGTGTTCCAGCAGAATTGTTCATTAATGTCTTTATGTGCCCCTTCTCCTCTTCCAACCCCGCCCAAACTTTGACGGCATCTTTTTTGGGACATCTCCCAGTGGTGACATTCCGCTGGAGATTTCGGGCTTCAATCTCCACCTCGGCCAGTCTGTGCGTATAGAGGTAGAGGCAGTCAGTGAATCTGGCCACAGGGTCAGGGCCAGTAAGGTAATGTCCACATCTACCACAGCTACAACAGCTCCACAGTTGTTTCATTTGTTTGTTGGTTTGTTTTTTGTTGCTCTGCTTTTATTAACAGATTTGAGAAAGTCAGTTTAAATGAAAGTGGTGTATTAGAACAACAATGATGACAGCGAACAGGTCAGAGGACAATACAGAAGACTAGATGACTACTGTAAAAGTGACAATAGATGCATGCAATATGAAACTATAGCTCAGAAATAAAAGTGCACAAATATGTTTGCTTGTGATATGTAGAGACATTTCATCTCTTTGACTCCATCGAATTAAAAATACACAAAATTAAATTTACCAGGCCAGGCATAAAAAATTATTTGTGAGAAAATGTCCACTTTTACAGTACCAGAGTGTTAGTCATAAAACACAAGGTGTTCGATAGTCATTCCAAGTGATTGCTATTTTCACTCAAAAACATCTTTCCTGTGAACAAACTCCTCCTTTAATATTGACTCTCCAAAATTAGGTCATCATCATCTTATTATCATGGCACTTTACACCTCTATGTCAAACTGATCACCATATGCACTTTTATCTTCTTTTTTTTACCCAGGATTGCACACTGCCTACCATCCCTGACTCAAATGCCATACCAGATTTAGTCAAGGGGGCACTGACATGCCCCGCCCCAGACCTCAGCGACTCCGGACTTGTCGCCACCCCTGACCAGCCCATAGTAGCCAACCTTACTGTCATGTTCCACAAGCGCATCCTCCAGCCTATGTCCGAGGATGGCCAGATAGTGTTGCCGCAATGGGAACTTGTGTACTATCCAGACCCCATCCTAGACGAGTTTGAGGAGAAGATCTTGGTTTTGGACCAAGATTCCTCATCCATCATTATCCATGTGAGAACTAGATGATCCTCTTGTTGAATATATGACATGGTCTGGTATACATATGATGATCCAAAAGCTTCAAGGCACTCTGGATAACTCCTGCTTTGAGATAAGAGTTTTTACATGAATATAATTAGCATACTCACCTTGGCCTTATGGAAAGTGATATGTTTCATATTTGTCAGTGAGACATACAACAAAGAAATGAAATATTAAAGGGATGGTACAGTATTGGTGGAGATGAGAATTGGGCTTTTAACTTTTTGCGAGATACCAAGAAAACAGTTATATAGTACAGAGCATACCATTTTAAGAGGAATTCAAAGTTTATTTGATGAAAATCGGGTTTGGAATGACTGAAACATCCAAAAACAAAGTAAAACAAAGCGATTGTAATAAAGTGTGGGTCCCACACTTTATTAGAATCGCTCTTTTTGGATATCTCAGCCATTTCAAAACCAATTTTCATCAAATAAACGTTGAATTCCTCATAGAATTACATGCTCTTTCATGTTTCAAAAGAGGTTTCTCGTTATCTCACCAAAAAATGTTAGTCTGGGTGCCAAAGCAACTTTTTGGGCCTAACCTTGTTTTACCGTCCACCCAATGTTTTTTGATGGTTTTGCCCTATTTCGGGGGTGCTGAATCCGAATCTGGATGATGCAACTCTTGCATCCTTGAGGGTTTTGAGATATTCAAGATGGCCGCCAAAATGGCCGCCCGAACTGGAAATTCCCACGTATTTCCTTCTAAATGGTGATAGATTGAAAACAATTGACGGTTTTACTCCATTTTGAGGGTGCTGAATCCGAATCTGGATGATGCAAATCTTGCATCCTTGAGGGTTTTGAGATATTCAAGATGGCCGCCAAAATGGCCGCCAAAACCGAAAATTCCCACGTATTTCCTTCTAAATGGTGTGAAATTGAAAGTAATTGATGATTCTATCCTATATGGAAGGTGCTGAATCCGAATATGGATGATGCAACTCATGCATCCATGAAGTTTTTGAGATATTCAAGATGGCCGCCAAAATGGCCGCAAAACCAGAAATTCCCATGTATTTCCTTCTAAATGGTGAGAAATTGAAAATAATTGATGGTTTTACCCTATTTCGAGGGTGCTGAATCCGAAACTGGATGATGCAACTCTTGCATCCATGAAGTTTTTGAGATATTCAAGATGGCTGCCAAAATGGCCGCCAATTAAAAACGGGAATTCCCACGTATTTCCTTCTAAATGGTGAGATATGGAAAACAATTCGGATGGTTTTGCCCTATTTCGAGAGTGCTGAATCCGAATCTGGATGATGCAACTCTTGCATCCATGAAGTTTTTGAGATATTCAAGATGGCCGCCAAAATGGCCGCCAAATAAAACCGGAATTTCCCACGTATTTCCTTCTTAATGGTGAGATATGGCAAACATATCATATTGTGATAGTGATGTAGAGAAGTGTACTGAAATTACCCAATATTACCTGTCTTAATCCATGAGCAGTTTTAATCTCTTCATCCATGAACACTCAAATTGGTTATTTGGTTTATATTGATGGTCTTGATGACATTGTTGAAGACACGAGTGGGACATTTTTATAGTTATGCTTCAATTTTTTTTCAATTATGATGTAACATTATATATGTGTATATGTATAATATATTACAAACACACACGAGGGGACGGTCATATCACAGGTAACGCGAAAAAAAAAATTGAGTAAAAAAACAAACGACAACATGGAGGTAATAATTTAAGTATAAGAAAATGTTAAGGAGTTTCCGTTCATACAGGATATTTTAGATGTCCCAAAACCTTCAAAGACCTTCAGCACCCTCGTAATAGGGTAAGACCATCAATTTATTTTAATACTTTTACCATTAAGAAAAATATATTAACATTGGAATTCTGCCACTTACTTTGGCTGTCATCTTGGTCGTCTAAAAACCCTAACGAATGGATGAATTTCAACAACCAAGTTTCGAGGGTACTGAATAGGGTCTAAAATTTTCCAATTTTTGACAGTTATATTGGCGGTCATCTTGGACATCTTAAAAACCCTTAAAAAGAATACGAAAGTCGCATCAACCAGGTTCGGACTCAGCACCCTCGAAATAGAGTAAAACCGCCAATTGTTTTCAATTTTACACCATTTAGAAGGTAACAGAGGGCTTACATGGAAAATTTTGTTTTTAACGGCCATTTAGGGGCCATTCTGGCGGCCATCTTTAGTATCTCAAAACCCTCAAGGAAGCAAGAGCTGTATCCTGGAGCTTCAAATTCAGCAAACTCAAAATAGTGTAAAACCACCAACTGTTTTATATTTTACACCATTTAGAAGGAAATAGGGGGTCTACATATGAATTTCCGTTTTTGGCGGTCATTTTTGGCGACCATCTTTATCATCTCAAAACCCTTAAGGATGCAAGAGTTGTATCCTGAGCTTCGGATTCAGCACACTCAAAATAAGATAAAAACCACCAATGGCTTTCAATGTATGGGAACTTTCGTTTTGGGTGGCCATTCTGGCGGCCATATTGAATATCTCAAAATATTCAACAATGCAGGAGTTGCATCATCCAGATTCTCATTCAGCACCCTCGAAATAGGGCAAAACCATCAATTGTTTTCAATTTCTCACCATTTAGAAGGAAATACGAGGGAATTTTCGGTTTTGGCGGCCATTTTGGCGGCCATATTGAATATCTCAAAATCCTCTAGGAAGCAAGAGTTGCATCATCCAGATTCGGATTCAGCACCCTCGAAATAGGGTAAAACCATCAATTGTTTTCCATATCTCACCATTTAGAAGGAAATACGTGGGAAATTCCGGTTTTGATTGGCAGCCATTTTGGCGGCCATCTTGAATATCTCGAAAACTATATGGTTGCAAGAGTTGCATCATCCAGATTCGGATTCAGCACCCTCGAAATAGGGCAAAACCATCAATTGTTTTCCATATCTCACCATTTAGAAGGAAATACGTGGGAATTTCCGGTTTTAATTGGCGGCCATTTTGGCGGCCATCTTGAATATCTCAAAAACTTCATGGATGCAAGAGTTGCATCATCCAGTTTCGGATTCAGCACCCTCGAAATAGGGTAAAACCATCAATTGTTTTCAATTTCTCACCATTTAGAAGGAAATACATGGGAATTTCCAGTTTTAATTGGCGCGGCCATTTTGGCGGCCATCTTGAATATCTCAAATACTTCATGGATGCATGAGTTGCATCATCCATATTCGGATTCAGCACCTTCCAAATAGGATAGAATTATCAATTGTTTTCAATTTCACACCATTTAGAAGGAAATACGTGGGAATTTTCGGTTTTGGTGGCCATTTTGGCGGCCATCTTGAATATCTCAAAACCCTCATGGATGCAAGAGTTGCATCGTCCAGTTTCGGATTCAGCACCCTCGAAATAGGGTAAAACCATCAATTGTTTTCAATTTCACACCATTTAGAAGGAAATACGTGGGAATTTCCAGTTCGGGCGGCCATTTTGGCGGCCATCTTGAATATCTCAAAATCCTCAAGGATGCAAGAGTTGCATCATCCAGATTCGGATTCAGCACCCCCGAAATAGGGTAAAACCATAAAAAAAACATTGGGTGGACGGTAAAACAAGGTTCAGCCTCTGGCACCCAGACTATGTTAGAAACCTGAAATTAGGTCTCAACCAAAACTGTACGATCCCTTCAATGCAAATTTTGTCAGTGTGATAAACATACATTTTGATAGTGTGCTAATATAAGATCAAACTCTCTCTTAAGATTCTAATACATTTCAGCCTTGACACATGATACCCATAGTTTGAAGGAAATGTTACTGCACCATGACATAATTATCATATCAAAAACCTTTAAAATGTTGCAAACTGGGTTGTGGATGTGACATTTACTGTTAACTTTCATGTTCATTATTGCACATCATTTAACCAATTAATGTGTAATCTATCACAGCACTTAAAACAAGAGCATTTGTTAAAGAGTCCTTTGAATCTTCAGGGAACCACAACTAATTTCAGGGCTCCAAACTGTAATCTCTTTTTAATCTGGTGGCCCATTTTGGCCATTGAAATTTTTTAATTTGACATGTCAGTCGCCTGAAAAAAGTAGTGGCCAAAAATGTTAGGAAACTTAAAAGTCTATCTTGATTTTTAGTTGCCCAATATTGCCACCAGAAGTTAACATCTGTGGCAATTTGGACCATGTTGGTAGTTGGCCCGGGTGGCCCATTATCAATTTCTTTTTTTTAGTGGCCCAGGGCCATTGAGCCACCACTTATGTCAAGTCGTGCATGCGGGTACAGTTATTGGCATCATCTCAGACACCAGGATAGTACACGCTTTATCCTGAGAGTGACCTCTTATGGCCCGAGACAGACTTGAACTGCATTAAAAAAAAATTATATATATATATATGCCATTTCCAGGGAGAATACCTGGATCTTGTTAGCAACAAGGACCAGGTCTTAGTCACTGTTGGTAACCAGCAATGTGCTATTCAAGAGCTTCAGTCAACGTTCATCAAATGCGAGGTTCCTGCTGAACTACAGGCATCCACAGATGACTCAAATTTCTATGAAGTCCAGGTAATATATATGCACAGTTTGTTGTTTCTTTCTCCCACAGTAAGCCTTTAGAATCTAGGCAGAGGATGCAGCTATTGTCTTTGCTGTTACGCTAAACATCTGATGCGGTGAGACTACGAACAGTGGAAGCATCCACCGCCTATATCCAGTGGTCTTACTTTAGTCATTGTTTTCTTATTATCAGCTATGAATCAGTCACAGACACCAGGATAGTACACGCTTTATCTTGAGAGTAACCTCTTAAGGTCTGAGACAGATTTTGACCTATTGACCAATTTTCATAGTTGATAATAAGAAAATGAAAAACTGCCACCAATTATTCATAGTCGATAATAAAAAAACAACGAGTGGATATAGGTGTGTGCATCCACTGTTTGTAGTCTTGCCACATCAGACACATCGCTTACCAAAGACAATAGTCTCGCCGCATTAGACGTTTAGCGTAGCAGTAAAGACCATAGCTGCATAAGAGTATAGGCTTATGCTTACCATGATAAAGGCCTTGTTAATTCTCCTTGGTAACACAAGTGTTGTATTACTTCGCATGTCTAATAGAACTACAATTGTACTTAGATTTATGTTTGGTACAGGTACTGTCATACCCAACGTGTCTAAATAATCTGTGGATAAGTTTATCATATGGCAGATTCTATTTGTGGTAAATCTGTTCAGGCAACACCATTGATTTGACAAGCTTCGAGCTCATGCACCCAGTGGTCTTTTTTGGTAGATGATTCTGTTTCAGGTTGTGTTACACACTATATACTGATCATTCTGATTTGATAGCTTTCCAGCATGTTTGAAAGAGACTATTTTCAGCATTCCAGTCAATAGCTTTCATGTGGGCCCCTATTGGTGAAGCTGTTAAAAGCTATTGAAAAGGGTGGCAGGGTGGAATCAAGTTGTGTATATCACACAGGATCCAATTTTTCTCACAGGTCACCATAGGAGGTGTGCAGGAGTACAACGTTGGCATGTTGCAGGTGCCCAAAAAACCGGGGCCCCAGGCCCATGTGGCGGGCACCATCATTGCCATAGTGGCCCTGGTGGCCGTGGTGTTCATCATCATTGTGATTGTGGTGCGCTGCCGGTACAAGTCCAAGAGACGGGCCAGCATGCCAATCGACAACACTCATGCTGCCTTTAATGCCATGGAGACAGCAGGGGAAGTACACCTAGCAACGCAGGGTCCAAGGGTGAACAGTAAGGGAAAAATTGTCATCTGTTGTTTTGAGTGATCTTGTTTCTGTGATGACTTGTTTTTTTAAAAAATGCTTTGTTACGTGGTGATCCTCTTACAACTAGTAAATTAAACTTTCACTGTTATCACACTTGATGGCTCTGCTTCTAGACATACAGTGCACTCTCATTATAACGAACATGGTCATAACGAAATTCCGTTTACAGTGAAGTAAAAATTCAGGACCCAGCATTATTTGCTCTATGTTTTTTATTGTTTATTTGTTCGATTATAATGAAATTTCTATAAAAGAAAACTACTGAATACGAGGCCTTCGTTATAAAGAGAGTTGATTGTATATGTGCGAGTGCGATTGCATTCTACGTTGAAATGATGATAGAGTTTGGTCTTGAGATTGTACGAACCGAATGATGTAGTTGAGTTCTTGTCTTCTCTTCAACAGCCTACCTCACCAATCCAGGCTCACCGATAGACGGAGCAATGCCCATTATGCAGCGCCCTCTACTGGAGCAAATCAACAACGAACTCGCTGCCGAGATCAGCCAAGTTCTTATCCACGAGGAGAGTATCGGACTGGGCAAAGTGCTAGGCTCTGGTGTGTATCATTTCCCCTCTGCAAAAGGGTTGGCATGAAAATCTGTCCAGATTATGCACCGGCAATTTTCACTTAAATTCTTGTCATAGTTGTTTCCACTTTTAACCCGTTGAAGACGAGTCCCGAGTATACTCGGGCAAGGGTCTATGGGAAATGCGTGTTGTAGGAAAATCAAACCGTCCTCAACGGGTTAATCTAAGTTTACAGCCAGGTATGATTTTTTTTGCTTTGTTTCTTCTGACAGTGTCTTTTAAAGATTAAAAAAAAAATGGCGATGATGGTATATCTCCATTGCAACCATCACGTCTGCAGGCTTTGACTTTTTGTTACGTATCGGTTGGGTTACGATTTATTGAAAGATCTTAAGGTCGGGACCTACATGGAAGTAAAGAAATGGAAGGTGTATGGAAGAAATTAATTTCATTACATACGGTGTAGGTGATTCCATTTTTATGAGATTTTCCTTGATGACAACTGACAAGACTTGGCTTGGTCATTCTTTGTCCTGTATGAAGCATATTAATAGAATACTTCAAAAATATTTTCACAAGCAGGAGGATCAGAACTGAAATGTCGGGTGTTGAAATATCTACCCGTTTTTTTTATAACTGGAAAATAGTTGCAAGATTGTTTAAATCTTGACACAGGGGCTGTACAGATTTTTTATATATGTAAATAAAGATGAGGTGGGGCTGTCAAGTACTGGGGGGGGGGGGGGTCTTTCTGCTCACGGTGGGGTCAACGACCCCATCCCCCTGCATCCTGACTGGTACTGTATTCATCTCTGGACAGGATGGTCTGCCCACAATGTCCCTCTTGACTGCTGTGGTAAAGATAATGGCAGGGCACTCCAGAGAGCAGTGTTAATAATCAAGAAGCTACTCTGGGTAAAAACAAAGACCAGATTATAATTGATATTACATTTGCGATATTGATATCAATATCACATTTGTGAAGTCTATATTGATATGGTTGTAAGGAATTTCAAGTGTACTTGTTAAAGGGAATGACATCACAATTCAATTATCACTGCTAGATTTGATACTGTGGTGGTAACTTTGCCACCTCTGACCAATGGCTTCATCTCTCTCATCCCAGGTCACTTTGGGTGTGTCTATGCGGGCAAGCTGACCCAGGACGGCAAGGAGAACAAGGTGGCGGTCAAGTCGCTGCACCAAGGTAGCCTCCACGAGATCACGTGCTTCCTGAGGGAAGGGATCATGATGAAGGACTTCAAGCACCGCAACGTCCTCGCCCTCATCGGCGTCTGCATCAGCAGCGACACCAACATGCCCTACGTCATCCTGCCCTTCATGCAGAACGGTGACATCCTCACCTACGTGCGTGACCCCTCCAACGTGAGTCCATCCACAATTTTCAGTTCAATTTAATTCAATTCAGTTTAAATCTATATCACACAAAAAATATTCACATATAGCACAAACCCCTCGTAGGGACATATGTACATGTACATAGTATTGTTTTGTATATGATTACAAAATTGAAGCAGGTTTATGTATACATAGAATGTTGTGGGGGACTTTAAAAACAGCAGAGCTTGTTAAACAATTAAGGTCCCAAAAGTTACAGATTACTATATTATGCAGCTAAGTGAAAATGATATACTGCCTATAGGGGTTTCCTCATAGATGTTTTACAGCTTCATTTATGCAGAGAGAGATAGATATAGAAATAAATATATGAATATAGAGATACTATAGATATAACAGTATGATTTCTATGATTCATATACAGATATGGACTACTTTTCAGGGCATTGTTGATATATCGTTGCCCCTTGAGATCTCAACTGCATGCTATCACCTGAGGAGCTTGTGCCGAGGGTCATACAATGTAGTGTGGAGTAGAAGCAGTCCATATGAAATTTATGAATAATGATCGCAATCGCACTGGCCAATTCACACACTATTATTGTGAACAAATTGTTGTCTGTGGTGTCATAGGCATTGCATCACAATCACATCAGACAAGGACCACCTCTCGCATTACGGAAGCAGAGCATTATTAATAGTAATTGTACATATGAACTGCAAGGAAAGGGGGCAGTTTAGTACTATGTGACACTTTGGGTACTATGGGGCAGTTGCTGAAATTATGCCCTCTATTGCAACCAATCAGAATCGAGGACTCGGTAAATGAGATAAATTGTATTATGCTTGTCCTCTGGCCATAAACCAGTGCCATGAAACAACTCAAAAAAATATATATTTTCTTGTCCATTGTCAAAGGTGTACAAATGGTTACTAGATAAGAGGGAGTAAAAGATTTCAGATACTGTAAAACCTTACAATCTTGACCCTGATAAGAGAACAGGAAGGAAAAACCTCAAGGGAAGTGGAAATGGGGTACATGACAGTGTGGTTTTCTGCTGTACACCGTAACCAGATGTGAGAGGATCTATAGCCAGGTAGGTTGGACAAAAGGCTATAAGAGAAATGAGGAACGTGAACCTTCACCTTTGACCTTTGTTCTCTACATCAGGAACTCACTGCCAGGCAACTCTTGGAGTTCTGCCGTCAGATCTCGGAGGGCATGCAGTACCTCTCCAGTCTTAAGTTTGTCCACCGCGACCTGGCCGCCCGCAACTGCATGCTGGACGAAGACCTGGTGGTCAAGGTGGCCGACTTTGGCCTGTCCAGGGACATCTATGAGAGGGACTACTACAGTGCCAAGGACCGCTCGGCCAAGCTGCCAGTCAGGTGGATGGCTATGGAGTGTCTGGAGAGGAACATCTACAACACAAAGACGGATGTGGTGAGATATGAGAGACCCTCTGTCTTCTAGCTAACTTTCTCTCACCAAGTACCGAAGTGATGGTGTCACAGTCTTTTGTTATAGGTTGGGTTGGAGCCAGGTGCATGCATAAATACTCAGGCCAGGTGATGTTGTTAAGAAATAGTTTCCACAGCGATGAATGGATATATGACATCACACTTTGGTACTTTATACAACTTTTGAGAGATGTTCTTTCCCACTCTGGTGAATGATAGCTAAAAATGGCTCTTTACTTTTTTATTTGTCCTATTTTATTGGGGGGGGGGGGGGGGGATAGATGGGCCTACAGAAAGGTAAACAGAAGTGTAGTTTCCAGAGCAAGAGAAGTTATGAGTGGGTTTGATCATAGCATGTACTAATAGAATACAGTTCATTGTAACTTTAAATTTTCCTGCGATATCACATGTGACAAAATATTAAAGTGACAGCATAAAAATCCATAAGCTGGCTTGAGTACTGCGCATTCTTAATGGCATTGTGCATGCATTTTATGATGTTTAAGCATGACTTCGGTACAAAATAACCTGTGATCTCATTGCAGACATAATGGCACTGTAGCAACAGTGTGTATCAATAATATTGGTAGCAAACATGGGGAAAGTACATGTATGGTAAGCCGAAATACATGACATTACAATTTCCTTTATTTTTTGTCTGTTTACCCCACTGCATGTGAGAAACTGAATTTGCCTCTGCCATCTGTATGTGTTGTACATGTAACACTCTGTTCACATATATAACAGGTTAATAAACTTTTATGAAGTTTGTGTGGGATATACACGTGTACATGTACAGTCATAGATAGATCATAGAGTGATAAAATCACAAGGAAACGACTCTCACATTTTCAATGTCCACAGTGGTCATTTGGTGTGGTGATGTGGGAGCTACTCACGCGAGGAATTGTCCCATATCCGACTGTGGACAACATCGACATCCTGAAATTCCTGCACTCTGGAAATCGATTATACCAGCCTGACCACTGTCCAGATCACGTGTAAGTATAGTGTGGAGTACTGGACAGCCAAGTGCACTGGTAGCTGACACATCACAGAGCAGGCAGACATAACTTCTCTTTCATTTCATTGATTCTCGTCAGTGACCCATCAAAAGCTGCAAAAAGAAAACGAAAAAACAAATAGTATTATGATGCGTCCTTTCTTTAATGCATTGAAGCAGGATATGTAAAAGTGATATGTGAATAATTTCATCTTTTCTTTCCACATACGTGTAATGAGAATACTCATTCACCAATGCCCGGACCTTTAATTAATGTTTAATGCTCGAGTGTATATCCGCAGGATCTTGTTGATAACCACCTGAGTGAGATAAAGATATATCTCTCAATATCAAATGCTGTAGCATATTGTAATGCGAGTTATCAGTCTCTTCCAACTATGCGATACCAATCATACTGCTCCACCAGTGGTTTGGAAATGGGCCTTATGGCCATTGCAACTTGTGGGTATGATGGCACTTCGAGATACAGTTGCATAATGGCGATACTGAGAAATATATATATATTTTTTTTACCACATGGTACTCTTTGTGACTTTGGTTCCTAACATCCAGGTACGAGGTAATGATGTCCTGCTGGTCAGTGAGTCCAGTGGACAGACCCAGCTTCACTCTCCTGGTGGACAAACTGGATGAAATACTCACGGTCAAGAGCAAGAATCCAGTCGAACGTGAGCAGAGCGACACCTACGTCAATGTCCCCGGCACCTCGGGCGCCTCGTCGTCATAGCTTTTCCTCGTCTTGACACTGACATGGAAGATCGGTAGAGGCCCCACCCGTCTTGGATCAGCTCTCTGTATGTCTTCCAATGAACTACCTTCATTAGCAGTCTTCACGAGGTGTTTATGCCTCTCTGATCAGTTGAAGCCCTGCATACTAAACACGAAACTGTCTCGACAACTTTCTCAATCGAGTGTGTGCAGTGGTCTCATAAGTGCCTATGAATGTAGGTGGTGATTTGAACAACCAAGTACTGACAAGCTGATTTCGTATACTACTACCTACCACTACGTACATTTAAAAGATAAAACTAGAAATGTCGCTACGGCGACTGGTGTATGCCTCCGCCATAATGCATGGTTCTCCTAATAGGTCTATAGTACAATGTCTTGACAATGTGTGATGACAGTTTCACACAATTGGCAAAATATTAAAATGACAGGTTTGCCACAAATGTGCCGAATGTTCACTTTCCTAGAACTAGGTTCAATTGGATGAATGATTAAAACGTCAGAGTGCAGGTATTTGGGGGAACTGATGATTTTCACTTGACTTTTGACCCTTTTACAAGTTTATGCATTGAGTAATTTTCAAGGTATTGAGAAAAGGTATAATTTCAGTATCAAATGGTAAAATAGTATTATCGAAACCTGGCCTTTGACCTTTGACCCCACGGTTCCAAAGAGAATCACTGTTAAGTAGAACATGCATAAATATGTAAGTTTCATGACAATACCTTGAGTTACTTTTGAGATATGGAGGAAAAAGTGCAATTTAGCACTTTCACTTGACCTTTGACCTTTTGACCTTTGACCTTTTGGCAACAAACTTCCCACAGAATATATATTGGGTTATACATGCATACATCAAGTTTTAAAAAAGTCCTTCAGGCATTGCATAAATATAAGGAAAGTAGTTATATTTTGAGGAGTTGACCTTGACCTTTGACCCCTGACCTTTGACCCATGACCCCCAACTTCCCTAGATAATCACTGCCCATCGGTACAAGCATACATGCTAAGTTCCATGAAGATATATGCATGTAAATATCAGTACTTCTGGTCCCTTTTGCAAACATATTACATGTACAATTACATTTAGTCACCAGTCAAGGGGAAGTGATATAACACTGATGGTGAAGCAGAATATAGTCTCGTAAACATGCTAATCAATTCAACCGATGTACAAAAGTGTAAATGCTTCACTGTGTGGTAGTAAGCAAGTAGTAATTGTCAAGGAGGGTATTGACAGAAATTACCTGGTATAAACATGATGTAACTCTGGAATAATTGGAAATTTCGCAAGGGCAAAGTCAAGTTATATATACAGTATATATGCATTTTTTTCTGACATCTTGGCAGAATTACCAAGAGTTGGTAATCTATGCTGACAGCTGATCTGATCAGGTGCATTATTTTGTTTTATAAAATGGTTAAGTGGAATTTGCGTCATTTGATATTGTACTTTAAAAGTGGATATTTTTGTGTGAGTAATTTTTTCATGCTCGGCTTGTCAAGGTGAATTTTGTGTGTTTTTATCTGCAGAATCGGGACATTTACTACTGAGACATATGGCATGCAAAAATATTTGTGTGGTTTTATTTTTGCGCTAGCTTCTGGTTGCGCAAAATATGCAAAAATGTCCACTTTTACAGTACACTCTATGGTACATTATGATGAAGTGTTTTAGATGGTAGTGCTACTGGAAGTTCACTAAGTACCTTGTACGTTGTGCTTCTATGGCTGAAAGGTCACAACTTATAGTACTACCGTCTCGTCATCGTACGAGGCAAAATGCAATATAGGTGATCTGTCGAACAAAAACTCTTGCCAATGATTTTATTGAAATCAACACTACATACCAGAAATTGGTCTGGGAACTGAAATGTTCAGGAATGCACAAACTGCATCAGGAGGTCAACACACTTTTGCTGATGGAAGATTGATTGTGTGGCAGCTTTGGTGAAGTAAGACTAGTAATATTTGAATGTTTCCATGTTCTAAAAAACAAACATGAAACACAAAGCCACGATCACTTGCCAAGTAACGTCATTGGGACTTTCGGTGTAACTTAAGACTTGATGACAGTTACACATCCAGTGAAAAGCATTTTTGTCAGACACGGCTCTCACAGAGTGACCAATAGCTGAGTCTTTTCAGTGTAATTATGAACAGAGAATGCACTTCTTGCCTCATCTGCCTTAAAAAATAATGTGAAAAGTATCAAAATATATTGAAAAAAATAATGCCTCCGGCCACACTGTGGCGGGGGCATAAAAAAAAAAAATTGAACCATGATTTGCATATGTACTTGTACAGGTGTAGATAGGAATTACTGCATGTGCTTGCAGCTTTTACGTCTGCAATATCTGTACCTCCTTAGAGACGCTTTATCACTCTTATATTTTACCTTGCTTTGTATATGAATGAGCAGTTACGTCTTTGTTGTTCTGAAACTGATGTACATTTTGCTATTTGCTGACCCACCATTGAGTATTTCAGTGGTGCAGTTTGTATTTTTGTTGTTTAAAAGGTTGAAGAGTCTTTCTCTTGAGATACTAAAATTTATGCAATTATCTCATTACGCAGGTATACAATATTGTCTATGCCAATGATATGCAAGTTCTTGTGGTGGGAGAATAGGGGGGGTGTTTCATAAAGCTGTTCGTTTAGTTACGAACGACTCAAGAACGACTGGTGATCAGTTCTTGTGCTGCATTATTGAAATTCTGATAAGTATAGCACATCAGAACTGATCACCAGTCGTTCGTAAGTCGTTCGTAACTTTAAGAACAGCTTTATGAAACAGGGCCCAGAATAGAGACTTGACTATACTGGTTCTAGACATACTTATTGGTTTGAATGTAATGGATGTACACGCCAAATGGCAAGACGTCCATGTCTGGTGGTTTTGCAATTTCATATTATTTAACTTTTTCCTTTTTTTTTTTTTTTAATTTAGGAGGTACTGAACAAAATCTTTTGAGTACTTACAAAAATGCAAGTCTTTTTAGTAATGAATCATTCCATACAAATAATAAAAGTGAAACTATATATTTGAGTATATATTTGAAAGATTATATTTTTGTATATATTACCTATGTATCCTTTTTATCAATGCATACTAAAAAGAATCATGTGTTTTGATAGGTTTACATGTGTCATTTCAGAGGTAAAATGCTATGCGTTACCTTGTAACCATGTCTGAGCTTACAAATTGTATACACAGTAATTTCAAAGCACAGTACTGCATTAGAATATTCTAAGCAGTACTTTGTTGAATTATCTGATATGGACACTATTGAATTTAATGCATGTGTTTGCATTTTGTCAGCATATACGTCTTTGCTGCAGTACAGTAATAAATTTATATCATTTGAGACAAGCTTCTGTTTCTTCTAATAAATGACAGTCTGAAATTGATGGTGAGGACAGTATGGTTAGAACACTTACACACACTGCTGGATACACTCACACACATTCCAAATTATCTTACAGTCACTAAAGAAAAGGGAAATTCAAAACCTCAGGACAATCAAAATTTAAATTTGAGTTGCTTGTAGAACATGACATCGGCTTTCTTGGCACATATTTGTCAGATATTTCTCCAGGTTATTACCACTTGTAGTCAATTCTCTTCATGTTTGTCCGTTTGTGTGTATCTGCGTGTCGGGGACGAGGCATGGAGGATACACTGAATCATTGTCTACATAGGATGTGTTAGCCATGCATTTATGAGTTTTCTCATTCGCTCAATTTTCACCGTGCAATGCGAGAGCGCAGTGAGTGGAACGCAGAGGCTTACACCGGCATGTATCAATTCCCACTAGGCTACCATAGTTAGGGGCCGTGCAACAATACACCATATTTTGTCTGGTCTGTTGCACGATTCTTTGCTAGTACTAACTACTGTAAGTGTACGAACTCTTGCTACAAGTCACAAGCGCACAAACATCATACCTACTCAAGTGCAAGTTCCTCCTTTATTCAGTGCAGAGCCGACTTCAAAGTCTGGTAGAAGTATGTAATTTTTGTTTATGCCTTCTGTAGATAATGATTATAGATGATAATAATTATATTGGATGACTTTAGTTCATGGAATACCAGCGAATATTGCACTCATAAGGGCCAATATTGCACTCATCTTCAATTCATGCAATATTGGCCCTAACTCGTGCAATATTCCCTGTTATACCATTCACTGCCATCCAATATATTATCATCTATATAGGACATTTAAGCGGCGCATTAAAGATGCGTATTGTTGTCCGCTCAATTTATACTGTTCAATATCAGAGCATACTGAATGAAATACATAGGCCAACCTATTAATTCCCCATAGGCTACCGTTGTTACTGGCCGTTCAAGATCACGCCATATTCTGTCTCGTCTGTTGCGCGAGTGCTTGCTGAGTGCGCAAACGCTTGCTACTATTGCGTGTCATTTTGTTACAATTCACAAGCGCGCAAACATCTTGCTACGTGTAGTTGCTTGCTTCATACACAGTTTTTGGGGCTTCCCCATTTCAGCACTGGATGTGACTGCCGAGTCAACTTCAAAGACGAGTAGAAGTAGGCCTGCTGTGGTATTTTTGTGCAGTTTATGCTTTCTCTACATAAATGGAGATGAAAATAATCATATTGGATGGCATCAATTCATGGAATACCAGGGAATATTGCACTCGTTAGGGCCAATATTGCACCCATCTTCGATTTGTGCAATATTGGCCCCAACTCGTGCAATATTCCCTGGTATCCCATTCATAGCCATCCAATATAATATAAATTCTCTATTAGATTCTTTGCATTCTGGTTGGAACAGACTGGAATCACTTCTAATTACATATTCACCACTACTCCGATTTCTGTCTCCAGCCAAACTCAAAAAAAAAAAAAAAGAAGAAGACATATGCTCCAGGTCATTTCATTGGCATTTACTAACAATTTATTGGTTGGAAACAACAGTAACAATCGAACATTTCAGAGTCCTTACAATAACGATACATATCTTTTGTCAAAAACACAAATTCTGCATGCAACTGAACATAACTGTACTTTCCTTTTTTCTTTTGTAAGGCATTGGAATCATAACCTTTGCTGTACATAAAAATTGGCCCTAGCAACTTCTGTAATGAGTGAACAAGTAAATATACAGTTAAGTGCTATCATACAATATGTACAATATCAACTCATATCTACACACACATTCAATAGTCAAGAATAAATCTCCGAAGAATTTGGTGACTATACAGGGAAATTCTATGAGAGCCAATAATTTACTTTCCATGTCAATTGTGAAAGAATATCTGTGTTCATTTCAAATTCAGATCATTTCATTTTCTTCTTCAAAGAAATTTCTATGTACAGGTACGCACTAGGTCTACATAGCAATATCTTAAATTCATGTGTACATTCCTTACTGCAACTCACATACCATGGCCATATATGTCCCACTGTGTGAATGGATGTCATCTGAGTAGCATGGTAGATTTGTACAAAAATCATTTCTTTAAGACAGAAGAATCTGCATATTTCTCTACAAATAAACATAAAAACATGAAAGAGGTGAGTGTTAAGTTCTAAGAGTCTACGGTCTGTTCTAGCATTCATTCAAGTTAACACTATGAGTGCCGCACCCAAGCCTTGTCTTAATCGTATACTGAATCCTTGCCAATTCACAGGTCTTTGTAATGATAACCACCTACTAACCACACGTGATCAACACATTTCATATACCCACGCATACACTGTCAGATAACTCGTCTTACGACTGCCACACTGAGAAATCACTTGTCATGCATTTTGCTTGATTAATTGATTGATTGATTGATTGATTGATGATCACCAAGGGGAAGGCTTATGCATCAGACTGATTCTAAACAATCAGCGTGAGATGAATTTGGTATCACAAGACCTCAATAATCATTGATACAATGAATGATTCCTTTTATGGTATAAATCCCTGCACATCGTAAACTTGTGATTCACCATGGCTGGTACCCTACCTTTTATTCATGACTAAAGACAACACCGCAAGAGACGAATCATGAGTACACATGGTGGAGCCACTTGAGCGAAACAGTCTAAAAGTGGGCACTAAACCAATGGTCCCATGTAGCAAGAGCAGCTCCATGGGAGAGAGATGAACAGTGTTGGGAGGGTTGCTTACAACTGTTCTTCTGTTATTCAACCTTGTGGTAATGGTGCAGTCACGAATGGGAAAAAATATACAAATAATGATCAAACACAGTGGTCTGGAAGCCATCCCCCCCCCCCACCAGAAAAACAAACACACAAACAAAGAATGATACCTTTCGCATCTTATGAGTTGAAGAAACATGGAAACATTTTGTTACATAATCACTTTCAATCACGCACCGTTTTGTAGCAGGCTTTCAGGATGTCCCGAGTACAAGTGGGCTTAGCGGAAAACAGTGGGACCATCAGTCACTTCAAATCTGATTCGTATGATTATGATCAGTGATGATGTGACAGCAGCAAAGACAGGTTGAATTATTCTCCTTGACGAAGAAAACTCCGCCCAGCATTCCATAAAGTTTGTAACTACTACAATGTCGGGGGACAGTCTTTGACATATTTCGCAGATGAATTTTGTGCTATGATTTACTCTTACTGGAGTTGATGAATCGGCACATCCAAGCACCTTTGGGTCTGACGTTACATGAAATCATTCCCAGAAATACAATAACGAACCTGCCACCACGTTGACTGCCATTGTCAGTGAACAAAATGACGGGACTAGCTCATCTGATGATGAATTCGTGTTCTTACTTTCATTTTTCGCTTTCCTGTTCAAGTTCATAACATTGTATTATGCCTCTAATATTGTGTTGGGAGCAAACTAGAATTCTCGCAGGAAAAAAAAAAAAGAAAAACAGGAAAACAGATATATGCACATATCAGGTTGACGGTGTGTTTTGCTTATAGTTGAAAACCATTCATGTCAGTATTCAATTGACAAACTATTGGTCTTTAATTTGCATCTTCTTTCCCCAGATCTAACTGGTAACCTGGTTATATAAATTCCTCTCTGTGATATTTTGAAATATTAGTTAAGTTTGCCATATATATTTGTATGTATTGTATCTGCTGCGTTTCTCAACCATACAAAGATGCTTTAGAGCTCGCTAAAACAGGAGTTGTAACACTGACTTGGGTTTTTGTTATCTTTTCAGAATAAATTATCTGGCATTTTCCCTCTTTGATAAAACCATATATAAGCTCTTCAGAGGAGGTGAAGTGGTATTTTCCATTCCTGCACTACATGTCTCTGCTTACTTACACACTTGTAATTGTGATATGCCTGGTAAAAGGACTTTTAAAAATGACAAAATACATAAATTATTATTTGTGAGCTTGACACTCTCTAAATCAATAATGTGGTTTTAAAAAGAAAGTCTTAAAAAAAAATCACCTCAATGGGTGAAAAAGTCAATTATCTAGGTTGACAATTTCTCTCAATTGTATTCAGTCTCAAGAAATTAGCTTTGCAAATGACCAGTACATCTTATTTATATTAGTCAGTTTTTCTTTCTCTCTTTTTTTTTTAAATTTAAACTAAAAAGGATAGCTATTGTAACATTCTTCTGCACTGGTCTGACCTTGATTATTCAAAAACCACACTTGAAATGTGACCGCATTTACAGGGTGCAATTACTACTTTTGCCTATGCTGTGGTTTTGTAATAACAGCCTTGCATGCAGCAGCTGGACCAACAATGGCACCATTAAGGTGCACAGGTCTTAACTTCGTCTTTGAGTGCCACATTTGCATGATGCATGGATGTTTGTGATTTTTTTTCCTACATATTGTCGATCAGCATGCACAGTTGTTAAAACAAGTCACAAGCCCAATGTACACAGTATAAAGATTAGCCCTGTATGTTGTATTCAAGAGTTACTGCCTTCACCGTTTGTCATTAAATGGTACAAAATTGTACGCACTACAGGCCTACTAGTTGAGTCTAAAAAATGCAAAGTCGTCAGGCAACTGAATGAGCCAAGCAGGCATGGACATACAGAGTTGGAGTTTTGATAGCACCACAAGGTGAAATGCCCACATGACCTGCACAGGAGCAAACACAGCTCTGCCTTTTCACACTCCTACAAAGAGATGTTGTCAGGGCTTGCTATATTCAAAGTCCGCTCGGTTCTCCCTGTTAAAGAACTACAGATTTCTTTCAATATAAAGGTAGCTCACGACTGCCCCATTTTCTTGAAGTACACGGTATCTGCATTTCATACCATCATTAAGAGAATAATAATGACAGACTGAAGTGATGATGTGTTTGCATCTCAAAATCATACACATTAGAATTCCATGAAAGTCTAAATCACTTACTGAAATGTGACATCCCAACAAACAACCCTACAAAAAAAAAATAACTAAAATGCATTAACCTCAGCGTAATTACAACAGATATTCCTTTGAGCATGACACTGTAAGAAGGTAGTCTTCAATATGTGTTGTCACGTTGCACAACACATGAATGATTTTAGCCACACGAAGACAGCAGAAGAATCGAAAATATACATCTTTCTATGAAATTACACTTTTCTTAAGTTAGTTGAAAGTCAATGCTATTTTTTTTTTTTCATTCACAAAAGTAATGAGTTTGTGTACATCCCTCTTATGAGTCAGAGGTTGAGAAGGATATTGACGTTGACTGCCGTGCCCATCTCACGGTAGAATGTACCGCAGACTGGAGAGAATTCCAGGGGGCCCAGGGGCCTCCTGTCACGCAGTGTCTATGGCCTCGCTCGTGTCGCTGGTGAACGGCTCGGCGCCCTCGCCCGTCACGCGGCGCCTGTGGAGGAGGGCGCGCTCGAAGGCAATCTGGACATTCTTGCGGACGGTGGACTTCCGCCCCTCCATGAGCTTCACGTTATCCAGGCCGGAGTCAACTCCCAGGGGTTCTAGCTTGGTGCGCGGGAGCCACTGCCTGTAAAGCGATGAGGAATAGGATCAGCAATTCTTTGCATGAGTAGGTCAAGGTCCAGGTATTAATTGTTACCATTCCATGCATATCTTGTCTCACAAAAGTTGAAGGGGAGGAGGATGTACATCATCTCAAGGTCAACAAAAATGACTACTGGAGTATGAAGAAATTCTTTACCATGGGTAAACACCACATTGATCCATTTCTGCTGTCCAGCTATTCCACCACATTATTTTCAGCCATGTAATATAATTCAGAACAGAAAAGTATGATTCTCATAACACAAGACACACATTACGATTGTTATGCTCAAATTTTGGAAGAACAAAAGAAAACAAACTTCTCAGAATGTGCAGGGATTAAGGGTGATTGTAAAAAGACTACACTTAAAAAATTTGGGCCGTGCAACGGCATTTTGCCATCATATAATTCATCAAACTTGGCACAGAGTCTGAACATGTATGCTACCACTTCAAAAAAAAAAATCATTTCAGACAAACTTTGATGAGTAATATAGATATACATTTGAGAGTGTCTGAAATTAGCAGGAACTAAACATTCTTACAAAATTGGAAGAATTGGAACATCGAGGTACATTCTGAATGTTTGGCACTCAACAATTATTTGCTTCACAGAACATTTTATTCTCATGTGCAACATAAAGCACCAGTCTGGGACACTGCTTCTGTACCTGAAAAGTTTTGCTTTGTTTTCATACAGTTGGATCAAAAGCTGTGGGATGTATTTGGCTGTTTCCTCTCAGCACTTCAGCATCTAACGTGTACTCTCACTTGGAGACAGAAATCTTGCAAGTCTAAAAGCTGTATTAAACCTACATGAGAAACTAGACGCACTTGGAAAGTGGAAACCTCCCCAAAAGGCCATTTGGTCACCAACAATTAAGAATTTTGCACACAGCTTCCTTTGCAAAAAATCAAGATCATAATCGGGATCACCACTAGAAGCTTATCACCTGATCCTTTTACTTAACCCGTTGAGGACGAGTCCCGAGTATACTCGGGCAGGTGTCTATGGGAATTACGTGTTGTAGCAAAATCAAACCGTCCTCAACGGGTGAATGTCATGGTTGAATAGGTGTTTGCAATTAAAAGTTATGTGCACTTCCTAAAGTTTGGTTTGCACAGTCCTTTTGTTCTTATCTGCTTCACCATGAATACCAGAAAAGGGTATAATTGACTTGTTTGATTCAATAGACTGTATAGATATGTGAAGAGTGATGACAATGCATGCACAGCTTGGATTATACATTGCTGACACTCAATCACACAACTCTATTCAAACAAAGTATATGAAGCTGAAACCAGGCAATGCTACTTATCATGACCATTCAACCTGTTGCCTTTATCAGGCATTGCCATTTCCATGAATACAGGCCACTTGCAGTTTTCATATGCAAGATATGTCAATAAACCAGTTAATTAACATATATTCACACTGGTTTAATGCCTACCTATAGCTGTAGATCACAAATGAACTTGTTGAAAATCAGAAAACTTACCTGAGGCTGCAGCACATAGCAACGACTACGACACAAAAACTCTGATTCAGACTATTGACATTATTTTACTTAGCAGGAACAGGTGAATACAGGGGTTTTGTAATATTTGACAATCTGAGAACAGCAGATTTTCTTCAATGGTAAGATGATAAGAAAACTCATCCTTGTCCTACCTAACAACAACTTATGGATGCAATCTGACTCAGACCGAGGTTATACTATAAACTCCCCAAAGTGTACAAAGTGGGTGAAAGAATTGCAAATTACTCAGATTGGCTGAAATGAAACACCCTTAAATCAGAATACATTACAAAAGTCCCATATGGAATTGAATTTTGTGTTTTGTTTTTATTTTTTTATTTTGTTTTTTGTTTCTTTGTTTACAAAGTACTCAGGGAACAACATAGCTAAACTTTGATGCATATAAGTAAACTGGTCTGTTCCCCATGTGACTACATTGCAATGTGTTGGAAAATTGATGGGGGGGGGGGGGGGAGAGATGGGTAGCATGTCCAACTCACCATGTACGCTTGTTGTCAAAGAAGAGAACGAGGTAGAGGTGTTCATCCGAGCTGATTCGCTGGTTGAGGACCTCCTTGGTGGGCACCGGGATGGGCACGCCGTTGTGGAACATTCCCGACCGCGGCATCTTGGGGTCGATGATCTGTGAGTGGGGTTGAAAGCACAGAGGCGTCATTCTTTGGGATGGTGGGAGGCAGCGACATTGAACACAGTGGCATCCATTCTGTTCTTTGCAGAAACACGGCACTAGTGGCATAGCCCGTGTTTGTGCAAAAAACAGCGGCACACGCCCTCAACGTGCAGAACTATGTGCATCGCTCATTATCCACGATGCCAATTCATAAGAAGGGCTGTGCCAAATTGTTGCCGCATGTGAAAAGTGGGTATCAGTCACACAGCTTACGACGGGAATATCATGCCACAATGAACATTCCAATATGGAGACGCAGCTCCTGAAATCAAAATACTGAATACTCCCACAGGCTCACAAATGAGGTGCGTGTGATGTCAACGAGAGGCTTGGACTCAAGACTTTGGGTATAACAAATCCTGTTTCTTTCTGCATTTCAAAACCAGATCATGAGCACAACTATTCACTTTGAAAACTTAGACATTTTGAATTCACTACACTGTAAGGAGACACTTCCATTCCCCTATGGAGTGGGAATTATCAATGGAACGACAACCTTTTCCTGCAACCAAATGTGATAAGGAAGCACTGAAATTTTTCAGTCAAAATCTGTTTTGATATAGTTCTGGAAGATATTATGTACTCTCTTCCTTTTTTCATCAAATTTCAATTCCATTGTTTATAGTCAGTTTAAACAAAAGTGAATTTATGCCTGTATTATTTGACATAAACTGTTAACTTCAGAATTTGTTTTTCTTTTGTATTTTGTAAAATGTCTGGCTGAAAAAGATGAACATCAAACTTTCAAACTACATTAAATCAAAATTTGTATATCTCTCTTGTCTGCAAACCCTGTGTGAAAGTGAGTAAACTGCTATTTTATGTGCATTCTAGATAAGATTTCTGCTCTGAGCATGGTATGTTATTCTTTTCCACTGTTATTGCTTGTGCATAGAATGTGATAGAGTATTGCAATTATTATTCTTTCTAGACACAATGCCTTGCCTTAGGATGGATTAAGAGGATCAAGGCAGTGAGCTCTCGGGAGTATTTTTCACTTCATCTTTCTCTCATTTTTTTTTTCTCCCTGTTTCAATTGTCCAACAGAGTTGTAAATATTTGCACAAAAATCTCATCGAGTCAAGGCGGGGGAACAATGTCATTGAAGCTGCATATTCAGAGGGGTTAACGAACAGGTTAATAGGTATATTCATATGAACATAATATGTACTCTATGCATATGGATGCAACAATGCAAATGCAAGCTGACTCTACAAGACATGCCCATGGGTCACATACACAGAGGAGCCGGCTGCTACAAGTGTGCTACAAAGTGTCCATGACTCAACAGCTAAATGTCTACCTTTAAGTTGGAGGGGAGATATGAACATATAGTGCACATGAAATTAGATTTCTAGAATCCTGGTCTGACTTACACCCAAACTGAATTACTTTATTTTTCTACCATTGCCAAAGCTGCACACAAAACAGGAAGCAGGGTAAATAATACCTTTTTTTTTTTTTTTTTTTTTGCCAGCAAAACACCTAAATAATATTAGAATTTTGAGGGGTAAATATGATACACATGAATAATATATCATGAAATAAAAGACAGGAATAGGGCGGATGGAAGCCTGACATGTCTTGATTATTGTTAGGGAATAAGCGTGAGAGAGGAAAAGGTCAGTGAAGCATGAACAGCAAATGAAAGAAGAAGGTAATGATGGACCAAATGTCAGGCACGCCTACTCCTCTCACAATGGAAACGGTAACATCTCTTTGCCGCCACAAACTTACTACCTACTGGATGCAAAGGCCAATGGCCTTCGTTCCTAACCTGCTTAGTCCTAACGGTCTCATGTTTTGCGTGCCTGAATCTGACAAATGCTGATGACACAAACTAGGTGCGGCTACGGCCGTCTACCACTACTCGCTACGTGACCTACGTGACCTAGCAGGGCAGGGTTTCTCCATGTCACGGGTGTCCAACCTACAGCCCACGTACCAATGGCAGCCATGCAGGGGTTAATATGCTGCACGCAAGTCCTCCCCAGATGCCAAAGAGGGGTGTATAAAAACACACAGCATTGATAACACTTTCCAAGAGCATGTACGGTGATATGGCTTTCTTTGTGAAGATGGCAAAACCAAAGTTTGAATGCAGAAGTGGCTTGTTGCTTGCAACCCATACAATTTTGGTCACTCTCTACATGTCTGACATTACAATCAAGTGTTGTCGATGTCAGCTACATATACGATCTGTCCATCACTGGAAGTACACTAATAAAGGAATGGAAAGTGGAGGAGGAGGAGGAGGTGGTGGAGGGGGCTGGAATGATTGCTTCGCGACCCTTGGCTGTAGACTTTTGTAGGTTGGACACTCGCTGGTGCAGGAGATCACCCCGGAATGACGGTTGGGTTGGAGTGTGTGTGTGTGTGTGTGTGTGTGTGTGTACATACCAGAGCGGGATACGAAGGGTAGCCTCTGCACTTGGCCCAGACCAGGTCCAGTGGATTGAGTGGGATCTCCTCTTCATCCGATCCCCATTGATGGCTCCTCAGTTTGCCTGCACGACACACAGTGGGGGTTGTGGGTACGTTAGGGGGGGCCCCAAGCAGTACATCAGTCAGTCAGTCAGTTTAGGGGGACAAAAAAAAAGTGTAGGGAAAGTGTTTGATTGATGACACGAACCAAAGACGTTATTTATTCTAGGATCTTATCTCTTTAGGTATCACAGGAAGAATATCTCTATTATCATGTGCTAGTAGGATGGTTTGAGGTGCCAAATAATCCAGACAGACAGTGACGGTTAATGAGTCTAACTGCTCAGTGGTCCACATGGGTTGTCTCAAGAAGCCCAATTCTTCTTTTTGTGGTCTGTTTTATATTTTTTTCCCATCTATCGCAGGTCATACCATCTAAATCCAAAGCTAAGCCTTACAGATAGGTGGGTTAACAGATTGCCGGTATGTTATCACTATCATTTCATACATCATGAACAGTCATTATTATCATTATTACACGTGTATTATTTTCTTTTAAGATAGAAGGAAAATCCTAAAATGTTAGCTCTCATTTGCCTGAAGAATATTCTACAATTCACCAAACAAGGAAAACTCAAAACTTAAGCAAATTTATCAATTTAAAGCTTACTTCTACTTGCTGTTGTTCTCCATTTCTTATATTGACTACAGTAAAATGGAGTTTATATCCAGGGGCTATAACCCTGCCTCTTAATCATTGCTCTTTGGTACTTCTCTGTGGTGGAACAAATATGAAATTTAAGATGCAGTCGTTCCGATCTTCTATGGTTTGCTTCTTTGCAGTACAGGGCATGCATGCAAATGTGATTGTATTAATGCATAAACAGCAAGTGCCACTGATAATACTGGCTGATGAAGAGCTTCTTGAAATTTTGCATTTTCCTGAACCTCTTTTGTTACTTTGCATCTTACAGCTTGGTTTCTAAGAGGATAAAAATGTATTGTACACGACAAAGAAATAGGCTCTCGTTCTTTTAAATGTATGCCTACATGTTGGAGGAAGAAAACTGAACTGCATTGCTGAAATTTTTCTGTTTTGCTTGCAAAGCCAAGTTGGGGGAGCCGGAGAGGTTTGCGCTGCTTTTGGTTCGCATTTCATTCAGCACACTGAAAAGAAACTTTTTTTTTTTTTTTAAAGGCATTACACAACAAACATGCAAACTGAATTGTTCAAGATCTACTGTTAAGTGTTCACCATATACCAGTATATCCATTGTAGAGAACTTAACAAGTTCAGACACAGACAATTTGAGGATCAAAGAACCCATCTTGGATGTTTTCTTCATGGTAATTCTTACAAACCTGCAACAGCACCAGGCTAGGCCTAGTAGAAAGCTTGAAAACTCAGTATGCAAAGAGAACTACTCACACCTTGTTAGTGGCAAATTCATTTACTTGTAACCCCTCAAATTCCCCCAGCACCCGCTAAAATATACATATGTGGAAAAATGAGCAATGAAAATATATATTTATTATGGGCTTGCGGCCAGAGCTGATGTTTTCATGATACAGGAACCCTGACGTCATCTCTCACGCAGACACTACACTGTATCACCTAATAGCTATGAATATAGGACAACAGTGGCATAAACAGTGATCCTTAATGGCAATGGAACATGTCTCAGTTCAGCTCAAAATTGAATATCATAATATCTAACTCACTGCATTTGCTCATTCTTCATCTGAAAATGAAAATATGCACAAGTGTGTGTGTATCTACCTGTCTACACCTGTAGTAATACATGGATCTCTCTCTCTCTACATACATTATATATTATATATACACACACACATACACACACAAATAAACAGTGTACATCTAAACGTATATCTATTTCTGTATGAAATACATATAGTGTTAGAAAAACAAAGTTAAAATTTCCAAAATTCTGGAGAAACATTTTGAAAGAAGTAGAATGTCACTTTCGTAATTATCTGATTCAGCAAAAAGAGTATAATTATGGAATACCTACCCTACAACGCGTAAAGGATTTTCTGTTCACACAAACACACACACAAAAACTGGAACATGGGACTACCAGCTATATATTAGTTTCATCTCACAACCATACAATCTGAAAAAAAAAAAACAACTGCAAGGTAACATGCAAATAGTGAGCCATCTCTTATCAAGTTTTAGTAGTGTCAACTGTGGATCATTAAGTTATGAGGCTTGTGTTACACATGGTGTTTTTATTATGTGAATATGACAGTGCATATGTTTAAGTATACAAAAAGGCATACAAAAAGAACATGCTTTAAGAAGGTTTCATTCCAGTCGCTCCTATGTCTTGTTAGTCCTCTTGTTGTAAATCATCAAGAAAGTATTGTGCTATAATAGTGCAAACTTCCAAGTACAGTTCTTACTGTAGAGGTCTTGATTTGTGCAACGTAGATCATTTCACAGAGTTTGAGCAAGATTATTTATTATCATTATTGTTATTTCAACAAAGAACATTTCAAATGACAAAACATTACATACTCAAGAAATGACACATCAATTCACTCTCAAACTTCGAACTTTTGTCTTATAAATGCAGAAAGAGAATTGAGAAATATGCATATAAAATTAAATGAAAATATACTATAAATGATGTAAAAAAATTCTTTAAAAATTAATTAGTATTTAAAATTTCCATTGGTAAAAAGGTAGCTAGACCTCATATTTGGTACAACTTAAACATAAACTTTTTTTCTCTTTTTTTTCAGTGCTGTGCAAGTGATAAATGTGAAAGAGGGCTACTTCCTTGAAACTGCTCAGACTTTGTCCATTACCTTAAAGAAAAGAGAAAGAATCAGTTCTTTGGACATTTAAAAAATGCTGTTGAAAGTCCTACGTGGGTCTCTTCAATCTATTTTTTTCCTTTTTATTTTTCCTTTATTTTTTGTTATTATTATCATTATTATTATTATTTTTATTTATTTATTTATCATTATTATTATTATTATTATTATTCTTTTTTTTGGGGGGGGGGGGGTCATTGTGATGGTTGTGTTGTTTAAGACTAACACAAAATGTAGTATGTTCACCCCTCGCTGAGGAGCGAACAGCTCTACAAGGCCTGGCGCAAGTACAGTGTAGTGCATTTGAGGTTGGTGTATTAGTGAGTGACTAGTATGTATTACATCCACACAATAGGTTCATTACACAAATATAAATAAGCCACCAAATGATAGTACCTCATAGAATAATAATTACAAAAGCAAAAACTCATATCATACGTACTCTTTCAAAAGAAGCTCTGTCACAAGTGAAGTAATCAATAGGTAAGGCAACTTCTTTCATCTTGTATAAATTCTTGCTTCATTGCACACACAGTGTATGATATCATTTTCATCTGTAAGAACTATACTTTTCCTACTCTTTTCTCTTGCACGATAGACATGTACATTTGTATGCTTATCAGCTCCAAAATCAAGTTGAGATCATAAGAATTGTGCAAAAAGTTCTCAGCTTTATGGAAATTCCTGTCATTTTAGCACCATGCAATGTACTCAATCCTAGATGTCAGTTGGGGGTGTATACTGATGCTGTGTCGATTGTAAAATACAACAGACAGAGTGAAAAACATCTTTAAAAAAAAATCTTAATTCTTTGAGACCTGAACTTAGTGTACATATTTCTCTTTCTTTTTTATTTCTCTCTTTCTTTCTCCATCCATTTTTTACCTCCGCCAAGGGAAGAAGTTATGTTTTCATCGGCGTTGGTTTGTTTGTCAGTTAGTTTGTTTGTTTGTTCATGTGCAAAATAACTCAAGAAGTTGAGCATGGATTTGGATGAAACTTGCGGGAAAGGTTGAGCATGACACAAGGAACAGATTATTAAATTTTTGTAGTGATTTAGAAATCTTTATGGATTTTATGAAGGATTTTTGATATTTTGGCAGGTAGAGGTTGTAGGCTCAATGAATTTGAGTGCAAGCTGCGCCTTTTTTAAGGTTTTCATATATGTGCACTTAAGTGCATGCTCTAGTTTGTAGTGTGCTGCGCAGCTGAAGGTTTATGACATAACAAAGGCTTCTATATTGGGAAATCGGGCAATTTTTCAGCATGCATAGGCCTACGTGAGACGTATGGGTGGAAATCACTGATCTCTATGGAAGAGCAAGATCATCAGTGGAAAGTAGCTGCTTGGCGGAGGTCTGCGTTCTCAGAGTGCCTTTCTAGTTTTGTTTTGTTTTGTTTTGTTTTTTTCTGGGAGGGGTGTATTTATCAAAATATTTATTAACATAATGTACTTGCAGAAAAGATGTATGAAGAGGGTGTTCATTCTTGCCTAATGATTATAGTAATAAAGCACACTCTTCTGTGTACAAAAGCACTGTACAGTAAAACAATAGCCATAATGCAGCACTTTCGAACCTTTGTCCTACATGAAAATCAAAGGGAAACCTGGCAATATTACATTAAAAAAAAAAAAAAATCAAGTCACTGCAATAAAGCAGTTTAAACACAAATTCCTGTAAAAAAACAAACAAACAAAAAACGCTAAAACATTTTCACCAAGGACAAAGCAAACCTCTCCACAGTATTTTAATAAGCTAGCACACCATTCAGATGAACTACAAGAGACCATTGGCAGTAATATGTTTTATTTTAATAGTTCGAGGACAACAACCCCAGACCCTCCCCCTGACCCTAACCCTAATTATAATCCTGAACCTAATCCTAACCCTAACCCAAATGCTATTAAAGCCTAAACATAACCCTAACCCGAATCTTTATTCTAACCCTATAACGAACTGATATTTAGCTGGGGGGGGGGGGGGTGTCCTGAAACACTTTTACATCATTAAACAACACTACCAAGAAATGCTAGAATTTAATTTCAAACTGTAGAAGACAATATTAAAAATTTGCCTCATGTTCATCACTTAAGGAAAGAATAATAACAGGGGCAGCATTAAGTCATATCACAGAAACACTCTAAATACACATCACCTTAGTTAGAAACTACAATTGTGAGAACCAAGGTGTCAATTTTGAATTGCACTGAAACTTCTTCTTTTTTTGTCATAGTAAAATTATTTTATGCGAGTCATGTAGGGTTGTTAAATACAACATTTGTAATTAGAATTCTGAGGAACATACACCCACACACACACACACCAAAAAGAAAAAAAAAATGAAGAAAATGCAAAATTACATAATGGGGGTATAAAATGCCATCTTGATTTAAATCCAACAGAGCAACATTTGAAATAATGAAAACTCAAAATATGATTTTACATTTGAATGGACCACACACAAACTAAAAAAAATAAATAAATAAATAAAACCTGACAAATAATACTTCAAATACATTTTGGAAGAAGGCCTGAAGATTGATTATAATGATGATACACAAAGTATTGATTCGCTTGATGTATTCATATTTGTATTGTCCCATCACTGTTAATGTCTGTATGCCATACTATTGTCCTGTGCACCTTCGAAAATTTTGGTGTTACTTTTTTTTATTGTGGCTTCAATCTACATATCTGTAGGTAAATCCATTTAATTGGATTTTTCTGACAGATATGAAAATTACTTCAAAAGAAGTTATTTTTGTTTATTTTCACTGGTGGGCCGTGAATTAACAACACACAAAAATATTGTCACATGCTGGGGTAGTGTATGTACTGGTACCTCTGTGCACTTATGGTAGCCTCAGAGTCAAACTGCAAAAACAACATCTTGTGAAAATGTCTGTGACCTCTTCGTTCGCGAAAATATCTGCACGCAAAAATAACAGCCTTTTCTACAGTACAAGCACTGCCTTTTAGTATGTTTGTTGGTTCCTCTGTTTTTGTTGAACATGTCTTGAACTTACAATGTACATACACCATACCTTTCATTGTGATGACAAGCATACCTGTTTCATAAGAGTGATATTTGCTGACTGATTTCAGTGTGTCATCATCTCATTTGCATACCTCGTTAATTTGTGTTCCTTTTTGAAAATTATATAATAATACATTTTGCAACTGAATGAAGTTGAACTAAACACTGATCTAAACCTGACCAGCAAGCCTGTGTTTTGCTAGTTCCTAAAAATAAAAACTCATCCAGGTGCTGTAATGGAAGTTTCAATATGGAGTAACTGATAATAATATGAAGTGCTGGTTTGAATGAAAGAGAAAAAGAAGTATTCAGTGTTTCTTGCACTCATAGAAGTAATAGCAATTCCCATGTTTATCTGTGGGAACTCTCAGTCAAGTGTTACAGGTGACATGACATATTTCAAATGTACCCGGCAAATTATGAATTTACGTATTTGTTGATGATCAGGCTCTCTTTCACTGATACAGTATGACCTGTATTTTCAAGAAAATCACTGTGATGTGACTGACAAATACAGCATTCTAAGACTCCAAATGAATACTTCACTTGATATCAATGTTCACTCAGAACTTTCTTGATCATTTGTCAGAAGATGCCTGCAATTCCAGATATTTGCTGCATGAGTTCATTAGCTTTTACTGGCTCACAGTGAAATGAGCATAGACTTGATACTGTAAAACCAGGTACAGTGGACTCCAGTTATAACGAAGTCCTCGGGACTGGCAGGTTTCTTTCATTATATCGAAATTTTGTTATAACCCAACAAATAAACAATAAAAGACAGAGAGCAAACAATGTTGCAGCCTAAATTATCATTTTGTTGTAACTGGAATTTCATAACGACCATGTTCGTTATGACGGGAGTGTACAGCATGAAACTTGTGCACATTTTGAGAGGAGCCGAGCTTCGTGAAAGTAAAATGCATGCAAAGGTGTTTTTCTATGCAATACATTGAATGCCAGTGGTGATTTGTGAAACTTTCACGGCGCAAACAAGGCTGTCGGCTCCCATTCATGAAAGCTTCATGTCGCAAATGTTTCTGGTTTTACGGCAGTCGCAAGCAGGCAATGTCCAAACTGAACACAGTCATCCTGTGTCAGCTCTCATGGGATACGTATATCACAGGCATCCTGGTGAAATAATCTGGGCCAAAATTTCTTGCAATCAACATGACCTTTCGTACTATCAGTAAGGCTAGAGTACTGTATACGCCATACATTTCGTGAGCATATCTCACAAATCAATATGTGTGGAAGAGAATATCCTAAATGGTTAATTTGTGACTAAGAAACAAAAAACAGCACCTATACGAGAACTAAGTATTATCACTTAGTAAGAACCAGGGTTAGTGATTTTTCATCTGGAATGTGATATGCACTACATTTGTGTTATTCGGAGGCAATACTTACCGTACGAGGTAGAGTATTGTCAACTTTGCAAACACCACATGACTTGCAAAATTTGAAAGAATATAACCACATGTTGTACGTATCGCACATACTGGTAAACCACAGCAGGTTGTCAGTCAAGTTTAGAACGTACCATTTGGTAGTTATTGTAGTGGTTCCTTCAGTCTCAAATTGATTATCACACAGTATGATGACTTTGAAGTACCTTCTCATGGGACTCCCGTAATATACTCTTTTCCTCTAAAGCCTGCACTGAAGTAGTATGGGACATTCCGCAAGAAATGTTAGCTTCTACAGGCAAAATTCATTGGTTTATTGCCAACTTCCTGGATGGGAGGGGGGCACATGGTTACATACAATGCAGGCCTTGGCTACTGGTGAAGGCTGTGGGTCCAAACCATGAAGTTAAAGGAGATTGAGCCCAATTTGTCCAACTGAAAACATCCTTGAGAATGATGTTCATTTCATACTGATCCACAAGCTTGCAATCAAAACATGGGAGCACTTACCACTATCCTTATTTCACAGATGTAAAGTAATTTACCTTGGGCTGGAAAACCATCCAACCAACTTCTCTTGGGAAATTATGTACACTGACTTTGCTAAAAATGATCAAATTGGGATTAGCTCTATGAGTCTAACAGGATCCATGGCTTCATTTGACATAGATCTGTTAAATAACCTTTCCTCAGAAAAAAAAATAACTAAAATAAAAACTATAGAACCATACCTAAACACCCACTTCCACAGTACTAAATTTCCTAGTTACAAAGTGGAATAGGAGATTTGGTTCACAGGATACAGGTATATAGAGATGCTAACATTACAATATTGTCGACCTTATGCCAAAGGGGCCTTTAAGAACTTCCCCTGTTATGCCAAAAGGGTACTAATAGTGTACAAAGTCTATAGCGTTAAGGGCATTTTGGCATAACAGTGGAAGTGGTTTAAGGCCCTTTTGGCATAAGACCGACGATATTTGCTATTTATTTTCTGTGAATATGCAGAAAAGGGATAGTAATATTGTCAAAGCTGTACTATTACCATTCATCCCCATCATTGTGCATCTGACACGACTCGACGATGTTCGATCACATCAGGATTGCAATCCTACCCTGACAAATGAAACCCTCCATGTGTGTTTATCAGGTAAGAGAGAGGAATAATCATTCACATTTCTTCGAAACTCTCACACACATGAAAATCCTCTTCAGAATCCTTCGCTCGCTCGCTCACTTGAAGACATACAAACATTGTACATTCCACTGGGGGCGATAGTGGCACACGATATGAACAGCACTGTCTCCCTAGCCGGCACTCAGATATTGATAAATATTGTCTTACCTGTTTCACATCTGTGATTCCACTTTGCAAACAGCACTGAGAGTTGTAACCACGAATGTTGGTGTTTAAAGTCAATGCACAGCAACCAACACATACACAGACACAGACACAGACACACACGCAACACAGATGAGCTTACACTTAACATTGCAAATTCGACACCAGCATTTTTACAGGCAAAAGTGAACGCCACTGATATGCGTTGCTGGAGGAACGGCAACACACGAGACTGGAGTCATGCAAGACACAACTTTCGATGGAGATGGCAATCAACACAGGATTGACAACTTTGATAAGAGTCACTGAGGAAAGTGGACGACAACTTTGCATGCTTGTAGAGTGCAATGAAATGGACACATCACAATACCACGACATACTAGTATCGTATCAGTCATCAGGATGTGAAAATGACCTGGGCAATGTGTTGGTCATGATCATGGTGCAATGAAGCTACAACACTGTGTTAGTAGTAGTAGTAGTACAGTTATGGTGGCTGTGGTAGTAGTGGTGGGAAAAGTGATGTTAGCCGTGGTCTAGTAAGAGAAGAGGTACTGGTAGTGGTAGTTGTGGTAGAGGCAGTAGTACCAGTACTAGACAGAACAGAAATGATGTAAAGTAGCATTCTCAGGTGTGGAGGTGGTGGTAGTAGTAGTAGTAGTGGTGGTGGTAGTAAAATTAGCAGGAATGATGGTATTTTAGTCTTATTTGTAAGCAGAGAAGTAGTGGCATGAAATTTAGGTAATGGCAGTAGTTGTGATGTAAGTAACAGTGGTATTAGTTGCTACTAATAGTACTATAACACAAGTGGAGCGGTTTACTAATGTTGTAAACACTTGACAGTTAATGCTATTTGATTCACCTTCTAGTTGTAACAAACATGCATCTCAGTATTGTTTTGTGGAATTTAGTTTTTCCTGGCTGATACAAATTAACTATGAAAGCATTTGCACTGTGTGGATGACATATAAAGATAATTTAAACTCCATATAATGGTGCACCTATGGGCAAAGCCAACTAGCTGTGGTCTCAGTCATTTTGTTAATATGACTACCAAAGATAATTCAAACTGATGGTCTGCATTACCCAGTAATATGAGTTTCCTTTGACTTAACCAAACAATAACCGGTAATGACTTTGGAGATACACAGAGTGTTCTGAGCAAGGGGTGAAATACTACATTTCCCAAGATGAATGCTAGTGACTTGTAACCTTCCTGATGTATAAACCCCTCAAATAAATAACTGTGTGTTCCTGCTCATGCAAGTCTACAACTCATCACCTGCCCAGCAGAATGGCCTAGGGCCTGCACATTTAAAAAACAACAATAACAACAACAACAAAACAGACAAAATAAAAAAATGACATCAGTTTCTAAACTCTATCAAATTATGTCACAATAAAAAAAAAAAAAAAAAAACGTTTTGTGGGTCAAAATTTCACACTAAGGTCCTTCTGCTGGGCAGGCAACGATATTGTCATATCACCTTTACAGGTGGCAGACCTATTTTGCAAGTAATGTACTCCCAATCTCTACTAGACTTCTGCTTTGTGGCCCAGCTGGATGTAGTTCTATTTTAGGTGTGGCAAGCATAGATGTGAAGGTTATATTTCCACAGTGCTTATTTTCTTGGAATACAAAACATTTTTTTTTTTTTTTGCTGGAGCAAAGAAGTATATATATTTTTTAATTTCCAAAGTCATTTGAGAATTACTCTCATCATATCCTCACTTCGTAAGACATTTAATGCCATGATAACGTTTATTTCTGTTTGGCACTATGTGAAAAAAAAAAAATGGGGGAGCAGGGGTGGAAGAGGGGCAACCTTATCACATCACCTAGATCACAGACTAGAGGCATATTTCATTTAGATATATGTGAGAACATATCACGTCTTTCGTAAACAACAGTTTTATTGTCTAATTATTGCAAGGAGGGTAGGCTAAATGAGCTTAATGGCTAACATGTCTGTTAACATTTAATTTGCATGACAAAGTGTAATGTAGTGATTGGATGGTCTAACAAATGTGAAAGGACTTAGATGGTGATGAAGGGATCAAAACAGCACAAAATCCATGATTTCGTGCCCTTTGAGTACTCACACTGAGTGGTAAAGGGCATTACAAATACCCCTATTATTCTTACTATTACTATTACTACTATTATTACTATCATCATCATCATTTCACAGAATATTCCACAACTTCAGTCCATAATCTTGCTTGTTAAATGATTGTCTAACATGCTTTGGAATGGAGGGAAGTGTAAGTGTTAGTACTGGAAGACATTGTCTGTAGGTCGAAACGTGGTCATCAGAGTTAAGGAGTTCTAGGTGATTCAAACCATGTGGTTACTTTTAGATGAATGAGGGGGAGCCTTTCACTGGAGCTGAAAGCAGCTGATTTGGAAGCTGTAACCCCGGTGCACCCCTTTAAGTTCATGTCATTCTAGGCACTGCTTGATCGATTTTCACAAGACAAAGTACACAGACTAGGACATGACACTGCAAGCAGATGAGTTGTACATGCAACATGCAATTGAGTGACAAGACTTACAGGCAAAGGGTCACAAAGACACACATTATTTTTCTCAACAAGGACACAGAAAAGAGACAGGTAGACAGTGCCACTTTTTTCCTTTCACTTCCCAAAATACATTTCTTTAAAAAAAAATGATTGATTTATCAAAAAAGCCTATTAAATTCAATCCTTGTACAAACAACATTCAATAGGATGTAGAAGTTGCAAAATTTTCAAGAGCCCAACCAAAAGAGAGCAGAGGGAGTATAGAGTCAAGTAACAACTGCATACAGAAAGGTTAAAAAAAAAATTAACACATAAAGCCAAACATAAGTGCCTTTGAGTGACACAGGAGGACAGAAATGAATCAAGGTAAGATGCACGAGAAGTACAGTAAAGAGCACAGGCAGAAGGTTGGAAATGATGAAAAAAAGGTAAGAGATCAAAGCACAAAAACAATTGAAAGCAGAAACAAAATTTTAGGGTAAGCAATCCAATGAATGGAACGTAGTCAAAATTTGCTCAGAAGATGAATGAGAGTATGAAAACAAACTGACATTTCTATTTTTTTTTTCAGCTTTGTAATGAAAATATGCAACTTTACACATACACCCCGGATTCTTGACAGTGGTGATTTCTTTTTGCTATTTGTTGTAGTTGGGTTTTTCTTTTTTTTTGGAGAAATTTGAGAAGAAAAGTGTTGTGTGCACGGTCACCCTACCTCTCCTGTCCCTTAGCACAGGGCCAGCCGCACCTGTTGGGATGGGTCTGCTAGTAGTACTGGTGCTCTCGCCGCACGATGTGTCGCCGCTGCTGTCGTCGGTGTAGGGATTCCTGTTGGCCTGCAGCAGGCTGCGACCACCCGGCCCGGAGTCCTCCCCTAGCGAAGAGCTCATTTCGGAGACAGACCCATTGGATGTGCTGGTGGAGGAGCTACTACTGTCAGAATCGGAGCTGCTGCGAGGTCTCGTGCTGTCCGTTCGGTATCGCGAAAAACTCTCCCCCGTCTGCTGTCCCGTCTCAAAGCCGTTGGGCAAGTCCTTGGAGGGGGACGTGACCCTTCGGGGACTCCGCTGCCCAATGGTGCTCATGCTCATACTGCGAGATCTCTTTGAGGGTGGGCTGGCACCAGCATCATTGTGCGCAGGCAGGTTTCCTTCATACTCTGTCTCTACATGCAAACTTCCACTCTGGCTGACGCGATGCGCGGGTTTGTTCGGGGACGCTCCCTGGTCCATTGACAGGGACCGCTTTGGAGGGCGTCCAGGTTTCCTTGGGCTGGGGCTACCCTGCTTGCCCTTTGTTGTGAAGAGCACAGATGTCCTCCGACCAACTCCAGACGGGGATGCTGTTGCCTTGTCAACGGGGGCAGGACTCTTCGTCTTTGGTGTCTCTGCATTGTCATTGGCCGACAAGGTTGGGATGGTGTCACCCCCAGCACCGGGCTGGGGATCAGACATGGTGCGCACAGATCTGCCACGCCCCCTTCCCCTCCCCCTCCCTCTGCCTGGGGAGCTGACAGCCTTTCCCAGAGAGGGTCTTGAGGGAGACGACCGGCTGCGATTGGTGATGGGCAGAGGCCTTGCCGGGGACAGCTTGGGTGGAACTGAGTCACTCTGAGATGTCACTTCACTCGACTCACCTAAATGGGGGCAGAGCAAGGAAATATTACAATAAAAATCCATTAACAACGAAATAGGCAGTGGGACATATACAACAACCTATGCTAGATATTGACCCACCAAAGTTGTACCTTTTTGTTATCATTTCTACTCTTCATTATAGAACATTTCACAAGACAGAGTGAAGAGATTCTCTTTCATTTCAGCCCTCTGTTGTTCACATATAACTATTCGTTTCAGTCACGAATTTTCAGAAACATCATTACTGCAAAGTGTGTAACTAGTGAATTGACAACACAAACAGATTTAAAGTTACAGAAAACTTCCATCAGACGGGGACTACAACACAACAGGCTATGGCTTTCATCTAACTTTAAAGTTCTTGTTTCTCTCTTTAAATTGGCACATTTTTTCAATATTTCCCACAGATTTGCCACAGACAGATTTTGGCAACATGTTCCAAGCAAGAAGTAGGGACTAAATCTGTTAGGGTCAAATTCTCACTTGAGGAATCCTCCGTGGTCAGTTCGGCACTCCTGCCGCCGGTGTCCCCTCCGTTCTGAGGCTTGCTCTTGTTCTTCTCGATGGCCAGCCGTCGACGGATCATGTTGATTTCGCGGCGGAGCTGTTTGGAGCGCTTGGAGCGGGCTGCCGAGTGCTTGATGCCGCACGTCGCATCCAGCTTCTCCAGGAGTTCTCGAAGCTGGTCTTCAAGGGTCATATCGGCCCTGTTCTCTGGCTGCAGTACTGAGTCAACTGGATGGACAAACACACATTGCCAAATTAATTACGATCATTGTCAATTCCCTTGCTTCCCTATCACGCTATTCTAGAGTGATTTCATGCATATTTGGTTTACACCTTGCACACTTCTGTTAAACACTAGTTAGTATTATATAAATAAAATTGTACTATCACCTTAAAATCAAAGACCTCATATCATAAAAGGAGGTAATCTTATGCCAAAAAGAAATATAAATAAAAAATAAAACATATAACAGACCCAGAATGTGAGTTGGACATCAACAATGCATTATCCTGCATCTTCGCCAATGTCTGTATGAGTGAACCATATCAAAATCATTGCACACTGAACATACACTTGTAGGAGTTGCATAATTATTACAATACATTTTGTCCCGAAAAATTAGCAAGATACTGACCACTACCATTTAAATTGAATATGAACTTCTGAAAGGAGCCAATTTACAAAAACAAGAAAAGTTTGCAAAAGGACAGGACGTTGAACACGCTTTGTACGACACAAAATGTCAGACGACACTGGACTTACTGTCTCCTAGTTTGATTTTCGCCTCCTCGTATTCTGGTGCCTTGTCAAGGTGTAGTCCTGTTTCTGGGTCGTAGCCTGCTTTCTCTGACTGCCTCTTTGCTTGTCGTATTACTGCTCCTCCCTACATAGGATGAAAACAGTTTTCAATTTCATATTGTATTTCACCTCTACTCAATTTCTGCAAATCACAATTTCTTTGTAAACAACTTAACCCTAAAAAGGCAGGGGGAGGGGGTTGAATCAACCCCCCTCGGCATTTTTGCACGACTATTCCGCTGCGCGAATTTTTTTTACCACGCTGTTCACTGACTTTTTACTTTTACATCTTGCACATCTTTAGACACCATTTTCGAGAAAATTGTGCATACCTTTACAATGCTGCATGACCTTTTATACTTGCCTGTCAGACCGACAATGGCTCAAAAACATGATTTTGTGTATTACAGCAAATGGAGTTTTCTCACCTTATTCATAAAAATATGATTATTTTCACTTTCATAGGCTGAAATCAATTAATTTTAGCATAATTATGCTTGAAATAGGTTCAATCACAAATATTGCGAAAAAAAATGATAAAACAAAAGGTTGAAAAACAAAGAAATACATAAGAAATTCATAAAATACAATACATAAGAAATTAATTTTGATACCAGATTTTTCTTTCGACTATATTGTTAGGAATGCTACAAAGGATGTTGTCACCAAAAATTAGGATTCTAGGAGCTTTACTTTCTGATTTAGAGCAAAATGTATGATTCTATACATATATTTGCATAATTAATATAATAAAATTTCTATTTCTTTATGTATAGTTTGGTAGATTACACCACAGGTAATTCATGTGCCAATTTTCATGGCGATTGCGCGATCCGGATTGACGGCCGAGATCAACCCCCCCCCCCCCCCCTTTTTAATTTTTCATTGAGGATGTGTGTGAAAAGCTATTGGTATCAGTCTCACAGACCACTGTGTAAATTGCGTTCACTGCTGTACACCGATTGCCTATCCTGCAAGATCTATACATCTTTATTTCAAAAGTTTACAGTTTTTCAACTTGTTGAGGACGGGCTGATTTTGCTACAACATGCATTTCCCATAGACACTTGACGGAGTATACTAGGGACTCGTCCTCAACAGGTTAAAAGGTTCCTTGAAGGGAAATAACAGAATAATATCATATACACGTTGTAGCATTTCAAGTCACTAGTGAAATTATGAATTCCGCAGTGACAGAAATTGCACCATTCCCTTTCGAGCTGCGCCCCTCCAAAAATAGTGCAAATCCTGCTACTACAGAACCATTACATCAACTAGAGCCTCTCGGTGCACGGTAAATTTTGTTTTCTATGACTCTACGTCAACGTACCTGGTCGCGTAGCTTGACAGCTGCTCTGTAGTACTTGGTGTCCTTACTGTTGTACGTCATGCAGTTCTCCACCATCTGGTTGAAATCCTCCTCCATCTGGTCCAGCCCCGTGTACTTGTGGCCGTCCACCTTGCGGCTCATGGTGGAGAAGTCCATGGGTTTCTTGATGACATCATAGTAGTCCGGGGCCTGCCATGAAGGAACAAAAGTTTCCCTTTGTTTACTTGTTTTGGTTTATTTTTATTATTTTTTTTTTTGCTTAATTTTTTGTTTTTTTTTGTTTTTTGTTGCTTGTGGACAACTCACTTTGCCATTACAATGTCACCAGAATCTGATGGACACTGATAATACTCTGTCTGCAAACATAAACTAGCCCCTTGGGCGGTAGGATTTGCTTATTCAAAAAAAGTCACCACACTTGCCGAGAGTATATCATCTAAATAAAAGCCTTTTGGTCGGAAGAAGAGGATGGCCAACAGGACCAGTCCACTTTTCAGCTATTTTCAACTATTTCACAATGGCTCCCTCTAATGTATGGTGATATAACCAAACCAAGCCAAGTTTGCCTCTACTGCTTATCACAGCCAAGACAAATCTAAATGTTGTATTCAACATTTATCGCATTCTTCATTACCTGGTGTTTGCCAAGTACACATAACCTCTATGATACATCTGACAAGATTGAAGGTGGGCATTTCTAGTAAAAACTCTACTCCTTCATATAATGTATACAGGAAGACATAAATCTTATGTGGGGGTGGGGCATAATTACATCTATACATAATTACGTCTATCACCTACTTTAAGTGAGGAGCGCAATGAGAAATTTCTAGGGAGATGCATTAGGGTTTGGGACAAAAAAAAAAGGAAGCATACCAAGCAAGGTGCAATGTGTCCAGGTATTGCATACTAGAATAGTCTTGTCAAGTCTGGTGTGTAATTTTTCAGAACATCTGCCCCTCACAAATTGCAGGTAACTTTCACGTACAAAAGTGTCCTCAATTTATTTCTGAAGGTCATTAAAGATAAAGGGATAGTATAGCATTGGCTGAAATAAGGATTCAGCTTCCAACTTTTTGAAAGACACTTAGAAACGGCTTTATGAAATGTTAAAGAGCATAAACTACTAGAGGAATTCAAAGTTTATTTACTGAAAATCAGCTTTGAAATGGGTGATATATCCAAAAATAAAGTAAAACAAAGTGATCGTAATAGAAGGTGAGTCCCACCTTCTATTAGGATCACTTTGTTTTCTGTATCTCAGACATCTCAAAACCAATTTTCTTCAAATAAACTTCCTCTTAGAATAGTATGCTCTTTCATATTTCATAAGAGGTTTCTCATTATCTCACAAAATGGAGTTGGAATCCTAAAGCCTCATCTCAACCAAAAACTATACCATCCCTTTAAATGGGGCTACTGCTGATGGTGGGTTGAAAAACAAGTTTCTTGACTTTTTGCCCAGTAGCATCTTTGGAACACACGCCATTCCGTACCTCCTCCACTGAGACTGGCTCTGCAAAGATGCTGAAGGGGTCCTTCTCCTCCAGTTTCTCCAGTGTTCTCTGAAGCAGGATGTTGAAGGGTTGCAGCTGCATTTCCGTTGCCTTCTGGCTCACTTTGATCTGTGATGGTCGGGGGGAAAACAAAAATTACGGAAGGACTGAATCAAGCAAACATGTGTGAAGGGTTCTAGGGCAATCACCCCCTGGACATTTACCGCCGACCCTTCCCCTAACCCTAACACTAATCGTAATCCTGAACCTAATCCTAACCCTAAACCAAACTCTAACCCTAAACCTCACCATAATCTTTACTCTAACCTTATCACTAACCAGAATTTAGCCAGGGGGAAATTGTCCTCAGGGGTAAATGCCCTGATACAGAGAAAATACTGCATTTAGTGTAGAAATTAAATTACAGAACTTTTAGAACAAGGCTGTATGAAAACCTGCATGTTGAATCAATCAGAAATCAGTGGTGCATTTCAACTTTTTTTAGAGGAAAACAATTCTTATAAAAACGTCCCATAAAAATGATATTCCCTTCTTACTCCTGTCTGTGATAGTGGTATTTTTCTTGTGTGCATAAATCTGACTATTCCACAGACATTGATTTGACATTTAGGAGGTATTGGGTGAAATTCATTTGGGCAATGCAAAATAAGAGAAAGCTTTCACATCGCTGCTACTTTCACGACACTCAGTTCTACAGTGACCACCATCACAGGAATGGCCCAAAGTTTGAAGGTTTATGTAATATGCAACATCAAAGCTCCTCTTCAGAATAGTTCAGAAAGTTTGCTCTCTTTAAAAAGTTTAGAAATAACACATAAATGAAAAAAAAAAAGACAGGAGAGTTACTGTATATGCCAAATATTTCATGAGGTTTTTATTTTCATGAATTTCGCGGGTCAGGTGCTATTCACGAAATTAAAGATATGCAAAATTAATGACTCTGATCCTGATGTGGATGTGACGTACGCATGTACATTTCTTCGTTCAGTACAGGACTCCACAATCGTGAATTTAACCACTCGCGAAATCGTCGGGAATTCCCGATTCGCGAAAATTTAGACTCGCGAAATATATGGCGTATACAGTACCTCACAAAGTGGATTCATGCCTTCCTTACCTGTTCTCGCTTGAGCTTCTCCCGCTTTCTGATGAGTTCTACCAGCAGTCGAGCCCGCTCCAGGTCGTGCCGTAGTCTCTGCCAGTACTTCAGCTGCTCCTTCAGTCTGTTGGCCTTCTGGTTCTCCCTCTGATGAAAGGAAAAGGGAAGGGGGAATGAGATGCACAAATATTGCACAGAGGATGCACACATAGAACGACAGGCACTTTACTCCGTCTCCCTTTTAATACAGCATGTGCGCTAGTGTGTGGCCTCCACATTCAAGCAGTGAAGCTTACATTTCATCTTGGATAATGACAAAGTGGCTGCAGAGACTATTGTGTATCCATCTATCTCGCATATCGTTACCGCTATACTCGGAAGTGAATGTACAAGATGTAGATCTAAGGCGTACGATTTAGGAATAGCTCTAGAAATGAAATCAATCACCATACCCATCATACAGTATGTTATCAACCCTATCTTGCTTTGACCTGTGATACTTCATCCCAATGCATAATTTTCTGGTAATATTTTTGGACAAAGATTGCTGTCACTTATTATACATTCCATTCTCAATTCTCTTACATAACTTTAAATACTTTCATACATAGTCAATGGTCCAAAGTAAAGAATGTACATGTATTTGCAATTGCCCCACATATTATTTAAGTACACTTGTCCATATACCCATAATTATTCTTCTAACTTTCCAATTACCGGTACATTAATACCTTGTGTACGTACTTGTGTACGTAAGATAGGACACCTAAAACTTTACTGAAAATGGAAGGACATACACTGTAGAGGACAACTATATAGCCGTGTATGAATAAAACTATAACACTGCTTTTCTCATTTTCTCTTTTCACTCCACAAACACACAAAAGCAGCTACACTTCTGGACCACAAATGAACAGGAGTTGTAATGGCAACTGGGCATTCAGGACTCCGCCATGCATGATGCTACTAGTGTCAAGATCTACAGCAAAAGTACTCTAGATAGTGATATCAATTTCACATTTCCAATGCAGACACAATGGGGTGACTACAAGAATAGGTAGAAAGTGAAACTCACAGGTGGACTAGGCTATCAAAGCTTGACAGAGCTAGCTAGGGCATACAGATGTACACTCTAATCTTGCATATCTACACTAATGAGCCAGAGAAAGAAAAGGAAGGTGCAATACAATACTCTGAACGGGCAGCAGACTGGACACAATGCTTACACTAACCGAATCCTTGTTGCGCTGCGACTGGTGGTGTGCTTGCAAGCGGCGGAGAAGCGGCACGCCATTCCGTGACTGCCGCTTCAGGGTCCAATAGCTCACCAACCTCTGCATGAACAACTGCTTTTTCTGCATGGACACCTTTTTCAGAATCTTGGATATTCTAACATATCAACATTCAAGTGGAAAAAAAAAAAGAGGTCAACATGAAAATTATATGTTAAGACACAACAATGTCAAATCACACACAAATATGTGAACTGTATCACATGAACTGATAGAAAGTTCACGATGAATGAACATCGCTTCTTGAAGAAAATATTATGTTGTATGTGAGAAGACAATTCCATGATGCCAAGGATAAAAATGTCCTAATCTGGACATGGGTTTCTTTAAGGTTTGAATCAACATTGGGAACAACAAGAGACCCAGGGATCTCGTGAACACCCGAGTATTGCAAGTTCACCTGCCATGCATTCTTGCAGACTCTTACCTGAGAACATCAGAAACTTGGGGCGGGGGCAGCTCTGAGAGCTGGGGGCATGGTGTCCATTTGCATCCATCACACTGGTAAAAATACCTACCAAGTACACTGTACTTTATAGAAGGTTGGACTATGCAGTCTGGGGAAAAAAGACTTAAAGCTCTATCACTTCTGATTCTAGAGAAGAATATCATTGAATATTCCTTAATTTAGGAGGTTTAGGAAAGGAAGGTGCCCATTAAAGCATTTGGACCCCCTCATCCCCCCCCCCCCCCCCCCCGACTTCAAGGGGGTGGGGGCAACCCTGGATCTGCAGTGAACAAACTTGGAACTAAAGTCATCAATGTACAAACTCATGGTATTAACTTTGCTTTATCACTACTGGTTCTACAGAAGATTTGTAAATATTCCTGTAATGTGGGGAGGGGGGGGGGGGGGGGGGGAGAGGAAGATTGGGCCCCCTAGGGGCCCCCAAGGAAAGCATGGTGCCCATTTGAAGGAATTGAGATTCTATCCCCTTAGGGATGCTACCTGCTAAGTTTGGTGAAAATTTATCATGGGGTTTTCAAGAAAAAGATGAAAATGTACAATTTAGGTCCCATTAGGACTGGGTCCAAAGGGGGGCACCCCAGATTCCGCCATGAACAAACTTGAAACTACAGTCATCAATGTACTAACTCATCGTACTAACTTAGCTCTATTACTTCTGGTCCCAGAGAAGAAGATTTTTAAAGATTCCTTAATTTGGGGGGTTTTGGGCCCCCCTGGGGGGCCCCCCAGGTGGGGCATGGAGCCCATTTGAACGAATTGAGATCCTATCCCCCTAGGGATGCTACCTGTCAAGTTTGGTGAAAATCGACCATGGAGTTCTCAAGGAAAAGATGAAAATGTAAAAAGTTTAAACACAACGCACGCCGGACACAGACGAAGAGCGATCGCAATAATAAGTCATTAACAACAGTCTACTCACAAGTACAATACATGGTAGTCTTACAGTATAACACTTGTCCATGTCTCTTTGAAATGTTCATTTAGGATTGTGTGAGACTACAAATTGTATCGCCATTAAGTTTGTTAGGAAAATTTCATGACACCAAAATCAAAGTCAAGCTTCATCTTTGGATGTGCCTTACTTTGACATACATACACTATGTACATGTTGTACATGATGTACAATTCTTTGCCAAAAAAGAAACTCTATACAGTTCGACCTCGATTATCCGGCCATGTCGGGACCGGTGCTCATCCAGATAAGCGAATTGACCATATGGGAGACACAATGCTAATGTATATAGCTGCCATCCAAGCTGCTGTCCCAGTGCACTGGCAGCTAGGCAGGTAGCGTACCCCACAACGGTGGTGTAATCTATGCTAGCCTGCGCAAAATTGTAGTCCCTTCTTTACAAAAATAAAGTATATCTTTATATGAAAATCATACATGTTTTACCTCATTAGATATTGAGAAACCTATCATGTACATCTTATGAAATTAGTGAAATAGATCCATGAAAGTCACTGTTTTGTTCTCAATTTTTGGTTGAAAAAAAAAAGTCCTTCACTGTGTGAACGCATCTGGATAATAGTGATTTCTGGATAAAAGGAGGCCGGATAATCGAGGTCGAACTGTACATGTCTTACGTATTGCCTTGAATAAATGTCTGAATTCCATACACTGTATTTCAGACATTTGATATTGGCAAGAAAAGCTTACAATAGAACATACCTTTGTTGTGGAATGCATGGAATGGAGACAACTGGCATTGCCGCCCTCTTTTCTGCAAGGATCTTGCGAGCCTTCCTCATGTTCTTCCTAGACTGTGCTTTGGCTTTTTTGGTCGACCAGCCTTTTTCGGTCCCATCCATCTCACACGTCTTTTCATTGTTCATGATGGGCTTCTTCTCTGCCTCTGCTGGTGTGTGGATGTCGCAATACGCCGTCTTCCTAATGCTGATGGAAGTGCCATTGATGCCCGTCTCGCGGATAGGCTCCATCTTCATGAAGAGAGTAGCCTGTTGCGCGCAGGTGACGTGAAACGCCGTGTAGCAGTTCGTTTTGTGACACTGAATGCATGCACCCACACCACGCTGTTTGCAGATGTAGCACGTCAGTTTCCACCTAGCTGGGGGTATGTGGGCAATACTGTCAATGGGTTCTAGGAATACTGTGTTGGCGAAGCCCACTTCGGGGATCCAGAGAGCACACATGACGTGGGCCCACCTCCCATCGTCGGTCTGTTTGAACGCACCGCCTTTGTTGGGACACAGAGCGCAGTCCACTGCGCGAGAGGGGGACTGGAGGCACCGCCTGCACAGCCACTGTCCTTCTGGAATGTACGGCACTCCATAGCACTCTTGATGTACTGCGAGATTACACATGTCACAGAATAATATCACATTGCTGTTCTGACATTCTCCGTCATTGCATATGCAGCACACAGCATCCTCATCGATAAATTGTTGATTATCCGGCTTTCCTGAGGACTGGCTTTGGAAGTGGGACTCTTTCTCCAATCTGTCCATCAACAGCTCAAAGATCTCCTGGGAGACAGTATTCAAACTTGAGTTCTTTCTTTTCTGATTGATCATGTCCAGCCACACATAATCTTCTTCGTCCATGTCGTATTCCACATCGTCGTCAAGCTCTTCTGCTGTCTTTTCAATGTATCTAAAGTACGCATTTGGTCTGTTAGGAATATCTGGTGGCTCTTCGTAGTCCGTCAACACAGTGAAGGAAGCCTCTGGTAGTTTCAGCGAAGACGCCACAGGCTTCTCTTTCAAGGGTTTTTGTGCTTGCTCGACTACCTTGTTCCCTTTAGTCTGTGGTGGTTTCTCGTTTTTCTCCTCTTCACTTGTTTCACTTTCAAACTCGTCTTCTGTCATCACATCAATATTCTCGTAGATATCCAGCCGCAGGGTCTGACCATCAAGGTCAACCTCCACAAGTCTCTGTGCCTGGGCATAAGTGAGGGCCTCCCGTGCTGGGGAGCGAATCAGCTGCGGCGAAGGAGCACGCTGGTTGGGCCGGCTATTGCCGCGCGTTTTTCTCCACCCCCCACGCTTCACTGGTGTGGCATATCCATTCCCATTGGGATTGTCATGATCAAAGTGAAAGAGGTGAAACTCTATCCCGCTCAGTGATTTGTAAACTTTCCCACAGTCATTTATGGGGCACTCATACGGAGGCTTCGTGGCCCGTAGATTATGACAGAACGTCTTTACATCAAAATCCGGTGCTGGCATGGTGACTGGCTTTGTAGTCAACGGTCTCATAGAAACAAAGTTTGTCTTGCTTCTTCAGTCATCAATGTTGTGAGGTTGAGTTGGTTTACTTGCACAATATGCTGTACATCTTTGCTGCTCATTGGCTATTTCCTCTGTGAAAAAAAAAAAATAAAAGATAAAATGAGGGCATTACTATCATATCTACAGAATAATTTTCATTGACAGTTTTGACAGGGTTTGCATACATGTAGAATTGTACACAAAGGACAAAAAAAAAAAAACAACGAAAAAGAAAGAACAAATGAAACAACCTGGGAACAATATGGATCTTTGAAATATTACAACATACAGTAATTCAATAGTGTTAACATAATAAAGGAAACCAAAGCTCAAATATAAAATGTGGATTGAGTAAAAGCAGCTACAATTGTATGTTAGTAGAATGCATCCCTGAAAGTTTGAGGAAAGTCGGACAGTCAATTCAAAAGTTTTGAATTTTTAGAGTTTTGATGATGTCATTGCTGGTAAGAAGACTACAAGTACTGCAGTTCATGATGTCAATCTGGACAACATAAAAAAGTGTTAAAAAGAAATCCACAGAATTTCATTTTCGTGAAAAGTACACATTCTATCAATTTGTTTATACTGACTCACAAATTACATGTATGTACATGTATTAGGTCAAGAGTAATATTAATCCCCCCTGCTTTCTGAAAGAGGGGTGTGCATAATTCTAAGTCAAGTGCTCTTTCATCATGCTAGAAAGGCAAAATGACAAATGTATGTCAAATTTTCTTGATGTTTTTATATTGCTGTCCATATTTTAAACATCATGAAGTGTAGTAGTCTCCTTATCCAGTGGTGACAGCATTGAAACTTTAATTGAAAATTCATAACTCTTGAATCGATTGTCCAATTTTACATGTCGGTATGTATACAAATGTACAAGATATAAGTTTGTGTTTTAAGTGTTATACAGTAGGTGTATCAAATGTGTGTAAATGTCAATGTATTACAACACTGAAACTGACTATACAGTATAAACATTAATTTGTGTGTGTGTGTGTGTGCGTGTGTGTACAAGTCTGTGTACGACTGTATGTGTGTGTACATTGTATGTGGGGGGAGGGATGGTTCATCTATTTCTGATAACAAGCTTTCTATGAACTCTGTGAAACCATCAAAACAAGAGTGGAAGTGTCTGTTAATCATCTAGTAAAATTTTCACAGTTGTATGGCCAAAGAATCACGAACACCTTCTCCTACAGTATGACATGACCATAGCACACAGGATGTACAACTGCACATGGGGAAATACAAATGTATGTTAATATTTATTGCAAATCACGTATGTTTAATAATATTTATTGACTGGCCTTAAGGGGGATACAACATTCATTGCCTGAACTAGGATTGTATTGCCCTTGTCTTCTACTCGGGCAATTAGTGTCATATCCCCCCAAAATAGCCAGTCCATATCATTATTATTACCCATTTCAGGCATCCTGAGCAGTACAGGCAACAAAAATTATAACAATGTAAATTTTTTACAACTTTCAAATAACAAATTTCCACTCAGCGCCAGCTCAAGCTCTACAGTTTGTACACCACCTAATCATACCATGCATGCACACATTTACAGAGCAATGTAAGCTCTGCGGCACGCGTAACAGCCAGCTCACACAGTGGCACGTATGGAAATTTTCCCTCTGTTGCAAAACTCGGGCATGCAGTGCGTGTTACAGTCATACAGTGTTTGTATGCTTGTAAACACACAGAAGGGAGATGCAGTGATCATCCTCAATTTTCACTTAACGTTTGGGAATTTGCCCTCTGTCAGAAAACCACTCGCAAGAAACACTCCTCAACAGCAACTTTTCATCACAGGTGTTTGTGAAAGAGGGCGATATTAGAAATTTACCCCTGCTGGCCCGTAAAAACGAGGGGAATACAATCTTGTATAACCACAGCTCAGATGTATGATATGGGTAATAGTATGCATACATATTTTGCATGCTACTGACATGACACTGATTGAAAGTTTTACTGGTAAATTCCTCTTTCGCTATTGTATGCTTAAAAAAAAAAAAAAAAAAAAAAAAAAAAAACTACTACAAATATCTTCTAGCAACATGGAAATCTTGCATCTGTATTGATTTTAATAAACAGGGCCTACATTGTATGTAAAAGTACACTGTACAGTATATACACTTTGTACATCCTACAGCACCGTAGCTTACAAGCACTAATAAGCATTTCATCGAGATCACATACACTGTGTAGATGTGCCTGTAATACACTTCGTAGGCATGCCATTTGTCTTCAGCAAAACAGAGGTGCGGTACAGATTGTAATGCTGAACTGTGCTAATGTTCTATAATGACGTCAGAGTGGAATTATTGTACATCGATGTACATGTTGTATGTGTAGCAATGTTAAAGGAATACATAATGTCTACATTTGTATGTTGTGGTCGTAACAAGGCAACTGAATGGAATCGGTGGGCTCATAGCAAGACATAAAAATATTGGCCACAACCCACACATTACAGTACACCCAATTTTGTTTAATACTCTAAAAATCTGACAGTACAGGGCTATACATTTTATGTGTTACGTATACAAAAATGAACTCTTTCTTGTGGTACAGCTGTACATAATGTACATATGACCATGGCACCTGCAAAGACATTCTCATAACTTGCATGATCTGTATTCTGAACTCAACTGAAAAAAAAAAATGAACAAAAACTGTGGCAAATGATACATGTATTAATGTGTACAATTTTTGTACATTGTACGTGTAGTGCTGTTTACATTGTATGTAATGTTGATTTTATAGTATGACGCGAAGCATCACAAAATGTAGGGACAGCAAATTTATTTGTAAAGTAACTTTTTAATATCAAAGGACAAGTCCACCTTCACATAGCTACGGATATACAAATGTACGAAAGGATTGAGAGAATGCAGCAATATCAGTAGAACACATCAGTGAAAGTTTGAGGAAAATCAGACAATCCATTCAAAAGTTATGAATTTTTGAAGGTTCTGCGCAGTCACTGCTGGATAAGAATACTACAGCTCATGATGTCAAGTGCATAGAACAATATGAGGAAAGCATGAAGAAAATTCAACATACCGGTACACTGTACATATAATACTTTTCTCGCATATAAATAATAAAGCAATTGACTGCCGCTTTCAGGAGGCAGGGGGAATAATATTGCCCTTAACAAATGTCAGCAGCAAGTCGAGGAAATGTGTATTTTTTCAAGAAATTAAAATTTAGTGGAATTCTCTTTATATTTTCCTCATATCATTCTACGCATGTTACATCATACACTGTAGTAGTGGTACAAATGTAGTCTTCTCATCCAGCAATGACTGTGCAGAAACTTTAAAAAATCATAACTTTTGAACGGATGGTCTGATTTTCCTCAAGCTTTCCATGATGTGTTCTACTATTGGTGCATTCACACAATCCTTACAATGTATGTACATAAAGGTGGACTTGTCCTTTAATTTCATGTTGCATTACTGGAGAAACAAAGTTTTTATTGTGAGACAACTCATGAAAGTGTGCTTGCAATGATCTAACATACATTTATCACAAGGCATTTCTGTGAATTAAGGCTTTGAACACAACATACATTTGTACGTGTATACTGTACATTTGTGTTTATACACTTGGTACCCCCAAAATAGGGTTGGACAACTAAACATTACAAATTATGTAAATGGGCATAACATTAACGTCAAAAAACAGATCAAATTCCTTTATCACATTATGAAACATATGTACGATATAAAAACGTACACATAACAATTTATACACCAAACATTGAACTTTTGGTATATTTAGGGTACTAGGTCTCGCGCAGGGACCTAATGATCGTGCATAGCGTAACTGCGTATACAGTAGCAAGCGATATTACGCGTAGGACTAAGCGCAAAATTTGCCGATATGCCCATGGAATCATACCTGACTTAACGCTCAACATGAGAAGGAAGCAGGTAAGAAATTTTGATTTCCAACAAATTTTCCACTAAATTTCCAATTTTTTACCTTGTACAAACCTACCTTCCCTTAAAATCTGTTCTAAGGATGTTGTAGCCTAGACGTGTCGTCTCGCTTGTCTCGTTCGTAGTCGATAGAATTCGTAATTTGTTCGATCGATCGTTTACAACGTGACGTCATCATACACAAGAACAATGTATGCTGCCAGCTACGCTGAAATACTGTTAATAAATGTTGTTTTAAATCAAATTTTAACACAACGATTATAATATTACAAAGGAATAAATATTTCAGTCTATCGAAGTTGAAGTGTGATTTCAATTTGAATTTGCTTGTGATTTCTTGCGCTAACTTGTGATATATTTGTAACAGGGGAGGGCCATAATGATACTGAAGAAAACAAATTAGATGAGAGTGTGACAAATGTGTGACGAAAATGAGAAGGTGACGAATGGGTAAGCACACACACAATCACACACACACACACACAAAATATATGTTCATATTCTACTTTTTTCCATTTTATATTACGTGTATATTATTATAAAGTGATTAGAAAAGTGATTAGAAATGTTGTAAGAAAACTTTATAAATGAAAATCATTAACGATTATGAAAATATCAATGATAAAAATAATGATAATAAGAATGATAAAATGATGATGGTGGTGGAAGTGATAATAATAATAATAATGAAAATGATAATGATAATGATGATTATGATGATCGATGATGGTGGTGGTGATAATAGTAATAATGATAATAACAATAATAATAATAATAATAATAATAATAATAATAATAATAATAATAATAATAATAATAATAATAACACATATAATAATAATAACAATAATATACACGTTAGGTAAAACTGCTGTTGCTGAATATCAAGTGAAAAAATATTCTACGAAAGCCGGAGCACGTTACAGCCGCAGAGGGGCAGACACTTTCACGCATGAAACTACAGAGGGCAGCTGCGCGATCTTTACATACCCCGAGAAATTGAACGCATAAAAAAAAATCCGACACACAAACGGCGACAGCGCACTACTCCGTCATCGTATCATCAGGAGATTCTGGGAGGTGATTTTTCTGCATTTTCGTGATATTCATTGAGAAATTCAGGTACGATTATGGAATAACTTCTATTATAAGAGCATTTCAAATTTTCGTGTGCGATATCTAGACCCCTCAACCTACCAGTAATGAGTTTTTTTTTACAGTAGTATTGTATGAGCAGATGATGAGATTTTGCTTAAGTGCCCCAACCCTATACTATTGAAAGACCAAAGTCTCAATATTTTGTGCACATTTTGTGCACTGGTTCATCGGCAACACATTCGCTCCTGGGTGACAACTGCTCCGGTACCAAGCAAGTCGGTCCCACAAATGTATTTTTTCTTTTGTCAAGGACTTAAATGGGTTAAAAAATTAGGGACCAAGCAGGGTTGTGACAGCTAGTTAGTTTCATGTGAGGACTGTTTATAGAATTAAGAGTTACAGTACTAGAAATTCTACATATACTAGGGTTATGTTTGTGGATAGAATTTTTCATGTTTGGCTTAGCATGCAGATATTTCATCGGAGCAATCGTCGCAAGAGCAAATGTCATGAAACCTGTTCATCACTTAGATCTAACGAAGTAACGTTAGTCTTTAATACTCTTATATTAAGTTATCGGGAAGTGAGACCACCATCCCACCTTGGCCTTGCACTTCCCTCCACCCCTCGGCCCTCCGCTGTGCTCTGCTCTGGCCTCCCTGGCTTCACTGCCACTGGGTTCATGCAGATCCACATCAGAGTCAGACTACACAGATTAGTAATATTGCCAAACATATTTATATCTATTTAGAAAAAGAGAAATAAACATATGTCTAAGGCGTACTACAATGAGCTGCTGGCGCTTTCAAACTGGAATTACCCGTTAAAATTTCCATACCTCGCCTCCCCGTAACAAAGGCAAAGCCATTTGCCGAGGCATATTTTTCCACAACGAGCTAGCCGTGCCAGTTCAAATGGTTTCGAACCTCATGAATATGCATTCAGGCAGACTTCGGTTCAACGTGACGATTGTACAGAGCGCGAGAATCCCGTGCACGCCCCACTAAATTACACATTAATGACCAAGGCAACACATTCCAACCCTCAAAGTCATGCCAAATTTTCTAACAAGTGTCACACTCACTCCAATTAACAAGGCATAATCAGTCGATTCAATGTTCTAAAATATATTATCACAATACCTTTTTGGCGTTTTTCACACACATCACATTCTCGCACGGTCAGCTAGCCGACAACACGCACGCTCCATCGCAGGCGGGCATTTGCATGGGTAATGTTCCCCGTAGAACACACAAGCAGATGCATTGGATTGTACGTACGGACGTAGGCTTTTCGGGAATATCTGTCCGAACAAAGACGAACGAACGGAGGCTTGCTACATTTACACACCCTATTCCGTCAAAGCGCAAGGTAAAAATCCGCTATATGATAGTTCAAAGTCAGCTTGACATATTCCAGAGGGTGATGATGCCAAACGTTGTATGGTTTAGGAGATATTCGATGCCAAAATCCGGCGATTGTCTCGTCCTGATGCGCAGTCGAACGTCGGCCCTAAGCTCATAATCAGACATCTTTTCAGTGCATGAACGAAAGAGGCGCCCCTAGCTTTTCAAAAAAATATTTTGTGTTTTAGCGCCACCTGCTGCCAGACGATAAGAATTTATTGTGATATGAGGGAGAGAGGGGCTGGCTCGGCTATGCTACACAAGCTGGCTATGCGTAGCGGCTGGCTCTGTTCTTTGTAAACATCCTGTTCGCTTTATACACAGCGATGTTCAAAATGAATAATTGCTTGTTCAGGCCATTCATTGCTTTTGTTTCCTTTTCATCGAAGCCCAACATGTGTACAGGTATTGTCCCACAAGAACCAGCGCTATCCCACACTTTGTGAGTGCCAAGCCAAATGGAAACATTGAGCAGTATTACGAATGCTGTAGGGTGCATTATAAATGTTCACAGTGAATTTGCACTCCTCTAGTTCCGCGTGCACTCGAGCTACCGGTACTCTGTATAAGCTGTTATTTTCGGGAGGGTTGTATTTTCGTGAATTTTACATATCACTGGTGGACCGCGAATTTAACAACGCGCGAAAATGCCGCCGTCTCGGGATAGCAAATTCACAACGTAGCCGCTATGTCAATTTGCAAAAACAACATTTCGCGAAAATATGTGTCACCTTCTCATTCGCGAAAATATGTGTGGGCGAAAATAACAGCTTAGACAGAGCGATATTGAGAGCGGCTATAGCTGTCTAGATCCACGGTTGAGAGCCTGTCATTTTTTTAGATGTAGGGCGGGCCTACATGTATCTGTTACTTTCTCCTTGGTGGAATTACAACACGGTAGCCCTATAAGGTGTTTCATTTCGTGGTTTTATAAGTTATAAGAACATGGCCGGTGGAACCGGGGGGGGGGGGGGTGGGGGCTCGGCCCTCACTTTTTTTTTTTGGCACCATACAAAGGATTACATAAAGCATCATAATTGTAAACATCGATCACTATAACAACCCGACTGAAAAATAGTGAAAACCTATCATTCTATGAGCTGTAAGCCTACCAGATGCTTCTCACGTCAGTGTATCACTAAACCAGTACAGCTTCTAAGTAATAGGTCCTAATATAGGCACGTGGGGTGAGAGGCAGTACAGGCCTATACTGGAGAGAAAAGGAATACGAAAAACAGGACGTTTATAAGGATCTATAGGAGATAGAAAGACAGAGAAGATAGGATTAGGGGTTACATAATCATCTAAATACATGTATAGGCCTGTATAATCTTTATCTGTATAGATAATCTTAAATTCATTTTACGGTAACATCATCAAAATATTGTCTAAAGGGCAGAAAGTAAATTTAATGGGCCTACAGGAGTGAATGAATGGATATAGCTGAATAACTAAGCGTTCATAATCAGTGGCATCCCTCTAATAAAAGATATTAAGCAACCTTAAAACCTATCAAAACCTATCAAAACATTTCAAATCTATATCTGATGCAATTTCTGGACACGCTCCTTGTATGCTCACTAATACTGGTGCGCATCATTCTAGATGAATTCCTCATTATTTCCAAAATTTCAATTTCAAACTTTCATTTTCAAAGGGCCTATAACAAAAACGATATATTGTTAGTAGTTGGAAGCTATAGTTAATGATCACTGCATGTGTTTGAGGAAACACAAAATTTTCCTCCGACCTTCAGACAGATATAGGCATGCACCCTTGCTATACATCATAATGCTTTTGAAGAGTGAATGAATTTAGAGTTTCTTCTTTTCCGTAGATTATTGTAACTCAAATGCAGTGTTCGAATAGAATTTCTACGCCCCCCCCCCCCCCGCCAGTGTCCCGTCCATAAGCAGGTCTCTTGTGTGTTTCTCACAAGACAAACTTGAAGTGTTCCCAAGACAAGTTTATATTGCTTTGGACAAGATACCCCCTCCTCCATCCTTATATCTCTTGTTCCTTTGTTTCTGCCTGACTTTCCTTTAATCTTATTCCCTTCGTATTATCCCGGAGGAGAATATTGATTGTAATAACTCAAAGAATATTGAAAGTTATATAGGACATGACAAATCCCACAACTTCTGTATAGTGACTCTCAGATTCCTCGTCATAATATTCCACTTCACATCCTTATTAATCAAGCCTTGTTCCTTAATATACCTTTAATGTAGTTCACTCTTAGAATCGCAACAGTCTTTCACAACTTCACAACTTCGGGTTTTTACAGAAATTTACGGGAATTCAGTTTTGATGATAGTTTGTTGCTATATTAGTACTAAAAAGATGCACCTTCTACTTTCCGTGGACTCTCAGGCATTCCTGAATACCTGACTCTGCCTTTTCACTATCATTACAAGTTATCATGTACAAACACATTGCAGTCATTTGCATAGATAGACTCTTCATAGCTGTACTGTATTTGTTAACCACGCAAGTCAATTTTAATATAGCGCTCAGTCCTGTTTTGAATTTTCTCGGGCGAGAATGAGAAGGCGAGATTCAAGATCTCTTCCTCTCGAATTGTCCGGTCCGAGTAGGTATAGTTTGGGCGAGATCGCTGTGCGTATTCTGACGACCAGACATTACAAACGAATTTTGTGAAATTCTCATTATACATTTTCCTTATATTCAAGTGTTCTATGCATGTGACATCATACACTGTAGGAGTCTTCAGATCCAGCAGTGACTGAAACTTTAAAACTTCATAACAAGGGGCGGATCAAGGAATTCCGTATAAGAGGGGGCGCCTTCACAATATATTGTTTTCTTTTTATTTCTTTTGTTTAAAAAAAAGATAAAGGGGGGGGGGGGGGAGAGAGAGCCGCGCCCGGTGCGGTCCTCCCTGGATCCACCACTGAAAACTATTGAACGGATTGTCCCATTTCACCCCAACTTTCACTGATGTGTTTTACTAATATTGCTGCATTCAATAAACGTTAATCCACATGTACATGAAGATGGACTTGTCCTTTAAAGGGATGGTACAGTATTGGTGGAAATGGGAATTGGGCTTTTAACTTCTTGCGAGATACCAAGAAAACACTTATATTGAAATAGTAAAGAGCATACCATTTTAAGAGGAATTCAAAGTTTATTTGATGAAAATCGGGTTTGGAATGACTGAAACATCCAAAAACAAAGTGAAACAAAGCGATCGTAATAAAAGGTGGGTCCCACACTTTATTAGAATCGCTCTGTTTTGGATATCTCAGCCATATCAAAACCAATTTTCATCAAATAAACGTTGAATTCGTCATGGAATTACATGCTCTTTCATATTTCATGAGAGGTTTTTCATTATCTCACCAAAAAAAAAATGTTAGAAACCTCAAATTAGGTCTCAACCAAAACTATAGGATCTCGCGTATGAAGCTACTGCACTGCTGTATAGATACACGAGGTGGCTCGACATCAGTGCAAATTGAGTGATTCCTAATTTCAGAAGCGCGCCCTCGTTCGACTACATGCTTATCATCTGTATATGCTTATCACTATATAATTTCGCGAGGAGCCAAGACTTCCCAAATTAAAATGCACGCAACAGGTTTTGTCTACACTTTGCATTGAATGCCATCGGCAATTCGCGAAAATATCCCGCGAAAAAGGCCGTCGGCTCCAATTCGCGAAAATTTCATGCCGCGGATATCAACTGGCTTTCCAGTCCTCTGACTAACGCGTATCGCCAATATTCATCAGCAGAGTCAATGATTGTGTATATGGTGTACTGCCAAATATAGCATAGAATGCCACGCCAATTTCATACTTCTTTGTCTTTCCATGTTCCTCTTCGTGTGAATGTTTTCCTGTACCCAAGAAAATTATTTTTTTTTTGTATTTCGTCTGACTATCAGAGGTCTGACTCCTATAGCGAACCTCACTATTGATAGAGCAGAACTTTTTTTTTCAAGATATTGTTCTTGATGCTAAAACTAAAAACAAGTGTAATTTCCTTGCTCCTACAATAATTTTGATTTGTATTTTCTCACATCAATAACTAGCGAGTGCGTGTGTGCTTCTGCGTGTGTGATTGTTCTTGACACCATAATATTATTTTCCTGGTACACACGGCTCAATGAAAAATTTCCATGCTACATCTTTGGTATCTTATTCTCGAAACCCGAATAGTTTAAGTAAATTGAGTTAATGCGGCAGTATAACACATATAGAAACAGGGGGTTCTGTTGCCCTTAACATAATGACGTCAGTATTTCAAGAGGAGGGATTATATTCATATATACATTGGCTCTACTTTTGTAGAATTCTCTCTCTCTCTCTCTCGATACATACATAGTTGTCCACGCATTTCATCACAAACTTTTGTAGTTTTTCCATCTAGAGATGGCGGCAACGAAAGTTTGAAAATTCACAACTTTTGGACGGATTGTCCAATTTTCTAACACTTCACTGATACGTTTTACTAATATTGCGACATTATTTTATTGAATCCACTCAAATGTTATTTGCGTTCGTTCCTCTTGAAAATGTATGTCAGCTGTACATTAAATCAAGCATCATTACAGTCATTTTAATTACATCATTAGGCTTAAGTGCTATCACTGTTCATGAAGATATTGCAGTTGTACCGGACGTATGATGTGGAAAAAAGGTTTAATTTTATGAATTTACGGGCACATTTTTATAAAATGATGCACAGGCCTATTTCATGGATCAGTGAGAATTGGATGCTCTCGTTTAACTTTGGAACAGTCTAAAACCCACTCGCTCCGCTTATTTAAACAGTTTTCTCACCCATCACTCTGTCCTATATCATGCGCATAAGTTAAGTATGTTAGAATTTGCATAACGATATTGCCTGATAACGCGCTTTTCCTGATTTTTTTTTTTTAATGCCTCCGCCACGAAGTGTTTCTGAGTTGCGTGCCGGGTTGTCCGTCCGTCCGTTCGTAATCAATTTGTGGAGAGCGTAACTTAAAAACTGTTTGAGACATCCCTAATGAAAATTGACATAATTATGCATGTATGAGTGGACAAAGTTGTGTCTTTTGGGTGCACATGTTCAAGGTCAAAAGTCAGGTCAAATTTTCCTATTTCCCCCAGATCTGATATGCAAAGCCTGCAGGTTTTTTCTTGAAACTTAATGTATACATGTATCACCCGATAAAGATTCTCCAGAGAAAATTTTGAACCACGGGGTCAAAGGTCAAAGGTCAAGTGAAGATACTAAAATTTCATTTTTGTTGTATCTCGGAAATGGCGCATGATCTTAGTAGGCCCTTTATGCATATACTGCCTAACAGCGATTCTCTTGGGACTTTTTGGGTCATGGGGTCGAAAGTCAGGGTAAAAGGTCAAGGTCATATTCGCAAAATTCCACTCTTGTCCCATGAAAATGGATGTTATCAGTTAGTTATCATTTGAAGAATCATGGGACATGGGGTCAAATGTCAAGTGAAAATGCTCAAATCCCGGAATACGTGCTCTCTTAAACAATAATGTGTTAGATATATCCATCCAAATGAAACCTGATAGATCAAGAAAAGTAAACACTAAACACATTTGTGAAAAACATGTCGTTTTGATTTTTTGCCATTTATAAGAAACTGTCGTCTCACATTTTCAAGACGTATACTCTATAGAACTATGCCGTATGGCGGAGGCATACCAGTCCCCAAAGCAACATTTCTAGTTTAATTCAAAATTACTTAAAAGTGAGATTCACCTGACATGAGCATTATTTACCGTAAGTGACATCAAGAAATCGATAGATATTTGCTATTCATGAAAATTCAAGCAAAAACTGCGCCATAAACAGTGTGTACCACTCTATTTAGTCATATAGAATATACTTGCTATGACTTAAAAGAAACTAATAAGTGAAGTACTTTGTGGAGTTTGAGCAGACCCAAATACCCCAAAAGTTTAGCAAATAAAAAGAAACAATTATGATAACTGGATCTTTCTCTCTCCCTTTTTTTTTTAGTGTGGTAGAGAATCTTAACGTCACTTTTTTTTATGTTCTTGTTGTTGTTGCAGGGTTTCTTTTTTTTTCTGAGCGAGGATTTTTGTTTTGTTTGCTTTATTTATTTATTTATTTTTTTTTTTTTTTGCTTTTCATTTCTATCAAAATAATTATGATTCTGTAAATCGACCCGGCTTGTGTAGACTTAACTACACAACAGGTGCAATGATACATTGTATAATATGAGACATGCGCCACCTGGTGTTCAGCTGTGGGTTATGTGCTTTCTAGACTGGACCTTGCACACTTTACAAATGAAACTTGTCATTGATTGTTGACTCGGTTTAATTCTGTTTCCTAAAACAAATTCAGCAAAATACGGTGCCTTGAAAGATTCCATTGGTTTGACTATGAACGACTGCTATTTTGACAGTCAACAAAAACACTAACAATATCTTACCTCATTTTGTTACCTGTCGAATGTGCACTTCAAAACTTGGGTAAATCTGTTCATTACTAGCCTATAATCTCGGCGGAGGATGCAGCTACAGTGGTCTTTACTGTCATGCTAAACGTCTGATGCCACGAGACTATTATCTTTGCTAAGCGATATGTCTGATGCGGTGAGACTACAAACAATGCATGGATGCAGGCGAAGCTTCCACTGTGACTGTTCCTAGTCTCGCCGCATCAGACGCATAGTTTAGCAAAGACTGTAGTCTCGCCGCATCAGACGTTTAGCGTAACAACAAAGACAATAGCTGCATCCTCCGGCTAGATTATAAAAGGCTGCTAATAGTTCATTACATGTTACATCAACATTAAGGCGTACATCATACACTGGTTTAAACAAAGGCCATACATATACATCTGCTAAAAATAAACGCTGGTCACAAACTTCTCTTAACAGGTCAGAAGAGCTAATGAACGCATGAACTGCGCTCTGCCGAACACTAATAGGTAGAAGCAATCTTAATTTCCACAGAAATATAAAATGTATCTCTGAAAAGCATCGTACGCAAGGTTCACATTACAGGCCCGTAGCCAGGATTTTTCAAGGGGGGGTGCGGTCACTAAAAAAACGGACCTTCGGTACCAATACCAATGATGACACACACACACACACACACACACACACACGCTATTATATATATATATATATATATTTTTTTTTTTTTCTTTGGACGACCGAACTACAAAAGTTGTATAAGAATTTGCGCGGGAAGCGCGCCGCAAATTGTGAATTTTGACTGTTTTAATGACGTTTTAAAGTCTCGAGGAAATTTGTATTTTTGTCTGTTGCATGCAATCGCGTTACGGTATTTCATCTAGGAAATAGTAAAAACTCATTTTGCCAGGAAGTTGCAAAGTTTAATTGTGTTCGAGACTCTGCGCGCGTAGCGCGCCGCAAAATTGAGAATAGTGATTTTCCTGGTGTTGTTTTAACTTTTATTTTTTCTATTGTATACCCGCGTTAGCAGGCCTGAAGCCTGGTATGCGAGTTTGTCAAAAACGAAAATAAATAAGAAAATTTTTAAAACAAAATGAATTGTAAATGTGAACCATTTATATTTTGCCTCCTTGTGGTAGGATATTTCCAGCATTTCCGAACTTTCAAATAATCATTTTAGATTAATAATATTAAAGGTAGTAGATCCGATTCGCAAACATCTCCAATATCAGTCAAATGTCATATTAACCATCATGCTAAGAAGGTTTTCTTTGTGAAATTTGGAGGTCAGTGAAATTCAAAAATTAAACATCCGTTAGCCATTGGAAGAAGTTGAGTGCAAATTCAGACCTCAGGCTTAGTGCTCAGATGTTTTCCTATTTGATTTGATCTGTCTTACTGTGCACACTAAGATACATACTGGAATGGTTATTTCTTATCTATTAAATTATAGTAGGTTATTTGGTTACTAGCTGTCTCTGGGCATTCTCGAATTGGGCTGCAAACAGTGGCGTATCTAGGGAAAACGGCGCCCGGGGCAAGCACGAAAATTGCGCCCCTAATTTCTGAAAAAAAGTGTTCAACCCCTACCCCATCCCGGTAGGGACTTTAAACAAAGTCCGCATGATGCTTTTTCAAGCACTTAAAAGGGATCTTTTTGAGGGTGATTTAAATGTAATGAATTTTGATAGATTTTGGCGAGCGAGCGCAGCGAGCGAGCCGAAATTTTTTGTATTTCAGCTTACAAAACATGGAATTTTTGTCATTTTTTGCTTACCAAATCTTACAATTCTAATCAAGATATAGTGACAGCCTTATAGATATCGATTTATACCAAAAGAACTGAGGACTTAAAAAAGTACTCTAAATTAGTGCGCGCGAGTGTGCTGAAATTTGTAAATGTCCTCGTCATCATCACGTATTGTTCTTATATTTTTTTTTTATATAAATTTTGGCGAGCGAGCGCAGCGAGCGAGCCGAAAATTTTTGTATTTCAGCTTACAAAACATGGAATTCTTGTCATTTTTTGCTTATTAAATCTCACAATTATAGTGACGACCTTATAGATAACGATTTATACCAACAAACTGAGGACTTGAAAAAATACTCTAAATTAGTACGAGCGAGTGAGCCGAAATTTGTATATTTCTGCGTCATCATTACGTTTTTTTTTTCTTATCTTTTTTTATTTTTTTCTTGCGCCCCCCTTCCCCGTATGTTCGAAACCGTTGGCGTCCTCTTTTGATCCAATCGGCGATCGCTTCAGAACGAATGAAATTGCAGTCGCTGCTCCGTGTAACATTTTTCCTGCTAAATATAAAATGACATGAGTGAACACAATAGACATTATCATTTTGTCCGCGTCATCGTCACGTTTTGTTCTTATCTTCTTCTCTTGTTTTAAACAAATTTTGGCGAGCGAGCGCAGCGAGCGAGCAGAAAATTTTTGTATTTCAGCTTACAAATCATGAAACTCTTGTCATTTTTTGCTTATTAAATCTTACAATTCTAATCAAAATATAGTGACGACCTTATAGATAACGATTTATACCAACAAACTGAGGACTTGAAAAAATACTCTAAATTAGTACGAGCGAGTGAGCCAAAATTTGTATATTTCCGCGTCATCACTACGTTTTGTTCTTATCTTGTTTGATTTGTTATTGTTTTTTTGCGCCCCCCCCCCCCCGTATGTTCGAAACCGTTGACGCCCTCTTTTGATCCAATGGGCGATCGCTTCAGAAGGAATGAAATTGCAGCCGCTGCTCCGTGAAACATTTTGCCTGCTAAATATAAAATGACATGTGTGAACACAATAGAGACTGCCATTTTGTCATCATCACGTTTTGTTCTTACCTTCTTTTTTATACAAATTTTGGCGAGCGAGCGCAGCGAGCGAGCCGAAAATTTTTGTATTTCAGCTCACAGAACATAGAATGTTTGTGTGAACACAATAAACATTGTCGTTTTGTCCGCGTCATCATCATGTTTTGTTTTTATCTTGTTTGATTTGGTTTTCTGCCCCCCCCCTTACCATTCATTTTCTTTTTTTTTTTCTTCTTCTTCGTTTTTTTTTTCTTCTTCTTCGTTTTTTTTTTTCGTTTTTTTTTTGCGCCCCCAAGGAGTGGCGCCCGGGGCACGTGCCCCCCTTGCCCCCCCCCCCCTAGATACGCCACTGGCTGCAAAGAGATCCACTACCTTTAAGTTAGAAGAGAGATTTACAGTAAATAATGATAAAATAAACAAACAAAAAAGAATGAGTTTCTTTTGTAATACTATCTGACAAACTTTTTACTTTACCATTTTACTTCATAGCTCAGCACTTTCCATTCTCTCTCATACCCTCTTACCCATTACATTTAAATGAAATACAACTAAAATGAGTTTGCGTGCCTGCATAATACTCTTTGGAAATTATAACTGAAAATTTTTTTAGGTTTTGGCTCACTTTAAAATGAGAACCAATAGAACTGTCACAACATGAGAAAATGTATAAGTAATAATCAACACTACATTTCCGAATTTGGCCTGCAAAGAAATCCGCTACCTGTAAGTTAGAAAAGAGATTAGTAAATAATGATAAAATAAAAAAGAAAGAAAAGAATGAGTTTCTACCGCTGTATCCAGAACAGAGCCTGAAACGGTGCAGGCTCAAGAACTCGTTTGTACTATAATACGTCTTGAAGTACTGTGTGATACTGTTGACTCAGACTTCTACAAAGCTGTGAGAATTGTAATCCAATCCGACTCATTTTGTCTCTCCTGATCGTTCGTAAGAAATGCTAATTCATGACCACCTTTTCACAATTTGATTGGAGCATGCATTCATAATGGAAAATAGTTGACATAATAATCTATCCCCAGGCATTATCATGCCAACATGTACTTATATACATGTACTATATCTTTGTGAGACGTAGATATAAAATGTCTCAGGTTTTCGATTATAGTTATAATTTCGAGGAAATTTCTTTAATTCTTATCATAATAAAAACATTATACGTAAACTTGAGGCTATTAGATTTTCATCCACTTACCTCTGTTCCTGTGAAAAAATGCAAGTGTCAACCTCAATGTCATCCACGAATCGCACGTACTCGGGCGGCCAGTGGAAAAAAAAAAAACCACCGGTCACATGCGCCAAGGGCCATGGCATGCAGTGCCAATATAATAATAGCTCGCACAAATTGATACATAACATTTGTGTTTGTGTGCATGGGGACGATCCGATGGTTCATACAACAAAAGGGTTTCGTACAATTATTTTTAACATTGTTAAACGTACTCTTCCACATTTACGTAGCATAATAATGTGTCTTTATATTTATTTGGATTGTTATCTTGAGAATTGCTAAAAACCGTTATTATGAAAAAGTGGACCTTTCAGAATTTGGGGGGGTGCGTACGCACCCGACGCACCCCCCCTGGCTACGGGCCTGCATTACAGCATAATTATCTGAAGACTATGGTATAACGCAACAGTAGGCCTAATCATTATCCAAAATGACGAGTGATATTTACACCCAATGTTTAAAGCACAGATCATGTATTCTCCGTTTCACACCCCAAAAAGAAGCCGATAAATACAAACAAACAAACAGAAACCTTCGGATAAACCCAAGATGTATAGGTATGTGACGGTAGTTTGATTACATTGTAGCTGTTAGAGTCGAAGTCCACACGAAGAACCTTATAGATTGCACCAGTATCTACCCATTTCTAATACTAGTACACCCGTACAATGTACATAACATTTGCATTGTATGTATATTACAATACCGAGGTATACACTGATCTCTTAACTGAAATACAGATGGGTCACTTCAGACTTCTAAGAAAGTTATAGCAGCGAGCTGGTAAGATTGCTTTTTTTTTTTAAAGAAATGATGAGAAAAAATGAACACTACACCAATTACATTAAACCGATAAAATAAAGTAGCTACATCATAACGTATATTAAAAATCACAACACAGTGTGATAAGTACACAAGATACAAAAATTTTAATCAAAAGGTGATTATAACATACAGAGAAACAGGGTATTGTTATAACGAGCTTGACAAACCATGCATTTTACTCTTGCGATGACGGTCACGATCGAGTACAATTGTATTATACGAATATCAACAAATAATGTTTTTGGAGATATTTCCCATAGACAATACAATGTGTTGTAGATATTCCGCTCTCCTGCTATATCCTGTAGTTATGCTAGTCATGGTTATTTCCTATATCAGTCTGTAAATAATGTACATCTTCTAGAATATGCAAAGTGATATGAAACTATTATGTTTTATGATCATAATTAACATTATGAAATATGAATATAATATAATATTCAATTCAATTCAATTCAATTCATTTTTATTTCATTCTCATTTTCTTTCCAACAAAACATAACACGAGGTAAATCAGAAAATCCATCATAAGCATGTATACAGTACAAAGTGCGAAGGATTAACGATATACAACAAACTAATAGAGATGAATCATGTATACATACGGGAAAATACAAAGTTATATTTTGAGGAGGAAATAAAAGAGAACTGAGAGGTCCACTAAAAAGCAGTGCTTGTAGGTTGTGGACCACTCAAGAATTTCTTCCAAAAATACACATACAATTACAAATACATTACACATATGCACAACAACATGGCATAACTAAACTAAGGAGATACAATCGAACGGAATGATGGGACAAAAACAGAATTAGTGGAAGAAAGGGAAAGGAAGAAAGAGAGAAAGAGAGAGAGAGAGAGAAATGAGAGAGAAGGGGGGGGGGGGGGGAGAGGGAGGGAGAGGAAAGATAGAGAATGCCTACACGCTGAACAAGAGAAACGGAAGAGAGAATTGATGAGGTGCTTCGAACAGCTGGTGACTGCACACAGCTGTGTAGAAATTATGCAAATAACATGCCGTATTTCATTGCCTAGTAATGCCGTTTTTCACTGCGTAATAATGAATTAAATAACCGATGATGACCCTCATGTTTGCTGTAACCTGTATAGGTAATGAAAATAAATATCTTAGCTAGAATTTAACAAAAAAGATTTCAAATTACGCTTAAAAATATATAACGATGAAGAATTTTTTATTTCAGGACCTAATGAATTCCAAAATTTAGGGCCGATGTACATAAATGTGTTCTGAGCTAATAAGGTTCTCAAAAGGGGTAAGTGAAACTCATTAGAGCTCCTAGTAGGATAATCATGAAAAGATTGATTTCGTGGAAACATTGAATTAAAAATATTGGGAAGAGCATTTGTGTTATAATTGAACATGAACTGGCCCAGTTGAAAAAGAAACAAATCTTTAATTTTTAAAATCTTATATTCAATGAACAATGAATCTGAATGAGAACGTGGCGAAACCCCACAAATAATACGAAGTACTTTCTTTTGTAATAATAATAATTTATCTAATAAAGTTTGATGGGCGCTACCCCATGCTAAAATTCCGTAATTAAGATAAGGTAATATTAAAGAAAAATACAACGTTAACAAAGACGACGATGGAATGTGAAACTTAAGTCTGTTGATAATACCAATATTTCGTGAAATTATTTTACTTATGTTGATAATATGAGGCCTCCACGAAAGTTTATCATCCACTGTAATACCAAGGAATTTTATGTGGGATACACGTTCTAACTGAGTACCATCAAAAATAAGATCTGTGCTTAATGTTTCTATGGATTTACTAAAAAGCATATACTTAGTTTTCTGAAGATTAAGTGATAATTTATTAGCTCTTATCCATTGAGTCACTTTTTTCAATTCAGAGTTGACGGTGTCAATTAAAGTAACTAGGTCTTGATGGGAAAAGAAAACATTTGAGTCATCAGCAAAAAGTATAAATGAGAGTGTATCAGATGACCTGCAAAAATCATTGATGTAAACAATAAAAAGTAAAGGACCTAATATACTACCCTGAGGGACGCCACATTTAATAAATTTGAAACTTGAGTTATTCTCGTTCAGAGATACATATTGTTTTCGGTTTTGCAGGTAACTCCTGAACCACTCCAAGGCCTTCCCCCTTATGCCATAATGTGACAATTTATGAAATAAAATGTCATGATTAATTGTATCGAAGGCCTTGGAGAAGTCCAGGAAGATACCAACAAGATGTGAATGATTATCTATTGTATGCGCGGCATTATCAATAAACTTCAATAGAGCGTGAATAGTGCTGTGTTTCCGACGAAACCCAAATTGAGAGTTTACAAAAACATTATGAGAGTTAAGAAAATTAATTGTTCTTTTAAATATTAATTTTTCTAAAATTTTAGATAAGGATGAAAGTAAAGAAATGGGTCTATAATTGCTGACATCAAGATCATCTCCTTTTTTAAATAAAGGGACAACCTTAGCAATTTTCATTTGATCAGGAAAAACGCCATATAACATAGATTTATTGAAAATATGTACAAGTGGGTCCACAATTGAAGATATAATACCCTTTAAAATGAAATTACTTATGTCATCATAACCCGCCCTGCGTTTGTTATTCATTCCAGTAACAATATCCATTATTTCATGTTTCGTAGTTGGAACGAAAAAAATAGAACTAGAATTAGATTCACCTAAAAAATGTGAAAAATGTGTATTAGACGGTGGTACTTCTTTCGCCAAATTCTCTCCAATCATTGAAAAATAAGAATTAAAAATATTTGCCATATCACCAGAATCTTCAAAAATTCTATCATCGAATCGAATTTTCGTAATACTTGATTTCTTTTTTGATACATTCATGGCCTGTTTCAATACCTTCCATGTATTCTTCATATCATGTTTATATTTTTCTAACTGAATCGCATAATATTTCCTCTTTTCAAATCGTATAACTTTAGTTAAAACATTTTTATACGATGTATATTTCCTTTTCGACTCTTCAGTTTTTTTCATTTTATATTTATAATATAACCTATTTTTCCTATTCACAGAACGCAAAAGGGATTTAGAAATCCATGGAAGCTTAGGGAATGTTTTATAATTAACTAACTTATCTTTTATTTTAGGTATATATTCATCTAAATTTCTATTAATTATCTCTAAAAAATTATCACATGATACATTAACATCATCATTATCACAAACACCAGACCAATCAACTCTTTCTAAGCTAGCACCAAGGCTAGCTAAATTTTCTGGTGTGGCTCTTCGTCTAGATGGAGGAACATGAAACTTATTAACCGCATGCTTAAGATTAAACCAAGCCATAACTGGGAAATGATCAGTCATATCGGATAAAATTATAGAAGAATCTAAAAATTGTAATAAATTACCAAAAATATTATCAAGGAGGGTGGCGGAATGATTTGTAACACGTGTGGGTTTCGAGATTAAAGGCAAAAATGAGGCTGATAAAAGTATTTCAAGAAACTCTTGTGACATGATATCATTTTTTATCAAATCAATATTAAAATCACCCATTACAAAAACATTTTTATTAACAAAAAGGGGACTCTTTAACACATTTGTAATACAATTCAAAAAATCATTAGGATTAGAACTAGGGGGTCTGTAAACAATACCAATTATAATATTCTTACTTTGTGGAACAGATATTTCCACAAATAAAGATTCTATAATATCATTCATTGAATATAACTCATCGCAAACGTTGTAATCAAATTCATGAGACAAATAAAACGCTACCCCACCACCCGTCCTATTCAATCTATTATTAACAATTAAATTATAACCATTTATTGCATACGGTAAATTAATATCAGATGATAACCATGTCTCAGTTAAACCTATAACTGAAATTTGTTGTTTATTTTGATTATCTAATAATATCTGTAATTCATCAAAATGCTTATTGATACTCCTGACGTTTAAATGTAACATAGAAAAAATATTTCCAGAAAAAATTTTTCACGATACCTTTAAACTGATCAACTGTAACATACTTAGAATAAATTTGGGCCGGATCATATTCAAAATCAAAATCATTATATAAATCTTGTGAAGACGAATTAACATTATTGGCAAAACAATTATCAATAAAAGCAGATGAATGTGAATTATTCCGACTTGATTCTGTAGGGGAGTGCCTAAACAAATCAAAGAGTTCATCATCATCAAGGGAATCAAATGCTAGGTTGGGTCTATTAGCCATAATGAAAAGCAGGATCTACATAACAGCATATCAATTGGTGAGGTTGCAAGAGAAAGACATATTCTGGCATAAGTGAAGCACAAACAATTCCGAGTTCATGGAGAGTACAGCGAGTAGGCAAACACAAATAAACAAAGAATTCTGACAACATAAACAATGAACATAGAACACATAAACAGACTTGAATAAGTGTATGAGAAAACATTAATTTTCAGCACAAAGCATAATATGTCTGCGTTGCAGGTCTCATAAATTAATCTTCTTGTTTTTCTACATGGGACATTGGCTATCCTCTTGACAGAATATGGATGTAATCAAGGTGTCGATAAAAATTGTTAATGGCAAACAGATATTGCAGAATGTTGGGGTTTTTTTAAATAAAAAATCAAGATACACATGAAAATGAGCTATAGCTTATCATGCTAAGTGGATGAGTAATAAACAGATTAAAGCTTTCACGCAATGAATCCATTTTGGGAGAAAAATATACAAAGAAAATGTATATGATTTGTGTTGATCAAAAGGAGCGACAATGTGGAGGCCACAAAGAAAAGAAAAATATATGTATAAAATCGCACATTATCAACTCAATATCAGAATAAGTTTACACATGTTACACAGCACTGTTATTTCCAATAACAATTCAACAGTAAATCTATTCTGATCACTTAAAAAAAAAAAAAAAAAACTTGAACTGCATGTGAATAATAATCAATATATGTAAAAAAAAACCAAACAAACAAACAAACATGCAATACCCTCAGAGTACATCGTTAACCGACAAAACCCGTACACCTGTTTTGCAGTCAATCACCTCACAAATGATTGTGCATACAGCCACGGTGCAAGTCATTGTGCATGACCGGACGGCCGCGCACAGAGTACAGTCGAAAAGGTAAGTGTGCCAGAATATAACAGTTCATAATTGAGATATCATATTTCGAGCACTGGTCAATTTCTGAAAGTTTTGTACATTTTCATAACATTATGAAACATGAATATAACGGTTCATAATTGAGATATTATGTTTCGAGCACTGATCAATTTCTGAAAGTTTTGTACATTTTCATGATAATGATGTTTATGCACATGCGCTTGCAGACCGAGAACATCGTGAAATCAGTGAACGATATTACTATATTTGATACAATCATGCCATCATACAGGTAACAATTGCGTTAACACTGAAGTCAATCTTAACATACAACTTTACTGCATATACTCTAGAGCCCTGTAATGTATAATTATTATACTCACACCTCCAGTATGATCATCGTATAGTGAAAAAAGCATAATTGTTGTTTTGATGCCGCTCCTTCAGCAAACATGATTTTTTAGACTATACGTATGTCATTTACTGGCGAATAGCCAGCTCTGAGTGTTTCAGACTTTCAATACAAACCACAAATACCTAATAGAGTAGTTGATGGTGTCTTCCCGAGAGTAAACCCGGGTAAACCTGAAGTCGACATCATTCTGTTAGAAAAAACCTGGTGACGACGGAAACCTATTACCTGTCGTAATTTATTTTGGATATTTGTAAATGTTATACAATAATGAAATCTATAATTTCCTTGACGTCTAATACCAAGTATAGAGGAGAAGCTGAAATTCGCCTAATTCTTGACAAGTGACATGATCCTTTGTATCGATGCAGGAATCAGCCCTGCCCTTGATTTCGCTGTATCGGAGAATTTCTGTAGGATCGTGCAGATGATGTCGCAGATCTGTGGATCCAGGCCACCCTCGGCGCGCTGAAGGTTCAAGGCATGTTCCGTGATAAGAGCTGCTTTCTCGAGGCGATCGTTCTTGACTGCCTTCTCGGCATAGCGAATCAGCTGAGGCCGTAGATACAACTCTTGAGCTGCTGGTGTAAGGAGCCTCTCCCGTATTAGCAGGGCCTCTACCTCAAGAGCCTCAGAGTCCCCCTCGAGAATGTCTAATTCTGACATTGTCACTGTTTCGGACTGCAAATCATAAGCCATAGCGGGAAAGCACAGCAACTTGATGGCAACTTCTGCCGTCGATTCGGCTCGAAGTGCCATGGCACGTCGGAGATACTGGAAGCCGAGGGTCAGGTCACGGTACGAGTGTACCCGATGATCTCCTAGGATCAGGGAGGAGCCTGTTAGCTCCAGTGCACAGATAATGTCTTCCGGAGTATGTTTACTTTCTCCAAGTGACAGTATGCTCTCTACGTCCTTGTGTCGCCCAAGTACCGCCATCTTGGTCAAGGGCGTCAATCCGACGTAATTTTGATGGAAGATAGCTCCATGTTTAAACAACATTTTACCAAGCTGATCGAACCTCATCGGCTGAATCAAGTGAAGCGGAGTTTCACCGCCGAAATCTTGAACATTGGGGCTTGCACCATGCTCCAGAAGCTGCTCAACCATTGTCGACTTTCCATCGATACAGGCAATCATCAGAGCGGTTCGTCCCTCATCGTCCACTTGGTCAACATCGGCTACTTCCTTCAGCACTGTCAGCAGGCTCCAATAGATGCGTTGACAATTCGAGAACCAGTGAACCAACGCATGGAACAATAAATCTTTGGAGCTGTCTGCCCCAGCATCAAGCAATGCCTTAGCAGTTTCAAGCTGACCGTTCTTGAAAGCGTGATACAGAGCTCCGCAGAAGATATCCGCCACATCAAAACGCACGCGATCCTCCGCTTCGATCTGCAGTGCACCTCGAGCGGCAAGGAATCTCACCACCTGGGTATGGCCGTTCCCTGCAGCCGCCGAGAGAGCGTTTCTCCCGTCCAACTCTTTGTACTGCCCCAAAGCCTTCCACTTTTTACGCCACCTCAAGGCTGTTTTAATTTCATCCTCACGTCTGCTTTGGAAGAGAACTGAGAGTACACGGTCATCCCCTCTGTCCGAGGCCTCAAAGACTAGCTTCCCGAGACAAGTTTCCGCCATTCCTGCGTTTAAGATCATGAATGGATGACATTACCAGTTAAACACACTGCGACATGGATAAATGAATATGTATGTATGTATATATATACATTGTATATATATAAAATTATATACATATATAACGTATACATGCATGTGCATATACATATACATATACATATACACTGTACGTATATATACATGTACATATACATACAAATACATAAAATGTTACATTTTAATCTACATCAGAACAATAAAGAGTATTAAAGTTCACAGCACATTTTCAATCGAAATAGAATTATATTTTAATAATTAAAATGAGAAGTTTCTGCAGAGTATCTGTCTTAATCATTAATTCAACAAGTTCGATCATTTAGCACCTATAGTCTCTCGACCAGAGGCTGAGCATTGGTTTACCTAGTCCTTCCGATGTATGTTTATTGATTGCTTCACTCAGTTTCAAGGGTGATGAATCTGATATTTAAAGAAAACATACATGTATTCAAGATGGTCGCCAAATGAACGCCATGATGCCTTTATATTTCGTTAAGAGGTGAAAATTGGAAATGATGATAATTATGTAGGTTTTGCCTTATTTCGAAAATGCTGAATCTGTACTTGAACGATGCAACTTTTGCACCCCTGAGGATTTTGAGATAGTAAAGATGGCTGCCCCCTCAAAAAAAAAAAACCGAAATTTTCATATCTTTCCTTACTTACGAATGGTCAAAAGTTGAGAAGATTAAATAGTTTTACCTAATTTTGCGGGTACAGAATCAGAATCCGGGTGTTGGTACTCTTGTACTCTTGAGGATTTTAAGAAATCAAAAGTGGCCGCTAAAAATTGAAATTGTAAGTGTTCAAGTTGTTACATTTTCCTTATGAAGAATAAAAGGCCCAAATCTGGTTGAGGATGGTTAAGATGTTAATCAGGATGGCCGCCATAATGGCTACCAAAAATATCAAATATCTGTCAGCCCTCAAGGATGCAAGAATATCATTGCATCAGATTATGATTCAGCACCCTCAAAATAGGGTAAACCCATCAATTTGCAATTGGTTAACAAATTGCCCTACATCGACGTAAAGAAGCGCCTAATTAATCAGTGTTTAAAGCAATAATGATCTAATTGAACACACACACACACACACACACACAGGCATGCTTACTCGGGCTGGGTGGTTTGAACAAACTGACATGATCACCGGACAGGCGTCTTATCAGCACAGGAAGTCATCGGCTTAAATTAACGACATTATTTTTTTTTTCCTTGGGCAATATGAAAAACAATGATTAATTCAAAACAGGGCACTATGTCAATCAGTTGCAATTAATCGATTCGACGAAGGAACTTGATCTACCTATCAATTGCTATTCAATTTATTCGACCATTTATTCATTAACTTTTATATCGGAATTGCAATTTTGGCGGCCATCTTGGATACCTCCATGACCCTCAGGTGCAGCAAGAGTTGCTTCAAACCGAGTTGGATTCAGCACCCCCTGAAGAAAGGTAAACCATCAATTTATTTTCGATTTTTCATCATCTTTGATAAGGAAATGCTTACAATGACTTTTCACTTTTAGGGTGGGTATTTTCATGGATAGCCTACTCTAAACCCTCAGTAGTGCAAGAGTTACCACACCTGGATTCGGATACATTTGGATGGGATCCTCCTGAATACTCCCACACTGGAGTTTTAACTGGCATTACCCTGGAAGTCGAGTAAAACCATCCAATTTTTTCCAAGTTTTTATCAAATATAAGGAATAATGGGAATTTCCATTTTCGGCGGCCATCGGGGACAGCCATGTTGAATATCTCAAGACTTGTTATAAAGGATGCAGAGGTTGCATCGTCTGGATTTGGTTTCAGCATCCTCGAAATAGAGTATATAAGGCTTATTTTCTGTTCATTTTCATTTTCCACTAGTTATCAGGAAAATGTTTAGGAATTTCAGATTCTCAAAACCGTCATGTATTCAAAAGTTGCATCATCCAGATTCGGACTCAGCCCTTTCGACGTAGGATAAAACCGTCAAAAAGACAACAACAACAACAACAACAACAACAACAACAACAACAACAACAACAACAACAACAAACAAACACACAAACAAACAAAAAATCTCGTTCGGACTGTAAAACAAGGTTATAAGGGTCAAAATCTGACTATGACACGTCCATTGATAGTATTTTATATGGCGATTTGGTGCTCTGATGATTCATAATCAGTTGCATTTTCTCTTCAGCATTTCAGATTCTGTGAAGAAGATAACGTGCTAGTGAATCACTCCCTTGCTTGCAGTGCGCTTGAAACCAATATTTTGCACGTAAATGTGGAAGTGGTTCGAAACATTATCTCATGAAAGAACCCACAAATTGGTCAGCCATGGACATGACATTGTAACTAATATGCTACGTCCATTGTAGAATTTAATACACACACACACACACACGCACACACATGCATGCAATGACTGGACTCATGGAACACACACGTATATCATTTCGTGTCAAAGCAATGCGGGGTGCATCTCAGTGTAAAAAACAAAGGTCTAATTACGGAGGATCAACTTACTTGAGTATACTGTATTATAAGTTTGTATTCATGGGGAAGTACACACTATTAACACTGACAAATAAACACCCTCACCCCTCTCACTTTGGTGTACGAGGCTGCCTTTGATGAAAGAGAGAAAGAGAAAGAGAGAGCAAGAAGAAGCTGTTTTACATGCATTCATGCAAAATAGGCCTACTTCCCATTTCATCGGTGGAAATGACGCCGTTTACTGTTGCTGTTAGCTTGTTATGGAATATCATAATGAACAATCTGAGAGAGTTGTTTGATGATCAAACTAAAAGACTCGGTTAGTTTGGTCTATTTGAGGGTGACAAATTATCACATTATCTTTTGTTTTAAGAAGCGGTCCATACATAATATTTCTAAACTTGTGTCTTGAAGTTGTAAATATATTAAAGGTACGTCTAAACTGAAAATCTATACCCTTTTTTTTGTGAAAATCATCTTTTTTTTTGTGTGTGTGTGAAAAGCATTGGATGCCTCAAGATTAGATCACGCTTTCCTTGACTCTGCTTTGGTAGAACAATTGTTCAGTATGGATGTCACAAAAATGTTGGTAATAAGCAATGTAAACACAAGTACCGACAGCATTTGTATTTTCATATAGAGTATATATAATCAATACTAACAAACATCTTTGCAATAACGCTGTGTAATGATTGTGTACACATTCCTTTCAATTTTGCAAATATATAAACAATTATAAAATGATGCCACATTTATTCTCCTATAAGAAGTATTGTTATACATGCTCAATAATATGACTGTAATTGAACTACCACTTTTTTATATTATAATTCCTATGATACCAGTAAGCCTCGAGTATAGAATTGAATAGACCTCAAGGTTGCCAGTTTATTTGTGAAGCCTATGTACAGAGTATTCCATTAACAATACCTTTAACCGTGTCCTTGTGTGTTGGATAGTTTGCCATATAAATATTTGTTCCCTTCAGATTGAATGGATGTAGACGCTTATGGTTTTTCCGAAGAAAGGAATTTTACTGATAGAATAATATAAATCATCCAAGCTTACATGCACATTCACAACCGCTTCACCAGAGCATGGAGCGTGTATAGCTCTATGATAAGAGCTTCCTTTGATCTACGTATGCATGTCTCTATACACGTCTGTAGATTTCCCGCTGGCGTTTGCTTAGCTTGATATAGAGTAAAGGTGTTTTTCTTTCCAGTGGAACAGTTTTGCATATTCCACATGAGAATTATATAGCCCAGTAGGGAATCTTTTCAAATTATTTTGCAGTCTCCCGTTGTGTGTTCATATCGTATTTTGTTTATTTCATTAGATTTGCAATGGTAGGTTTATACAGTTCTTGCAAGTCGTCGAAAACGACTGATGGGGTCTTAACGTTGAAGACAAGGAAATAGTAATAATATTAATAACTTTGAAGCTCCCAAGGAAAAAAAAAACCCAAACTATTATACACGAATATAATCATCGCCAGTACCTGCAGCTTGAGTTGGAGTGAAAAGGAAGCAGAATGTCCGAAGAAATGTCTGCTTTCTTCAGTGGGGAAAAGAATCCATCATGACAAAAATCACGTCTAAAGTCTTATACGCGCTTATGTCTGTGAAACCGGCGGTATGGCTCATCGGGCATGGTGTTTATTTGATTTTTTTTTAATTTGGTTTCTGAATTTCCTTTTCATACATAATAATGTATGTATTCCGTCACCAGAGTCTCTAACGTCACATGAAACCGGTTTGAATATACTTTAGACTCGAAGACTGTAATTCTTAAAAAAAAATACCATCAAAGTATTTGATGCAACAATCACCTTTTCAACAAAGTATTTCCCCTGATAGCAGAGACACGTCAGAATGACGTCAATTTCACTTCAGCGCTGTCGTCAGAAAGACGTAAACCGTCGACAATTTGTCTTATTTTTGCTCAAATGGAAGACATCATAAAGATCTCAAATTTGTGAAGTCTGTCTGACGTCTAGGTGGTCATACAAAGACGTCTTAATTACGTTTAAATTACTACTTTAAAGACAAAATGTCACGTCAGAATAACGTAATAAGCATGTCGTTATAACACGTCAATTCACGACATTTGGTACAGAAAGAAGACGTCTTAAAGACATCTTTTTGACGAAAAAAAAATGGACGTCATTTTGACGTCGATTTTTAAGCCGACACAGATTAATTAGTATATCATTACAAATCTGATAAAGCTGTGGGCATCTTCACGTATGAATCTAACCTGACCTACTCCTAAGGTCCTAAGTCCTATACAGTCCGACCTCTCCTATCCGGCTTCCCTTTATCCGGTTCTCTATATTATCCGGATGCGATCTCTGCTTGATTTTTTTTTTCAATCTAGTATTCACGGGGAAAGGGGGATTTCCAACTCAAACACAGTTCCTTCACAAACTCACATTAATTACAAATAATAATAATTGCATATAGCGCTTATACCGGTGTTTCTATAAGCGCACAAAAAGACTAAAATACAAAATAACATTAGGACAATCCAAAACCAAAATTACAATTTTAATTACATTATTCCTAACAAATTGATTTCATTTTGATAAAAACCGCCTATATCATTTTGCGCTGACATCAAAGAAAGAATTTCAGTGTACGCTACCTTCAAACATAAGAATAAAGTACAATTTCTGACACAGTTAAGTTTAAACACAACATAAATACTGTAATTATTAATATTTGTTCCGTATTTCCACTAGTTTTTGCATATTAGATTCAATCTTATGAATATTCATGATCGATATAGAACCAAAAGAAGCCAAGTTCCAACTGGCATTAGAACAGGAATCAGATTTAAAGTTAGGTTTATGATTTGAAATAATACACAAACCATTTTTTGTTGTCGACTAACACCCAAGGAAGGAAGGCACGCGTGATTTCCTGTCTCGTACGTTATCATACAAACACACACAAAAGAATAGCGTAGGCTTATATCATACACATAGAAAGTGATAAGATTATGGAGCTATAATAGCAGTTCACCCATATGAACTTTATGAACTTTGAACTATAACCCGTAATAAACATAATACAGATCTATTCTGAAAGAAAATGAGAGCGAGGTTACCGCTGGTTGTTGTTCACTAACAGTAAAGTTTCTGGTCATAATCACTAACTTGTCAGAAATTGTACACTTTATTGTTATGTTATTCAAACTTTCAACTTGTGTTATAAACATAGTAAATTCCGTTCTGTAATTATATTTAGTAATATTATGTTTGTTTGTTATTTTGCATTTGTTTATTTAACACATATTGTATTATTGTATATATGTTTTTGTAGTTAATGTTATGTTTAAGTAATTTTTTGATTCATAAATGAGTATTGTATTATTTAAGGTTAGTTGAATTATTCAGTATGATTTCACACTGCGGTTAATTTTGCCTGAATGTTGTTGTTACACATTGTTATTACAGATTCTGAAGGGGGCAATCAGCCCGAAAGCTCGATTAAAGGGGTTGCAACTCAACAACATCGCAGCCACGTCTCTCGTGCAAGTTTTGTTGGCATTATATTTAAGTGTCCTTGCACCGCCCCGCCATGTTCTGGTTTAGTCCACTGCTATATCAGCACATTTCAAAGTCCAATCAGTCAAATAATCCAACCGCACTGATACGCTTTCCTTCTTTTCATTCATGGCGACATATGCTGGACATTGCGTCATTTCATTAAATCACTCTTTTTTTCGAATGCCAAGGTAGTCTATTACCTAGGAGACAAGCAAGTCATGTATCACAAGACTAGGAATGTTACATTATGATGATACTCAAAATGATGGAAATGTTGGTGCACATCCTGCGAAGGTATGAAGTTTGTGCTGAGCGTGTCCGCTATCATCCTACAAACAACAGGAACAACAATTTACAATCGACCCCCCCCCCCCCCCTCCCCCGGAAAAGTAATCGCATTATTATTAGTAGGACACCGACAGTCGTTGGTTTCGTATTTGCTCCTTTTTTTTTTCTTTTTTTTGCGTTTTATCGCTGCCGTGACATCTGAAATGGTTAAATAGATATTAATACAAACTCATCTGACATCATTTAACCAAGGAGGTATGTTCTCTCATACCTCCTTGATTTAACCAAGATATTCTTAGCTTACCTACTTCTATTAGCGAGAAGAAAAACAAAACAGACAAACGAGAAGGGAACCAGTTATGGACAGACGAGTAGAGCGAACAGCCATGCCTAAAATGCGATTATAAACCTACTTTATCAACTTAAAATGCACCTACCAAACACAGTGATATCAACCAATATGAGCACAGCCATACACAGGGAGGATGACACATAACAGGAACTCGTTATAACTAGGCCTATGCGTTATTGATAACAATAAATCGAGGACTCGATGTGAGCCTGCGGCCCTGCGCGGGAACAGGACAACAGGACAGGTCTCAAGCCTAAAACAGATTCTGTCCACCGCAGCTGCGCCTTGTTCAGTGTGTCCTCATGGGCAAGAAAATAAGATATGATGAGAAGAAGGCCTACATACTCCGGGAAGAAAAAAACATCACGAAGAGTAAAGAAAGGAGAGAATGGGAGCCTTTGAGAACACAAAAAACAAGTGCATACTTACTTTGAAAAAACAACGATAGCCGTTCATCGAAAAGTGTATAAAACACTGCAGAAAAACCTGATAAGCCGGGTACTTTGTAAACTCTTTCCCAAAAGTTTATCCACGAGGTGACACTGTATAAGAGGCGAGAACCAGTTAGTTGTAGAGTTCACGTCGACAGTGACGAAATCAATCAGATTCAGAAACGTCATGTTCATACAATGTATGAGAACCTACATCATTGTCAACGATAGAGGGCGTCATTTATATCATAATGGTTCGAGTACTAGTACCCTGACTAAGCTATTTTAATCTGCTTAAAGGGGCCCTGAAATCCATGTTCCCTCGCCATGTCTTTTGTTAGTCACATTAATATCACAGAAACATGCTAGTTATGCTGAGTCGAGGGGAAGGTGCATTCCAATTTCTTTTGTTAAACATTTCAGTACTTTAGTAATGATTGACAGATGACGTCATCTAAAGAATATTGGTTTGGAAGGATTTTTTGTGGGCGTTCCCAAGTAATCTGAAGGAAAATAGAAGAAAAAATCGTGAAAAATATATGGAATGTTTCTAGATATTCGTTTCACAGCAAAAGTGATGTCGAGGGTATCATAAATCAACACAAATCAACATGCATTTGGATTTCAGGGTCCCTTTAAGAGCAAGCACGTTTTCAAACTTGGAAAAATTCTTCACAGTTGAGCAATAAGTGTTTAGCTATGAGGAGGAACATAATATGTGTTTACACAGTAACAGAACCACAGATTACAACTGCAGTATTATACCTAATTAATTTTGCTCACTTTACATTAATCTTTATTAAAGTTCTAACATCTCCCTCAGGCTCATAAAGGCATGCTAGGGGTTTTCTATCAAAAAGTAGCTTTAAATGGTACTTAGATGGAAAGCCTATGAATAGGGATGATGAGTACACGGATCAATGACAATAACAGAAAGTCGAAAAAGCATTTCACAGCATGATACATTAAAGCATCATTTACCATTTGCAGATGAAACAAAAACCCAACTTTAGTGCTTCAAAATAGTTCTAAAATGTGAGTTAGGGATGGAAACAACCATTGTAACAATGTTTATCAGTATAATCAATAATAAAAATTGTTAGATATACAGAATTTGAACAATTGTTATAATAAAAATGCATATTAGACTAAACCGTCTACAGTTATGGTTTATTGAGAAAAATAGTGATATCTCCTTATATTTTTGGCTTCATTGCAAAATTTTTATATGGAAGGATGTTTTGTGATACATGTGACCTACGCAATATGTATCAATGTGATTACTCGAACATATTTTTATATCACTCCTCCCAATGGTAAATCTCATGGAGGTGCATACCTCTTTCCTTTATGTCAGAGTAAAGGAAGTGAGGAAACAATTTCGTCACTTACCAAATCCTCCCGTTCTCACCTCGGTGTTCATATTATCATAAACGAGACAAACAGAAAAAAAAAAACATGATGTGGAGTGTGATACTAAATCAGGTTAAGTGCACGATGAAATGTGTTTGTGTACGTCACGTAAATTTTTGTCCCAACAAAAAAAAAAGTCAAGGATATCGGAAGAAACTCGTGGGACCATCTCCTGAGTTAAGAGTGCAATTCGTCGGGACAATTTTGTTGTTGTTGTTGTTGTTGTAGGCCTACTCTTCTCTTTGTGTTTCCCCCGATATCGCCCGCAGGTCTGGAACTATAGTTAGCTTTCTCTTATTGATATAAAGGAGAAGTAGCTAAGAAAAAAAATCAACAAGAAAGAAATTACATTTCCGGTCATGGGAAAAATGAACGCGTTTCTGACGTCATTTCTTCTGCTATATGGACGTGAAAATTTACTCACTGACATCTCATGAGATATAATTTTCGCATAATTGACGTCGGCTTTTTTTTCAGAAATAGTGACATGTCTATAGAGCAAAGAGTTTTTGTTTAAATAAACGGTTGAGTAAAGCGATATCATACCTCTCCTGTATGACGTCATTTCGTGGAAGTCGTGATTAAGACGAGTAACACTATTTTCAGTTCTCAAAACCGCGTATACATTATAATGTCCTCATTCACGCCACCCCACTTTATATATATATATATATATATATATATGTGGATATACCATGTGGATGTGCCATGTATTACACCAGTATTTTCAAGGATACATAAATTTATGAGTATCATGCCAGCAATATCCCTCCTTTTCTTTTGACTCAATGACATTAAAGGGATTGTATAGCTTTGATTGAGACCTAACTTCAGGTTTGATATTTCTAACATTTGGGGATGAGAACACGAGAAACCGTTATGAAATATGGAAGAACATGTAATTCCAAGAGGAATACAACGTTTATTTGATGAAAATTAGTTTTGAAATTGCTGAGATATCCAAAACAGAGCAATCCTAATAAAAGTGGGACCCACCTTATTACGATAGCTTTGTTTTACTTTGTTTTTGGATGCCTCGGCCATTCCCAAACCGATTTTCATCAAATAAAATTTGGATTCCTCTTAGAATGGTATGCCTTTTACGAGTACTATTTTATAAGTGGTTTTTGGTATCTTGCCAAAAGTTAAAAGCCAAATCCTCATCTCCACCAACACTATACCATCCCTTTGATACTCGGCATGAGAGCCTGCTGGAAAGCCATCGCTTCAATGAGGCAGTGAGCGTGTCGGATGTCACGAAGACAGGTCTATAGGGATTTCGTCATTCACCTCACAGAAATTATGATTCCTTTCATAATCTGTGGTAAGTAAATGTCGAGTAGATGGAGATTGTTGAAGAAACCTGTCTGCCACCAAATTAAATATTGGGTAAACAATACACACTTTGCAATAGAAACCAAGAATTTATAGATAAAGTGATAGCTTTATTCATTCTTGGTTTCTACTACAAAGTATGTACTGTTATCTGTATATATACAGCTGTATGTGTATTATACATATGGGAGAAAATTCGTTAAAATAGCGTCATTCACGGAGTTTTCTTTATTACTTCTTTGTATATATATATATATATATATATATATATATATATATATATATATATATACAAACAGAAGTAATAAAGTAAGAAGTAATAACGAAAACTCCGTGAAAGACGCTATTCTAACGAATTTTCGCCCATATGTATAATACACATACAGATATATATATATATATATATATATAAATGTGAGGGTCACAGTAATATCAGCACTCACCCCTACCCCCCCCCCTTTACCTGTGATGATTACACTCGCTCATTATATTTATGTAGTATTTATATGTATGTTTATCTATTTGATTTACTATATGCAAGATATATCACAGTACTCTAGTTGTATAGTAGAGGTACATATACACGGTGGTGTAAGGTCAGGAGGTAATTTACATAATCATGGGGAACACCCCCGCCCCCCATAAGTGGAATCTCCCCGTGAGGGGTAAAGCGTGTCCTGAAGTTATTCAGAAGGGGCACCTCCTTTGATCATTCTTGAGAAGGCGTCCAAGCAGGCAACGTCACTTTAATCAACCTGCTCCTGTGGCTGTAGCTATAGTCCCGTCCCTCATCCTTTGTACAAAGAAGACACCAAGACTTCTGTCAAGTGGATGGACCCCAGCGCACTGCACATGCTGTAATGTCAGAGCTTCTGTGGGAAAGGGACACGGACTTGCTGTATTCTGCGTCGGACAGTGTTGTGTTGTTAGAGTTGCCTTGCGTTGTTAAAGTTGCCTTTTTGTAGTTGTTTTCAGCGTTGCCTTTCGTTGTTAAAGTTGCTTTAAGTGTTTGCGTTGCCTTTTTTTTTAAATTTGATTGTAGTGTTGTTTTGTTATTAGTTGTTTTGAATTTGTTATAAGTTGCTCTCCGTTGTTTTAAACTCGTTTGTTTTGTGTTCAGTCTAATGTTACAATTTTGGAGTTGTTTTAAATTTTGGTTTAGTTTGAAATACTGCAACAAAGTGAAGTAATAAAGACACCCTTCTTTTGCAACGGAAACACAGTAAAATCATCTTTGAGCATTCATTCTTTTCCCAGTCCTTATTAAATAGAACCAGGTGATTGATTTTGTCTAATTGAGTCCGAGCTATTGAGGTCAACACTGACTGGACGTGTCCAGCCGGTCACATATATTTAAATATGTATTATATATATTATATATATATTATGTATGTATTATATATATATATAATATTATATATATATATATATATATATATATATATATATATATTTGTACTATATTATATATATATATAGATATATATATATATATATATATATATATATATATATATATATATATATATATATATATATATATTTCATGCGCTTCTTCTTTTTTACATCAATTGAATTGAATTGAAATTGAAATTGAACATAAAATATGAATCACGCTGTGAATTCCTTGAAGTATGTGGAGGTGCGCAATTACAAGAGTGGATACTTTAAGTTTGTCAACAAGGCAACTAGATGGGTTTTGTGCACAAGTTTAATCTTATAATATATGTTTTCGTGAGATAATTGGTAACTAAAAACTATGTCCGTCCTGAAAACCATCCCTGCTTGGTTATTGCAACACAATAAACAATCAATGCGGAGGATACAAGCTCTTTCTGTTTTATTTCTTATCAGAAAAGTAATGTAATGAAAATTCGTGTCGTGGCATTGTATTTTGCTGACCTAAATTTCATGACGCGGTTGCTAATGACAGTACCAAATGTTACCGTTGTTTTTGTTTTTGTTTTGTTTTTTGAAAACATATGAAATTTTAAGGTCCCCTATATATATGATTTTTGGATATATAACTTTGACGAAAACCTCTGCCATTCATTCTATCTGTTTGAATCAACTCTAATTACAACGTCTTGCGAAATTGTATCTAAATGTCATCAAGAGTTTTCAACAGGATTAACTTGGTTAACAGGCCCATTGATACTTAGATCATGACTGAATACAAAGCAAAAACAAAACCCCAAAATAATGGGTTTCATAGCACTCGTGATTCGACAGCAATAAAATGAAATCGAGAAACACGTTCATGGCAGTTTCACAGACACACTTTATTCTGATACCTTGTCTTCAGATAGTGATTTCCTGCCTATTCCGTCCCTGCTTTCGTTTTTGTCCTTATCATGGTCCTTTCTTTCTGTTTGTTTCGCCTGACGTCATGATATCAAAATTTTCATACATGGAGTCCTTGACGATCTTGAGATGCCCTCATCTAGAGCAATTCACAAAATTTACAAGCTATGCTTCTCTTGTGAATTCCTCTTTTCCATATAATACAGTTACAAAATAAGATTGTATTGCTTATGGTTTATTTATCTAAAAACCAAAGTTGATATCATTGCAATATTGTATCCATGTTTTGCTGAAACTTATGTGATTCAATGTTATGTACTCATGTAAGCGTTATGTATATGTTTTGTATTACCTTATACGGAAATAAAAATCATGTGAATTGAACTGAATTTGAGTCAACAAAAGAGAGATATCATTAGTCGCAGCACCTAGATCCTTCCAAGATTTCAACTTTACCCTGTTGCATGTAATCGGCATTACACCTATAATTGTATGGAATTTCAAGATGATATCTTCGGATGTGAACCCACACTCAACGTTTCCGAAAGATGACATTTTTCGATAGAACGCTCTATCTTCATACCGAAATGGTCGACATTTTCAACTGTTTGTATACGTAGTTCTAGTCGTTAATAATACGACATACCTGTGACTTAAAGATGATTGTATTCGAAAATACGCATCCAAACAAGAGAATCAACCAGACAAATTAACCCGAAACAAACCAACAAAAAATTGCAAAGGTCATCAAGTGGGTGAATTAGATTGGCAACAAAGCAGCAGAACCATAAAAGGTTGTACCGTCAAGTATAACAAACTGTGGCTGAAATGACCTTTACATCACTTTGATGGTAAAAACGAAATTTTTCTAATGTAAAGTTGTATGTCATATTCCATGTTCAAGATGTCTCTGGTAGATACATCCAAAAGAAGACGAAAGAATGGAGAAGTTTCGTAAATTCGGTATTCAAAAGTAAAAATAGTTATGGAATTGTAATACCTTACATGCTTCGCGATACAGATGTAGCAAATAAGATGAGGTACTGGTGCTATTGTCTGGAATCTTTTAAAGTGGTTTAAACAGTATCACAGTATCATCATGTCTTTGGTAGATAGTTTAGCAAGCACATTCCCCTAATGAAAAAACGCCATTGCTGAGTTTTCTTCTATTTTTAAGTCTACAGTGATTGTTGTTGCGCAAGACTCACAATGTCTTCTCTCTGATTCATGATTATGATAATTTTAAAGAAAAAATCGTTTGATTAAGTTTTAAGCATAGTCGATTTGTATACCGTTGGGGAGATGAAATAACTCGTCAAATCTGCATTTGTAATTATGACTAATATCATTGCCTTTGCGAGAGAATAAGTAAAAACCCTGAATTCCATGATTTTCATATATATTGTCTGATCTAACAAAATTTCTTCCTTTCTGAGTGAATTTCAACATCCAACTATGACTATGACAGACATTTTGACTGACATTTCACTTTGAGCAAAGTCTAGCCATGTCTGTTTTAACGACTTTTTACCGTTTGAGGCGGTATTGACACACCCACACTCACCAGATCACAGAACACAGGCAGACATCCACACCCAGTGTATAAGTAACAAATCCCCAAAAACTTATATGAGTTCAAGTCTTGAGTGCGCGTTCATTCTCCAACTAGATGTTTTTAGTCACGATGGCCCTCTCAAACTGTAGGTGTGTTAATGGGAAGCTAGTAATGGTGGGTATTAATGGGAGGCAGGGTCGCTCGGAGGAGCAGTGATGAAAATGGGAAGGTTAGCCTGGAATCTTTCATAACATTTCATTTCATTTATTTGTTTCCATATCCAAATAATGCAAAACAATTGCAAAATAGGATAATGCATTTGTACAAGAAGGTGAAGTGTCTTAAATCACTGCACTGATACAAATGCAAACAATAATACAAAAGTATAGTACATGTGCAGCTGCACCTACCAAGACATAATAATACACGTGATTTTCATATGAGAAATGACCAATAAGACCACATCAATAATGTTCACCTTTTTGTCACCGCGGAAAAAGTTCAAGCCCCCAGACTTCATTCTTAACTCTGTTATTACCATCTGCAAATTGTTTTATATGCAGTATTCATGGCATCATTGAAAGCGGTGGTCTTGAGGGGTTTATAGGGAGAAAACTTGTCAAGCCGGTGGATATCAATCGATTGAGCAAAATTGCTTAGTGATACGACACACGTGCCGAAGTGCAGATCGGCTGGTGTGATGGATGAGTATCACCGTGCCAGACACGTGGAAATGTGAGGGAAGACGCCCCGCTGCAGCCCTCTCAACCCACCTCACGTTACCGCCGAGACATCTAGCTGTGTAGGCTCCATCATCAAGTTGTCATGGTAACCGAGAAAGAGTGGATGACTTAGACGTGTCTGGAATTTTACCCCCAAGATTCTCCCCGAGGTTACAGGTGCATAATATCATACCGGTTGATGTCAGGACTTATTCAAAACATTGATATCACTTGGTCCCATTACACCCTCGCATGTATAGGCACATTGTATGCACGATTTTTATGATTGTATACTTGATAATCTTATGTATGTATGTGTGTAATCATTGTGTGTATATATATATGTATGTATGTATGTATGCATGTATGTTAAGATGAATGACTGCTCATATGTTTGTATGTCTTTTGCTGTTGTTTGAAATAATGTCCTCATTAAAAGTGTTTTAATATATACCGCAAGCACCGGAAGTCCATAGTAGGCCCTGTAATAGCACAGCTGCGCATGTAAGACATTACTTGAATGATTCTTTCATATCAGGACATCGTTGAATGTTGAATATTGGCGCATTATTTCAACAATTGCCCTCGATAATACTCTTCGAAAATAGCGTACTAAACTGTCCCTGAGTACTGAACCGCCCTCGTTTGGTTCGTAACGGTACGGAAGCGGTCAATAATGTGAGGCGAAGTCACCATGTGTCTAGCATACAGTTTAATAAGATACCATCATATTTTAATTTTTTTTTTTTTGCTACGTGCATGGAAATCAGTATACCAGTGGAAAAGGACATGGATACTTGAACATGGTATCGGCTGCCGAGTAGGAACAGTGATACATTATGTGGGGGAAGAATGATTAAAAGATATATTTCATGATTGACAATTTTAATGACGCTTTTCTCATACGTTCCCTGTATACATAAACCTTCAAATCCAGATCCTGCTTATTCTACTGTTGGCAATTTCAGCAAATTTGTTTTGTTTCTTTTTTTTTTCTGCACATTCAGTTCCGATAAAGTCACTAAGAATTGCCTGTTGATAATACTTTGCTGTAGTGTGCACTCTATAGGGTCATGTAGCACCCCAAACTCACATCTAATTCTAAACTTGACTATAGGGACCTTCTTTTCCGGCAGTCGGAAGAACTGTCAAAATTGGGACAACCAAGAGAGGAATGGTTTGATGATTGCATGTTCACTCACAACCAAACAAACCATTAAATACGCCCGACATAGAAAGTCCTATTGCCGGTATCAAACATGCACAAGGACGCCAAAATGTATATGGTTTGGCATCATTCCCATGGTATCATTTTTTTTTTCTAATCGGTATTTGGCAACCTTTATAATGGCAACTATATCAGTATTGGAAATGAGGATAATTCCTACAGATGTGTTTTTGATAAGCTTTGTGACGAACTATGCTCAGGAGCCAATACACCATACACAAAATGTACTTGTGTCAGACACATGCAACCGTACCGTCGACGTTGCCGAACACTTGAATATACAGTTGCGTGATTTAACAAGCATCCCAGGACGACAATTATGATGTGTGTACGCAAGAGTCCGTCATCCTTTGGTCTCACTAGAAGAGTCATAAAGAACTTTTCTGTCGACACAGAATTTCACAACATAATTATGAGAAAATGCCTCTAACTTGGTCTTGTCTTGTAACTATTTATAAAAACATGAACGGGACGAAGTTACCATGGTTACCAGGTTTCGGTAAGATCCAATGCGATAACGATGATTCCGTTAACATTTTAAAGGACGCATTAATTTCGTCATTTTTTTCTTTTTTCCCCTCACTTATAGGCATACAGCTGTAAATATATTACAAATATATTGCTTTAACGTTATTGAGAAATAAGTGATTTACAGGGGTGCTTACTATTCATTCATTCTTTCATTCATTCCAGTCTTTATTGTCCATATCATTGATATTCGTTTTGTTCACATGCGTTTTACAAAGGAAAATATACAGTACACAATTACATGAACAACATTCGAATGACATATAAAACATAAGAGAGGTACCTTTTTGCTAACATTATAAAACGAAAAAAATACGTCGTATAACATCATCTTATATCAACATCAATTTTTAAACATTCAATCTGTTAATTTATCTTCATCTTTAACTGTGAATATGATTTGTGAAACTGTGATGAATTTTGTTTCCGTATCTTAGGGGCACAATATACAAAATTTTATACTCTCCTTTCAGTCGTACGTTAACATGAATTACTGAATACCCTTTGAAAGATCATTGCAGTTTTGATCATTTCCATCAAGGTTAAACGGAATATAACAATATTCCATGCCCTTTTGCTGGATGAATGTTGTTCAGCGTTTGGACGATTCACAGTGTGCTGGCGTATTGGAATTTAAAAGTGCAGTGATCTGGGGCAAACTATTGTCTGGATTCACGCATGTAGAATTCTCATGAGAGTGAGATGTTCTTTGTGGCCCCGAGAGATATGTCTTCAGAAAATGAAATCTTTCACTCTAAAAACATGAAATGGTACATAAACATTTTAAATGTTGTCACTCTTCCAGCCTTTTTGTAAATGCTAAATTGAACATTTCAAAATGTTTGATTTACCATTCATTATTTTAGCTAGAAATCGAAATGACAAATCCATAATTTTGAGTGTTAAATTTAACATTTTGAATGCAAATGATTATTTCAATATTTACAAAAGGTTCGAGGAGTGACATATTTCGGTGTTGTTTTCTTTTTTTGAAAGAAAGTGTTTTGTAACTAAAAGCAATAGACTGTCATGATATTTCCGTTAAAAAGATCCCAAATGAATTCGCCCAATGTATTCTTTCAATTTCACACACAGCATCAAATTACCCGGTGTCACGGCTAGTCATTTGTCTTTTACAAGTATTCGTATTGTTGTCATTCTGGTCGTTGATGAGAAATGGAATGATCAAGAGAGGAAAAAGAGAGAGAGATGGGGGGGGGGGGTGGTGGGGGAGCGGAGAAGGAGAGAGAGAGGGAGATGGCCTGGGGAGAGAGAGAGGTAAATCGGAAAAGGACGAAAGTAAGAAACGGGAAAATGAGAGGGGGGGGGGGGCGGGATTGAGGGAGAGAAAATCTGGAGGCAGGGATCCATAAATGGAAGAGAAACATTCCGTATCTAACACACGAAGACATGCTTTCCCATGATTAGTTACTTTTTTTTTCGATGGTTTCTGGAGATTGAGCAGACGTTCTCGGGTAGACGTCTGCAGCGGCTAATCTCTTTCGATAATTAATGCCGAAAGCGTGAAGATCTATCTATACAGGTCTGCTGGGCTCCCTGCCATTTTGTTGTTGTTGTTGTTGTTGTTGTTGTTGTCAGATTCTCCTTGTAATCTAAACTCGGTTCACTCTCGTGGTGGGGTCGTTTCTATACATTCCCATCGGGAGTTATCACAGCTTTTCCAAGCCGCAGTAGGGAAACGTCAGCGAGCATATCGGAGAAATACTATCGTGTTTTTTTTTTTTTTTTTTTTTTTTGGTGTTCTTTCAGGGAAAATATGACATTTTGAATTTTATTCAGTGACTCAGGTTTTGTCTGCATGGATCCCCTTTCGAGGTGGTATACTATGTCTTCCAGCCTTTTTTATGTCTCACACGAGGAAATGTTTGAGATCTAAGAGGGTTAAAGGGATGATAAAGTAGTGGTTGAGGTGAGGATTCAGCTTTTAACGTATTGCGAGATATTTAGAAACCCTTCTATGGAATGTTGAAGTTAGACACTTCATCCTATCCCTTCTATCACCTCAAGTCAATGCTCAGTTTCCACTATCACGTCCAGTCACACTGACAATGAAATAATTTGTTGGTTTTTTTTCGATTTTTTTGTTTGTTTTTGTCTTGAGGTTAGAGATTATCAGGAAGAGATTCTGGTGTTTGTCGTGATTATGAAAAAAGAATAATTAAAAGTCTTAAAAGGCTTGCTACGACTCCCTTTTTATAGTCATCGTTCATCTCGTAATGAATTCTGTTTGAACAGAAACAATGTGTTCATTTTGGTGACAAAAAAAGGTTGAATCATCAAACAGATTTAGATTATATCTATTTCATTGGCTCGAATACGTTCGCTTATTCAATTGTATTCCGTTTCTGTTGTATTACCAGCAACCACAATTACAATGTTTATACATCTGGCGAAAAGAAATGAAGCAGTCGATGAAAAATGAGACAGTGTAAGCTTTCACGATGTCAATTTACTGTTTACCAGATATTATGAAAGAGGGATACCCTCTCGGACTATAGAATATAGGTAAGGGACAAGCAGACGCATATATCCCTATGTTCGTTCTCTCGGACTGCTCCTCTAGTTCTTAGGTGATGCATAAACGTATCACCTTTATTTGTACGGAATCTTCTTTTCTTTTGTATACACTGGTTGGTGTGAGAGTTTATGATATAGTAATGTAATGTGTCTTTGCGCGAGGGCGTGTATGTGTGATTTATAGTTTGCCTACGTAGGTGTATAATTTTGTTGAAATGAATGTGAATGTATAACTGCAGTCTAAACGTACACAATTTCGTTATACATCAGACGATTAATACCTCCGCCAAAAAGGTTATGTTTTGCCTACGTTTGTTTGTTTGTCTATCTGTCTGTTTGCAAAATAACTAAAAAAGTTATTAACAGATTTGGATGAAATCTTAAAGAAAATTTGGTGATGACATAAGGAAAAGATGATTACATCTTCTTTTTTTTCTGTGTGTGTGTGTGTGTGTGTGTTTTTGTGTGATCCGGATCACCGTCTGCATGGATACAAGGTTCAAAATTCAAACATTTTTTGAAGGGTTCACCTTCTTTATCATTGGGGGAAAGGGATGCGGGGGGGGGGGGTCTGCGCTTTCCGAGTGCTTGCCTAGTTTTGTACCGTCTGTCTTCTTGGTATGCCATTTCGTCCGCGGTGTAAGATTAGAAATGCCAGCGGAACCATGCGCGTCGCCACACACGGCATTACACTACCACCTGATATGCCTTCGCACAATCAAGCTGCGGTTCAGCTACAGACTAAGTTTTCTACCCGCAGCTGTGTCTGAGTAGTTTGCAAATAGGCATCGAGGCATGCAAAGAAACGAATCAACGAATAAAAAAAAAATCTATAAAAGGTATCTTTCAGGTGAATTGATACAACCTCAGTAAGATTAATTATGTCAGTTGTATTCATGATTGTACATCAGGTACAACTGAAGCTTATTTTCTTTTGTTTATGTGGTTTTAATTAGTCTAATCTTACCATGATAGTCGAAGTTAACTCCGCATTATTTCGACTCTCATGTACAGAGTGAAATGCAATAAAGTTGAGGTTTTTCTCTTCGTTTAATCCGACCGTAAATAAGAGAGATTCCGCATAATTTCACATAAGCATTGATATCGAGAGTTCGAATTCGAGAGTCTTGCAGTGCTGTGCAAAGTCTAGATTAATGTCTGTTTTACTGCAAACATACAAACGAGTAGATTAATGGGACGACTAACGGAATGCGCAGTAGGCCCCTACGCAAAAACACGTTATTCTGTCACATTAGGAGAAATCCCAATCCAGATTTTCCAACATTTTCTGGAAATTTAGTCTTGAAATCCAGTGGGGGTGGATATCTTGAAAGACAGTGGGAGTGGATAAATCGTCCCAATCACAAAAATGTGATCAAATGTCATGGTGTAATACCATAGCTGTCGAAGAAACAGTCTCGTCCATCAGTAGCCATGGCAACAAAGTGACCTTCCGCGACTTGAGTCATATCAGTTCGATATAAAAGACGTAATCGAAAGATTTTCCCCCTTTTGGGCTTGCTGAAGACAGTTATGTTTAATATCTTGGCAATGTGGAAAGATATCATCATAATATATAATTTCAGGAATACTACATCATCTGCAAATTTGAACGAGCAAAAAGGCATCACTTCTAGAAAAGCGAAACAGCACCACCAGCCAAGATTCAGACGTATTCAAATCCATTCGGAGCCGCCAGGAATATATGTTCCTTTCCAAATAGCATTCCATCTACCACATTCGCCATCAGCACTGTTGATGGATGCACCATGGAGCTACACTTCGTTATGTAGCTCCATGGATGCACCAAGTTCTGATGGGAAAATTTACTGGTTGTATGATGGATAGCTTAACCGCCGCGTCTATAATCACAAATAATGGAAGTATAGGTGATTTGTCTTCACCGTTTGATCTCGAGAACCAGTATTTTTTTTTCTCCACTTGCATGTATGTACGAAGCGGAACGGGGGGGGGGGGGGGTGGGAACAACCCAAGCAAAGCCAAAATGTAATCAAGTGCTTTACCCTTTCGCTGGCCTACGGGCAAACAGAAACAAAAAATGATATTTGCATCTTTTTCTTGATGGTTGATTGAAAGGGTAGAAAAACACATACAGATAAAAGTCGTCTTTTCATGCGGCGAATACTAATATTTGGGCAACAATACATTTCGAAAAGGAGAGATCTTAACTGATAATGTAGTCTAAACGTCCAGTCCTATCATTTTTTTTTTTTTTTTGGGGGGGGGGGGCAATCAAAAGTCAAACTCTCGTGCCTCAAATACTCTGGAAAAATTAGGGGGAAAAAAAGGAAATAAAGGTCACAGAGAAGTAGTGGCATTATATGCAAATTATGAATATTGCTACCATTGTCAGTATTTGAATAATGTTTCCAACGTTTATAACGCCGCAATGTTGCTGAATTTGAAACGGGGAAGAAAGTCAGAATGTCTCGATGGAGTGAAATGCTATAGCGCGCTATGAAATCGTGCACCATCTGTTTATTCACCTGCTGCATCAGAAATGCGCTTCCCTTCTCCGAGATCGACCGCCGAGAACGCTGTTTTACTACAGATCGAAGGCGCCCCCCCCCCCCCCGGCAAGACCGAGAATATGTTTATGGAAATTGTATGCGAACAAGATTTCGATTGGATCATGAAAATGGTTCATCACCTTTAGCCGACCTTCACATTGTCCTTACGAGGCAGTTGACGCGGCTGTGTGTTCTTTTTGTTTTTGTTTTTGTTTCTGATGTAGAGCATGCACGTCATCATCGCTAAACCTGTCTCCACTGAAGACCCACTTTCACCCTCACACGTCCTCGGCTCCACTTTCATCGCGGCATTGTGTCCTATCCATTACTGTAGAGGCGCCTCATGTATCTTACCGGAGCTGAAATGTCCATTATGGATTACCACAACGGACACACCTGGGCTCATCACTTCGTTGATGTAGAGTCTCAGCCGCTCAAACCTTCAAGAAGATTAAATCACTTTTACCGTCATTACATGTAATTCCACTGGTTTAGGAAAAGCGAGACGAAAATCTCTTGACTGCAATTTCTTTGCGCCGCGTGAGCTAGCATGATCCCTGGAGAATAAATGTATATTTCAGCATCGCACAACGTGTCTCCACGGACTACAAACATCATCATTATATATAATGATGATGTTTGTAGTCCGCGTGTTGGTACCAGCATTACTACCCTACTTCGTCATCTCTTATAAATGTATTGTTTTTAAAAGTTCAATGGTGGTTCTTTGTTTTTCTTTTCAGAGAGTATTGTGTCCCTACTGTTATATCTGTAATAGAATGAATCGGTCTTCCTTGCATCAGACAGTTAAAACAAAATGGCCTAAAGCACAAGTTTAGTTTATTTATGATTGCAAATAAATCATCATCATAATGGGTACATAATCATGGTCGTAATGATAATGTTCTCCGTCATTATTTACATCATAATGTAAGAATAAGTGTTAAGGGTATACAATGATTTTAGTTGTCATTGCTTAATTACTTTGATTTCGACTTTATAGGTATAACTACTGTGATGATCATATTCAGCTAATGAAGATTATTATAGCTATATTCAATACAGCGCTCTTCACACCAGAGGAAACATCAAAGCCCTTTAGAGATAAAAAGAAAATGTAAACAACGTGACAATAATTGTCACGTTGTTAAGTTTCTTTTTATCTCTAAAAACTTATTTATCATCTATAAAATGGTTCAATACTTCTGAACATAGTTGAAGTTACACAATCCGAAGCCAAACATTAATATAAATGATTTTTTTTTTTAATTGCTACATTCAAATTCATTTAGTGACAATCTTACTACCCATCTTATCGGAGAATATCTCATTAAAATAGCCCATTCGGAAAAGCAATAAGGGCAAAGTTATCGAATCTCCTTTTCCTTCGGTTCGAGGGCTTCTCGTGAAACAATGTTGATAAGTGGTATAGTGCGCCGATCCAAAACGGCAAAAAAAAAAAGGAGAATCCTTCCCAAACATGCCGGTGGATTGAGTGAATGCAGAAATGGTAGTAAAGAATATATCAATTTGAGGAATATCAGACCACCCATGCCAAAGTTATGAGATGTTAAAGATTTTTATTCAATCTACGTGCCTTCATTGCTGGATAAAAAGGCATCAACAATTCATAATTATTGTCACTGTAATGGAACGATATGCCTAGAATATGAATATTCATTTCTGGCATAATGAAACGGCACACAACTTAATATCTCCGTTAACGAAGGCAGGGAGAATGATATTCTACTTAACATATGCCAAGAACAACTTAAGATAAGTGAATGTATAAAAGAAAAAAAAAACACACCGAAGTTTCGTGGAATTCTCTACATTAGTATTCTTGTTTTTTATATCGTTCGACCGCTATGCAATTCCAAACTGTCTTCTTATCAGTAGCGGTCTGTCAAGTTTTGTGACACTTCACTATGCTTGCGCTCTATAGTTTTTCTGCATTTACTAAATTCATAATCATAATAGTACTTGGGGCAAACATATAGATAGATAGTCTAGCATTATAGACTTCAGCACATTATCACAAGCGGCTTGAATAAATCCTATCTGATACTCGGAGCAATATACTACACGAGAAAGTCTCGGTCGAACGTGAACTCTAATGGCCTTGCGCACGTGTGCCTACCCATCGCCGTGCTCTCCGAAGCCGAAATGACGACATTTATTGATGGAATCCGAGAAACTAAAAGGCTTCCGACTGCATCTTTCTCCGCGTTTCTATTTAATGAGGCATATATCAAAAACTTGTGACCTTCCTTACGTGAAGAAGAGGATGTAGGCATTTGCGGAAACCGAAATGAGTACCTAGAAAACGTGCATTATTTCCCCTACACACTTTACACATTTTTTTTTTTTTTTTTTTGCTTTCGTTGCTCACAAATAATTTCCCATAAGGCTTTACCGTCTCGTCCTCAAATTCTCAGTAAAGTTAATGATCAGTTCTATTTTGATTCTCTATCTGCGCATGATTCACTTTTGCCAACTTTATTTCTTTGTTCTAAACTACTGAATAAACGGATAGATTAATGTCATAATAAGATAAGTGAACTAAAGGTCCAGTTTACCTTTCGGAGCAGTGGTTTCAAAAAATGTTCAAAATATCACATTGATGCATATGTGTAGGTCTTTTGTATCACAAAACATCCTACCACATAAAACTTTTTCAATAAAGCCTGAAATATAAGTGGATATCAGTGTTTTTCTCAATAAACCGGAAATGTAGACGGTTTGGTCTGGAAACATTTTTATTATAACTATTGTTCACATTTTATGTATTTAACAACACTTAACATAGATTATACGAATTCAGATTTTTACAGTGGTTGTTTCTCTTCCTAACTGTCATTTTAGAACTAGTTTAAAGCACCAATGCTGGGTTTTTGTTTCATCTGCAAATGGTAAATTATGCCTTTAATGTATATATGTATATATAAGAAAATTAAAAAAAAAAGTATTCAATTCAATTCAATTCATTTTATTTCCATACTTCTCATTTGTGGGCATTATAACAGAAATCAAACAAGTTCTTTCACCTTGTAAACAATGTGCAAAACACAACAATATACATGGTGATAACACAGTAATTATATGTAATAACTGGTCAAATTCGAAATCGAGATGGGGTTGATCAAAGAAAAGTATGGCGGGACCTACATGAAAGCAAGCTTGTCTGGCTGTAAGCCCCGAGTAATCAGTGTTTGTGAAAAAGAAACGGAGAACGAAAGTAGAGTAGAGGATGCAAAGGCAAGAGTAAGCGAATGGTGAAAACAGAAACAGAGTAGAATAAGCTGATAAGGGGAAAAAAAGAAATGTTTTAAAGACACTTTAGTTGGTGTTGCAAGAAATCTTCTCATCTATTCCTTTTTGAATACAGGACAATCACTCTTGCATTGCACCCTAAACAATCACAACAAGGACATGATGTAAGATGAAGTTGATGGAGAGAGATGATGATTATAATGAAGACGTTGATGAAGATGAGGGTGATGAAAGATGGTGATAATGATAATGATAATGATGATACTGATCTCGATGAACAGGAAAGAAGAAAGAAGGAGAAGAAAGTATCGTGCGTTAGCAACCATGCAGATTGAACACTAATGCTCTGCATTCGCTGATAAAACAAAACAACAATTTAGCTGTATAGGTAAGTATTTTACACAGTGATTTACAAGATCCGGAGTGACATCATTAACTAAATTACATATCATACAGGCTCTCATAAGAGTTGACCACAATCATCTCATAAATCATAGTGGAGAATGTTATGACACGATTTTTGCTGCTTTCCATACATCGGGGACGATGGTGTATGCTCACATAAGACCATCACAGCAAAATACAGCATATGGCATCCCACGCAGACAATTGTGATTTGTAAAGCAGTTTACCAAGACGCATTATCATACACACGCGCACACACACACACACACACACACACACACACACACACACACACACTTTTACGGACATACACACACATACTTACACACACACGCACACACACACACACACTCACACACACACGTACACACACGCACACACATACACACACGAGCCTCTCTCTCTCCCTCTCTTTCTTCCACTTTTCATTTATTTTTTTTTTATGCAACATTCTCATAAACACAAATTTTAAGTAGAAAATACATTTTCAAAATACGAAAAGAAGGGTACATTTGATATCGTGATATAATGACACGGGCCTGTCAAAGTTTTCCTTCTTCAGGAGTCTTGACAAAGGAGTTTTGTCAAGACTCCTGAAGAAGGCGTAGGATGCCGAAAATTTGAGTCGAATAAACTCATGCTTTATTGGCCAAAAATGTATTACCAGTTTGTTTCTTCATTTTTTCGTGGAGCCAATACTTGAAATCTGAACATGTATATATATATATATATATATATATATATATATATATATATATATATATATATATATATATATATATATATGTGTGTGTGTGTGTGTGTGTGTGTGTCTACATTAGGGTGTTTACTTAAATATGAATATCCTTAATGATCAACAGTAGTTGCATAAGATGCGACAATCATTAGTCACACCTAACGAGTGTAACTTATTGTATAACATAGATTTGCCTCTCTCTCTCTCTCTTTTATTTGCAGAGGGGTACGTCCTGTCCAATTCATATCAACACAGCTGAGGTCACTACGTGATAATAATTTCCGTAAGCTGTACAGTGAGATTCCAAGACGTGTTAGTCTGATACCTACCGAGCACACAAGATTCAGTAGGGCATTGATTCTATACATCAAAATTCATGTCATCTGAGATGAGCTCTAATCCTTTTCCCGACATCATTACGATATCCGCGTGACGCCTGAAATCGTGACATTGAATAACTTGGATGTAAAGTAAGGAAAGTAACAAGGAAATTCATCGGGGTAACGTATACAAACATCGAACGAATCGCACATGGCACGGAGGAAGCTTCTCCCCTTCGCTTGACACAGGGTACTGATTGCTTTTGAAGTATTATTGTGAAATATGAGCCAACGGAAGGCGGGAAAGTCGTTTTACCTGTCGGCAAGAAATTAAATCCATTTGAAATGGAACGTCTTTAATCTCCTCGAAACTCGCGCAAGTCGCGAGCGTTTTGCCAAAAAAAAAAAAAACAACAACAACAACAACATCAAAACAAAAACTAAACAAAAAACAAAACAAAACAAAACAAAAAAAATGTGTGGTTGGTATACATAGAGAAGTTGATTGAACTGTACACAGAATACTGTGAGAAACTTAGATCTATCAAGAACAAAAGAAAAAGAGCCATGTTTCATGCAGGAGCAGAAAAGTATTACCGACCATGATCATGATGATGTATTGAATTTCAATTTGACGGAGAGCAAAGATATACGTGATATGTCATCATTGAAATATCATATGCCTATCTTTCCTTATAGTATTGAAACCTGATTGCTGATGTTTCGTTTTGCTTATCATTTTGTTTGTTTTGTGCATGATTGTTGTTTTTGTGTCTTTTTTTTTTTGGTCTTCTTGGATGTAGGCCTGCATGCAAAAACCCTCAAATCAATTATTGTTCTCCCTTCAGAAGCTAAAACATCATTCGTCTCTTCCGTGTACCATTTATCACTTTGACGTAGATTGCATCACCAGGGGAAACATTTTCGAAGCGAGCGAAGAATTGACAAGATGATGCATTACCCCATGGTATATTCAATTCGCCGCATGAAAAGAAAAAAAAATTATAAAAATGCTACGTGACATCGTGTGTTTTTACCACGTCAGCCCTGTGGCATATCGCAAGTGTTAGAAATAGGGCGTGTGGACAGAACCTACTGCAAAGTCTTGCGCACCTGTTAGCGTTATATCCAGCAGGGATTTGTGTCCACGATAAGGGGCACAAAATACGTTTACATGATATATATTATGCATGAAAGATGGTAACATCAATTACCCCCCCCCCCCTACTCAGGTTGTCAACCATACACATTTTGGATGTTTGTTCCAGATTCTTAGAGATACCCCCTTTAAGGAAAGGAAAAGGCTCGGGGAAGGGGTCAGGATTTTGACTCCCTATCACGGGCTTTTGGAATGGAAGCCAGATGAATTAACCCCTTTCGAAGTTTTTGGGAAGGAAGATGAAGCATGCAGCATGACGTAATGTGCAGTGCATGTGGCCGAAATGTCCTGCATGCGAAGAGAAGGCCGGCTGGCCCGACAACAAACACCACCGATTTAGTAAAATATTTCGAGGTGTGTAAAATTGTAAGAAGAACAATGATAAAATGGAAGAAGATACACAATGCTTACAAACGCCGCAATGAATCATTCGAGATTTACAGTGTTATAGACTGATGTAAATTCTTCTCATTCATCCAATCGAAGTACAAGATCAATAATTAGTTGAATAAAAAAGAACTGGAAAACAAACTCACTGTTGCGACGTTTCGCCAGTTATCCGAAGAAGCCAATCTCAGATAATTGGCGAAACGCCGCAACAGTGAGTTTGTTTTCCAGGTTTTTGATTCAACTAATTATTTATCTTTTACACAGTTATGTCTCTAAGTTAAGTAATCCCTTTGTAGTTAACCCTGAAATGTTTCATAAGAAGGATGTTAACTTATGCTCAAACCTTGGGGTATAGGTGTCTTTAAGGCAAGAAAAATTCCTTGTTAGTTTATACTATGACTCTCTACTCTGGAAAATCGGCACCGAAACAATGGACGCATTATTTCCTTTAACTTGAAAGCATGATCCCTGTCTAGCATCGCGTTACTAATTTGGTAACAAACTAATTGATTTAAGGTATAGAAATAGGCCCTTTCAAGCATCTAAAAAGAACTGCCAAGTTCTATTGTAGTCTTTATTTCTGTTGTTGTTGTTGTTGTTGTTGTTGTTGTTTTTTGTTTTTGTGGCCAGCTTGTAACCGGTAATTACACGCCACGCAATATGACCTCACCTCTGCGGTTGTCAACGCAAACCACCACGAGTCACGGAAAAATCAGGACTTGAGAATCACAGAGTAGCGAAAGTTATACATGAGATGCACGTGTAGGACGTACTTCAGTACGTGTACGGGGTGGTGCTAATGACCGTGCAAATTCATCATGAGAGAAGTATTTTTTTTCCCCTTTCCTGCTGTCCTGCTGGTTTAATCGTTTCAGGATTTCCTATAAAGTGGAGGAAAGAAAAACAAACGTAAACCTAAATATTAAACAAACTTTGTCTGTAAAAATTAGAAAATGATAAGATACATTTACCGGTAGGCTACTCTTGTTTGCAAGAGGGTCGACACGGGGGGGGGGGGGGGGGGGGGGGCTTCATACGTAGGCCTACTTTTTTGATAGAAAATCGTTCAAACATATCACCCAAAGTATGCACCAGATCAATGAATATCAAATCTAAAAATACAAAAACTGACATTTTTACCTCTGACATTTTTATTGGAACGGTCAATTGAGACAAAGTAATGAAGGCGTGCCTTCCTTTTTCATATATACATACAAACACATGCTGAAAATGTTATCACTTATCATCAGGTACCACAGGTTCAGTTCAGTTCAGTTCAATTTATTTTCATATTTCTCAATGAAGGAATGTACATCAAGTATAATAAAATGAAGCGAATCACAATATCCGGCTTGGATGCACAGTAAATTATAGGTTGATCAGTAAATGGAGAGCGGTATTGAGGTTCTGTTTGTCTTTTTCTTTTTAATGTTGAACTGGATGACCGGTTGAAAATGACTTCTCTTACCAAAAGCGAGAAGTGATGATTCCAGTTTGTAGTCTTTTGAGTGGGTACCCCCACTTTTTTTTTTCGCAGTGTATATAGAGTATATGTTTGTTTTTGTTTGTTTGTTTGTTTGTTTTTTGTTGTGTTGTTTGACTGATCATGTAGACATGAACATGTTGTTATCCCTGTCTGGCTATGTATATTTCTTAACGACTCGCATGTCAAATTCATCATATTGTTTGTTGAACATTCTGTTGAAAAAAAGATGAAAAATATAGTTTGAATTTGAATTTGAATAATAGGATATAGGTTATTTATCTCACCCGTAATCCGTATGTAACCACAAAAGTTAAATGTAATAATGTAGTCAATAATACGCCCTTCCATTTCGGTTACTTCTTCTGCTGCTGTTGTTCTGTGTTTGTTTGTTTTTTCAATCCCCCTCCACCGCTATCTCTTTTTTGTCTTTCTCATATACTGTATTTTAAATATTTTAGTTTTGTTGGGCACGGACCCAATGTTATATCCAAGGAGCCAATTCTCAGCAATTACTGATTTTTCATTATGTTCCTTTTTCCACATTCTATGCCATTATCTCTTTACTATCTACCAACTCAATAAACTGATAATTAACAGAAGCTATATAGTTCGTTTGCTTTTCCTGTTGTTCATGTTGTTGCTATCCCATTCGAATCATACTATCTCCTTAGTGTTTATGCTATATCATGGGCATATGTGATGATTTTTTTTTTAATGTGGACCAGGGCGAATGAATGGAAAACATGATATGAAGTTAATGAAAAATAAGGTAATAAAAATAAACATTCAATAATCCTTTAGCTATCCATCTACCTATCAAAGGTTGCTTTTATGAATGCAATGCACATAGCCTTGTAGGACATTCCTTCACCATCGTGACCACATGGAAAGCAGTATCTTGAATGAAACAAAGAAATTAACAAGTTGTCTATTGGCTTTTTGACATAGATGTATATATATATATATATATATATATATATATATATATATATATATATATATATATTAGATATACTCGGACTCCAACTACTTTATGCGCATGCACTTTTCGATGGTGATCAGTTAATCAGGACAGGCCCCAGATTTTGCGAGGAATAATCGGATTCTCGTAGCTCAGCCTGGGGTTATCGTTTTTATGCATCAGTTACAGTGAATGCTAAATAGCGGATGGTATAATCTCGTGGTGCTGAACGTCGCAAAATCACACCACTATTACAGTAATCGTCTGAAGAGGAGCTATAAGGTTTATCGCGGAAATGGATCTTTAATGGCTATCGCCATGCCTGACATACTGACACCAAGATTTATTACAGGCTAGTCTTTAAACACACTTCACTAAACGAACCTTACACAAATCACAATCATACTGGTTTGAGGTATATTATCAGATGAACCGTCTATAAACGCTGATTGCAAATGATTGCAAATCAAAACTCTGATCATTATCAACAATGAGCAATCAGCAGATCTCCTTGAATTAAGAGTGTAGTTATGTTGTTATCGTAAAATGTCAATGTTACAACATACTTAAATTTCTAAGTCATGTTCGTGTCATATAATGTGGAATTAACAGTTTTCAGCGAGTGCATTCTGCTCCTGAACTTCTGTATGAGTGACGAGACTGTAACTCTTGATGCTCAATGATCAATTCAAATGTACGTGAGTTGCTCAAGTTTCGTGTTTTTACTTTTTCATTCCTTGTCAAGAAACCAGAGGCCGTAGCGTGTTGAAAGGCACACAACGGCATTGCAACGTACCCTTCCTCTCAAGAGCTAAGAGCTCGAACCATTTCGGAAATCTCGAGTGTACCGCAACTGACAGTGGACAAAGCCTCCGTTTGCCAGACGATATTTTATTTTGTCCTCTCGTCTCCTCGATTACCGCATCTAGTTACTACGACACCGCCCAGAGACGCGTAATAGATCTCCCCTGCAGTAATCCAAATTTGATTCAGGCCTATTTCTAGAGCACGTACTTGATGAGAATTACAAGCAAAGGAAACGAATTGTTCAACGACCAATTCAGTACAATTTTCGGTTTATATATATTTTTTTCTTTCGCAGAAAATTATCATCGCACACAAAACAGACATGTTTCTAATCAGCTAATACAGAAAAGTAAAGACATTGTATTTACAAGGGCTTGCTGGAAATGCAAAATGATAACACTATTTTGGTTTGTTTCTTTTAATGTGATGTACGCCTCCTGTCGATAAATTAGTGATGATCGATGTATATTTCGCACTCTGCTCAACTTTGAGCTTATGAAATATCGACAAAAATCGTGTAAGAGGAATGAATAATCACCTCTTTCCTAAGCTGTTTCACTAGCTTTAACTTTAGACGACATCAAATGTTTTGCGATCATGATCCACGCCTCCTTCAAGATCAAGCAGTTGCTTAACTGTCGTGCCTTTGTTAGGAATTTCGAAATATGTAATTTTCTACCCATTTCATGATTAGGAAATAAAATGTGTAACTCAATTATTGATCAATACTGTTATAACAATTTAAGATTGCAATCTATATCACTCATATTTTCCATCATGCATGGAAGCCTGCATGCTTTTCTGTATGTATGTAGGATGCAAAACTATAAGTTGAGATATACATGCAGGTATATATATATATATATATATATATATATATATATTCGACATGCATGTGTATGTGTGTATTCTAATCCTACAGGGTGAAAATGATATCACACACAAAACAGCAATTGTCTGTGGTTTTCTGCACGCAATTTTCACCTAAAAAGCGTTGCCATTTTGTTCAACTTCTTATACCCGTAGACGAATCAAGCAAGCTCTTGGAGAACATGGCATCCCGTCTTGAGATGTTTCTTCATATCACACACAGACACAGACACAGACACACACAGAAGTTTTTACACAAAACAAAAAACCAAATCACACACACACACACACGCCCGCGCGCGCGCACACACACACACACACACACACACACACATACTCTACAATACTGCATGTTCACAGAAGAATCTGGAAGCCATTTAAAGGGATCGTGTAGTTTTGGTTGAACCTTAACTTGAGGTTTTTATCATATTTTTTGTGAGATAGTGAGAAACCTCTTATGAAATATGAAAGAGCATGTAATTCCAAAAGGGATTTAATGTTTGTTTGATGAAAATTGTTTTTTAAATGACCGAGATATTAAACAGAGCGATTTTTATAAAGTGTGGGAACCACCTTTTATTTACCTTATTTTTTGGATGTTTCAGCTATTCCAAACCTGATTTTTATCAAATAAACTTTGAATTCCTCTTAAAATGGTATGCTCTGTACTATTTTATAAGTGTTTTCTTGGTATCTCACACAAAAAAAGAAGAAGTTAAAGCCCAATCTTCATCTCCACCGATACTGTACCATCCCTTCAACTAGACATCCATTTATCATCGGTTGTGGTGGAGAACCAGCTAAGCTTTGTTATGTCAACGCCCAGTGATGCTGCAATCCCCTCCTCCACTGCACAAGGGAGCAATTAATCATGCGGCATGGAGATACAACCCGACCTCTGGATTAGCAGGAGAGTTAAACGAACTTGGAGACGCCATTTCAATGGCCATTAGGTATTTCTTGTCACTGTGCGGAAGACAAATGCGCTACGAGGTATTTGGTTCAGAGGAGAGTAAAAAAAAAAAAATGGCTTCAATGTCCTGATAACGACCAAATTATGCTTATCATTAAGCTTATCATTGGCCAATCTAACAACATCTAGAATTTAGAAGCTACCGCTGGTAAGTTTGCAAATTCAATAAATGAAAATTAGCCAGAAAATCTTGTTATTTGACCCAGTTTGAGGGAATTTTTCTATCGGATGCCAGACAGTTTATAATTACATCAGTCTGTTACCAACCTTCGTAATAAGTATCATACCTGTTAAAGGTCCAGTTTACCTTTGGGGAGCAGTGATTTCAAAAATGTTCGAGATATCACATTTGATGCATATGTGTAGGTCTGTTGTATCACAAAACATCCTACCATATAAAATTTTTGCAATAAAGCCTAAAATATGGGGAGATATCAGCATGCTTCTCAATAAACCATAACTGTATACGGTTTAGTCTGGAAGCATTCTTATTATAACTATTGTTCACATTTTGTGTACTTAACAATACTTAACATCGATTATACGGATTCAAATTTTTACAGTGGTTGTTTCTATCCCTAACTCACATGTTAGATCTATTTTAAAGCACGAATGTTGGGTTTTTGTTTCATCTGCAAATGGTAAATTATGCCTTTAACGAGAGTAGCAAACTGTTAGCGATCGCATCTTGTCTCTGTGCGAGAGTAGGAATGATAGAGTATAATCATGATATTGCAAGGGATACAAGGGTCAAAGCACAGGGATTTGAAAAGGGAAAAAAAAAAACATGCAAGGAGCTTCGTTTACATGATAATTTTATTTCCATTTGAGTTAATTCTTGATTGTGCAAAATGTCTCAGGCAGACTTGAAAAGAAAAAAAAAAACAGCATGCAAGGACCTTCGTTTACATGATAATTTTATTTCCATTTGGGTTAATTTTTGATTGTGCAAAATGTCTCAGGCAGACATAATGTTTTTTAATTGTGTGTATGTTTGTTTGTGTGTGTGTGTGGGTGTGTGTGTGTGTGTGTGTGATACCAAGTTTATTCTATTTGTAAATACCACGTCACATGATCTGATAAGGTATCCGGTGTAAAAAATAAAATAATCAGGAAGGACTCAATTTCTCGTTATACGAGTCAGCGCAAACATATGAGGTCGTTTTTTCAGCTTTTTGGAGTATTTGAGCACAATGCCCAGAATACAGGAAAAAAGGCGGGATACACAATATCCGTGACAACGTGATATGAGAACAATAAGAACGAAAGTGTGTGATGATATCATGACCATGATAAAGCAATACAAACTGCAATAACAGGTAACATTCTCAGTGCAGTGCGGTGCTGTTTCCTTCGCCAACATGAGTCAAGTAAAACCTGCTGCGCCCATGCAAATTCTACTGACTTACAGGCAACACGTTCCCGTGTTACATTGCTATAATCATGATAATCGCTACATTGTAACCCGACTGTCATAAACAAGGGCCCCTTCAGGAGAAATAAATCGTCTCGATGATCGGGTTGTATCGGGGGTAGATGACTGTGCAAGCTTATAATATGTCATAAAGTATCCGAGTTGACAATTACTGTCTAGTCGTCAATCAATTGAACATTTTCTAGAGTATCGCGTTACAAGCCGCCAACATACTTACAATGTTTAGCATCAAGCTATATAGTATGCAGAGGAAGCTCCCTGTGACTTGCTTTATACGGGAAGATTAATGGAGTCACGAGCCCCGACGCTTCGCGGGTGGTCCACAGGAAAACACGACTTTATCGTCAGAGCTCGAGCAAGGAGCTAGTACGTATAGCTTCAATGCTCACAGTGATTATATCGGGTCATCCCGCTTAGAGTTCTAACTAGAATATGACACGTGCATGACTGCGTATGATATTGATATGCCTTTTTTTCATACAGGAATATCTTTACGTGCATGCTGAAATAAAAATAATGTCAATGTTTCCTTATAAATTCAGTTATTAATGACTCATTATGTTCTGCGTCATTTAGAGGCCATGGGTTCAATATAGCAACGATCAAAAGGTTAATGGTGCAACCGATTGCGGACTGTCATCGCAATAAATTGATATTGAAACAGAAAAATCATCATTAGTTTTGCGAGGTCATTAAGGACATCACTAAATATCAGACACGTCCTCCTCATAATCAGCCAGTTCCACCGCTGAAATATTTTATTCGAAATTAAGAGTAATCGTGTTCACAATGGAATATATTTCTTTATAACATTCGAGAAAGATGAAGGAAAATTTTGCGACGATCTGTAGCATTTGAATACCTTCTCTCTCTAATGCAAGCGTGTCAGCATGATACAAAGCAAAAAGCTAGCATGGAACATATTTTTTTCAAACGTGTTGTGTAAGATAGAGAAATAACGATATTTTCGGTCACAGCTCCAACTCACTGAGCTAATACAGGGAGAATAGTGAAATGATTTACACAGTCACCTTGCTTTCAGTGTTTCATAAACGTGTATATTCTCAACCTTGATTAAAAGAGATCTCAAATGATCGCATTGTTACACAACTTATAGTGGGCGAGACAAGTAAAACAAGTAGAAGATACATAATCAAACTGAGAAACTCAAGTAATAGACAAACTCATCGTACAATCAACCTCGTCTTTGACAGAATTAAATCATCCAAAATCCCGTATCATATCCGTAATAAGGGTAGAATACTCATATTATTACAATAATATGTCGTGTATTACCCGCTGCTTTCACCTTCGAACACGACATCTCAGCCACTCTGTCTCTCTGTCTCTTTTTGACCGAGGCTGTTGCAGTGGCACTTGACAACCCTGGGGTAACAATTTACTGGGGTACTGGGTACACTAGAGACAAGGTTACCCAGGGCAAATCATGTAAATATGTAAATACCAATATTCATTGCTGTCGTTTTTATCAGGTCGTCTAGCAAGAATGGGTTTTTGACAATGACTCTTTATCTTTCAACACCAAGTGACAGACGATGGGTACATGTGTTCATCATGACCATGTTTGTTGAATCCTAAGCAGAAGAATGATTCGATAGTACCTTTACATCTCTGTCATTGTCTGTAAGTTGACAATTTCAATACAGGCAACCTGTTTTTTGCCTACTTTGTTATGTCGCACGTTCAGATTCATTCCTTTCTAGATGGTCACCTGCATCTTAATAAGGATCTCTCTTTTTCCTCCTGTGAGTGAAATGAGCGTGAGCATATTAACTTCATGCAAATAAGTATCGGTCACGAAATCAATAGGTAATCTTTCATCTATACTGGTCAAGCCGATAATCCCTATGGAAGAGGTTATTTCAAGAGTTATCATTTGGATGTGAAATACCGAGAAAAACAGTGATGATTTGCAAAAGAAGGAGTGTGTGTGCGTGTGGGGAGAGGGTTAAATTCATGGGATTCTTTAGAATATGTTTTTCAGACCTTTCTTTTTAGCAAGGAGATTCTGCAGCTCCATGTTCGCAGTACAGTGAGTTATGTGACTTGTTTGTGTTTTCTCAGGCATCATCACCCTGCGTCAAGAAAGCTCGCAACAAGCAATTTGTCAAGTGTCGAGGGATTCCTTGATGTCATGGTTGTGTTTTCATGGCTGCCTGGAGATGTTTGCTGTTGCCACCCTCTCTCCCTCTTCGACGGCCCGAATACGGCGTGTCACCGTGTGATTTCGATTTCCTCGAAAACCATAATCAACCTTTCGTTTTCACACGACAGCATGTATCGATTTTACAAACTAAAAAATGACATCTTACCGCCAAAGGAATTGATCAAACTACATACCATTACGTAACGTCATACAAGTCATATTACTATATGCATGTGACAAGTCTTACATTACATGTAAGCACGTCGGTAATATAAATCTCTCAACGTAAATACTATACACGCAAGCTCTCAATGGTACATTGGTAATAAATACGTAGATAAAGAAACTCTTTCTTACAACCATAGCTTAAATGCTATAATTTCAGACGCATTACTGAAATACTGTCAATTCTTTCGGTTTTTGTGCCCTTACAAAGACCTCAGTGCTAAATTTTACTACATGACTGCTACACTCATCGACACATCAAGATTTTGTAAAAGTCTTCGAAGTGAGTACATGACTTTCATTTCCTGCAGGCACTTGAAAATGAATGATATTGTCAACACGTTGGTATCTATTTTACAAAGAAGAATCTCAGCATTAGATGCCTACCATTTGAACGTCACGGACGCGACGCAGAACAAGTCCAAAAGCACCACGGAACTTTAATCTTAAAAAAGGCTGATGACTGGTATAAAAAGACTGGGGAGTTAAATCAATAATGGGGTAATCTAAGTTACACACACACACACGCACACACACACACAGTCCGCACTTTTTGTAGATGCACATAGGTCTATCAAAATGACAAAATGGAAAAATCTCAATCAAATAAAAAAACAGCGTTAAATCGTCAATGTTTCTTTTCACCAGAATTTCGGTTGGCAAAAGTGATTTAGTAACGTTTGTATCCTTTTAGATCCACCATGATTGAAAAGTTTTCTTTTGTTTTTGTTTTTGTTTTTGTTTTTTTTTTTTTTGCTTTTCTTCATGACTGTAATATATCACGAAATAGGTAGCCTCCATAGGGTGGCCATACTGAGTCTAAGACTGTAAGAGGTTCACAGGAATTTCATACTGGTTGAAGAATCACCTTAAGATCATATAAGGCTAATATCGCTATCTGTGAGATTTTTTTATGCCGATTCCAAAGTTATATCACTTACTGTTTATATCTTTGTTGACTTAACTTCGATGTATCAATGGAATTGAAAATCAATATGTTCTTGAGGGTTTTCGCCTGCAAAACTGGCAACGCTTATGGTATCTCCTGTTGGAGTGGTTGTTTATATTTCTTACTGGAAGTTTTCCTTTTAAGAGATCGTTTAAGCGTGCGTTGAAAATTTCGGTTACTCCACAGGTAAACGTATGGCATTAAGCACGGAAAAATTGGGTATAGTAAGCCAAGACGAATCAAACCGTGTACCTGCTCATGGGTCAAATCAAAGATGTCTGTCACTAAAATAATCGTCGGCATCCAGGTGATGAGAAAAATGACATAAACTGACAGCATGAGACGGATAAGACGAAGCTCGCCGCGATGACGACCGAGGCGTGGTCGATGACCTCCAACGGGACTCGCCTCCTTGGACGCAGAGACTTTGTGACATGCGCAAAGCATACACCACGTCTCGCCACCGACGTGTGACCCATCCCTTGCGTTGAGGTTGTCTCCTCCTAGTGAGGATGAAGTTTGGGATGGAGAAATCACTATGGCTACTGCTCGCAAGGAATGGTTGACTAGCTGCAGGGTTGTAGTCTGGTCTTCGGCAGTTCCGCGTGTGCTATTAGGCGTGGGAATATTGTGGTTGAGCGCAATACTGATATCAAGGTGGGATCCTGATGGAGTCTTTGACTGGTCATTTTCAGATCTTCTCGTTCCGTGAGGACGGTGATTCGCGGTGCCCTCTGCAGCTCTTTGGATGCGACGCGTGCTCGAGCGCATGGTGTAGAGAGTCAGCGAATGCATGATGGGGACAATTACCAGTGGTGGGAGAAATATAACGAGAAAATAGATTACAAAAACTTCAACTGATGATATGCGATGCTTATGAAGATCACATTTCCCGACATGTCGATGGTTAGGTTTCGACCAGTCTGTTAGCGTCATAATCAACCAAAGCGATAAGTGAATTAGGAAGGAGACCAGCCAGATCAAACCTAAAGCCAACCCGATGGAACGGTTGGTACAGAACAGGCGATAAGTGGTCCTCGGCCTGGCTATGAGAAGATAGCGATTGATCGATATCGCTACTAGGTTGTAGAATGATATCATGAAGCACATCCAACAGGACAAGTAAAGCGTACGATTGGCGATCTTGCTCTCGATCAGACCAGGATCGAAATTTTTGATCAAGGCAAACGGGTTACCGATGCAAATCTGAATCAGGTTGACGGCCGCCATGTGCACCATGATGACATTCACGGTCACGCGACGCAGCTTGGGCCCTTTCAGGAAGGCGGCGATGATAAGGCCGTTCCCTATGATTCCAAACACGATCACGAGGGCGTAATAACCGGCGACGAACCCCAGGAACCCATTCGATATCCTCTTCCCATAGTGGCTAGAATTTACAGCGACTGTGCACGCCGGTTCGGCGATTTTCGTCAGGTTGATCTCGGCGAAAGAAAACGTAATATTATTTGAAAACATTGTGTCTTTAGCGGTACAGTTCAAAGCCCACGTATATAACGTCAGAACAGATGATGTACTTCCACATTATGTAAAATGATTAAGAGGCAGTTCAGCGTCAAATAGGTTGCCAGAATTGCCGAGCTGTAACGATATTACAGCAACTCTATTACAGTATTCTGAACGATTAAAGCTAAAAGCAACTGCTGTGGAATTCGTGCCCTAGGACAATCATGACAAAAATTGGCGGCGCGTAGCATGCAAATACGTAAAGAGTGTCATTCCGCAGCATCCATTATCCCCTCGATGGAAGAATAGCATTATATCATTGTCATTTTTTCCGCTATTTTTCATGCTGCAGTTCCTGAATCAGTCTTTTCTCTAGGATAGAAATTCTGTAATTACTGTTGCTCACAAGGTCAGTATTTGGTGGATCCAAACTGAAAAGAAAAAGAAGACGACCAGAAAGAAGCGGCAAAAGAAACGTCTGTCATTTAAGGAAAGTCACATTTTTTTCTGAGCCTTGCTGTCTTCTTATGATTTGGTCTTCCACAGCAAATATGTGAACACATCACCCTTCATAAAGAATATAGCTGGTGATATTGGCTTCCCATCCGCCTATAAATTACTCACTGCGTCTCTTTATTGAGCCATCACTGCATTCTCCACCTTCTTTATCAATTTCATATCAGAAATGACATAATATATCCACGATTCACGCAGCGCGTCCGTGTTTCCTCATCGTTGGGTCAGTGATCTGAATCGTGCGCAGCATTTCAGGTTGGTTTTTAAATTGCCCAGGCAGGCAAGCACACCACTGGACTACTTGGATGCTAGAAAACCAATCACCACCCTCTCCTCGGGCTTCGCTCAAATTGTCAGATAAGTTCTATTAAGAGCCGCTTACCTTACTCGCGTCGCGAGAAAGTCTTCTTGAGTTTCACGCAGGTGGAGGGCATAATTTCAGGCCAATAACCAGCCACGCTTGGCATTAATACGTCTCCATATAGATAAAAAATGATTGTGAGACAAAAATAATCTATTCTCGAGAAAGTGACTGTGACGTTATGAATTTTCCTGACATTCTGTGCAGGCAAGAATTACTGTACATTACCAGCCATGGGTAATAAACCAACCAGGTCACTCGAAGCAAAAATTCATCCGTTTCTAAGAAAATGTAAAGAAGATCCTGCCTTTTTCTCGAGTTTGGTAGTGAACGGCACGGTGGAAGCTATGAGCATTTGACGCAAAACACACTCATCTGTCTTGACGTCCCTTGCAGCACAAGTCTCATCACTGTAGTTCGGGCAATTTAATGTGACATGTGTACTCCTCCGTCCCGCATCATCCGCGGTTAATGAGGTGAGCTATCTCACTCGTCCAGGCCAAATTCAGTGCTCCGTAGTAATGGGACCTACCTCAATGAAGACTGACGGCTGACCGTGGCCAGCTCTTTTTTTTTCAAGTGTCTTTTTGACCACTTCCTCTTGACCCACAGTGACAATATGAATGACTAATGAGCATGTGTCCGTGAGTTTACAATAATATAAAAACAGTACAAAACGCCACTCTGTTGTATGCAAGTTTCCCATCCACAGTTACTTACTTCGCCAATTGTTCAAATGTCATGAATTCAAAGTGACTTGAAAACCGAAATCACATTGTAATGATCGCTCTCTACGGACATTAGCGATCTTCGGATTTCATAAGAAAGATTATGGGCAACTGCGCAGATTTTAAAACTCGACAAAACGATGACCAGCGAAGATGGCGCGACTCAGTAGAGTTCAACACATGCTTGCTCCAAAACTTTCACAGTAATTCATATCGTCGCATTTATGTCGGTTTCTTCGCATCTAGAATGCATGCATACCATGATCCTCAAAAGGTAGGAGTTTTTCCACATTGTGTTGCCTGGGGTCCTCGTCCTTCAGTTGTTCAGATGTTTCGAAACTGAGTTGTGAATAATTATTGCGACTTGTAGTCGTGCGAGCGTTCTGGCTAATTACAAATCGAGCAACATGCTCACATTTTGGTGCACATGGACAACGACCCTTGTGTCTTTAATTCGTGTTCACGTTCCGAGACAAGTTTCCTCACGGAAGCCATGGAAGCGGTGCATTAAAGTGGAGCATCTGTGTGAGCGAGGCACTTGAGTTCACTGTCTTTCACTGTGTCAACGACTTCTAAAATTCAACCGCTTTTCGTCTACGCATAGTTTTTCATGGACATTCGCTTTGCGGGTGCTCGCTATTCGTTCAGTCGCCGCAGACGAGCGCGCATCTCAGCTCTCACTATTGATATGATAAGGGGGAGGGGGCATAATGCTTATATCAGGTGATAAAGATCTCCATGACAGCTCCTCCCTTCTTGTTTTGCCTAGCATGGAGTGGTGCCCTGTAGATGAAATAACATTGTTTGGCATGCATTTAAGAGGCTCACACAGTTTGGTCAGTTGCCTGGAATTGAGAGTACCACAACACGGAATGAGACGCTTTTGCAGCGCTTCTGACAGAGAAGAATTTTTATTGAAATTGTGCATGCATGACAATGTGCCTATATATTTATATGCTCGTTTTTTCGAGTAATCTTTTGTCAGACATTTAGATGATATGCTGAGGATAGAGGAAATATACTCAATGCATGCATATATACCATTGCCTGGGTGTTTCAAAATATTGTGGTTACGATATACATCAATAATGCATGGACAAAGTGCTGATAATTTCCGTTGATAACCTATGTGGGTTTTTTTTTTTAATCTTACACCATTTTACAATTACTGCTTTATCTGATAAGATGGCAGAACATACTCCAAATACGACTAATAGTTTGTAAGTTGAGACTGAGTCCCAGCTAATCCCAACAATAACACACCAGCACGGATAGTAATCACTTTATGAATACAAATTACATTATGCAAGTGACAATGAAAACATGAAATAAATTGTGAGAATGCATCTGATAGTATCCAAAGGCAAACGAGCAAACACTGGACTCCAATCATGAGCCTTTCTCGCCAGTCGAGAGGTAGGGGAGAGCATAGTTATTACCCTGAGTATCCTCTTTCTCATCTCCCTGTGGGATTCCTTCTACCAGCACTCACGGTAGATTGCTATAGTATGGTCCTTACATTTAAGTCTGGCGCCTTATTACAATCCCACATACTCTTTTTTATGGTCAGTCCATGTCAGTCTACTTAAAATCTTTTGCCCCAAAACATCACGCAAACCAAATTAAAGGAAAAGTCCACCTTCATAGACATGTGAACTGAGTGAATGCAGCAATATTAACTAGAAGGCAACAGTGAGAGTTTGACGAAAATTGGACAATCCGTTCAAAAGTTATGAATTTTTGAAGTTTCTGCTCAGTCACTGCTGGATGAGAAGACTACTACAGCTTGTGATGTCACATGTGTACAACCATATAAAGAAAACATAAAGAAAATTAAACATATTTTCACTTTTCTCGCATAATAAAAGAAGGCTTGACTTGCCTCTTTCAGAAGGCAGGGAATGATATTGCCCTTAACATACATCAGTGACAGGTTGAGGAAATATGCACTTAAAAAAAAAATTGTGAAATTCTCTTTATATTTTCCTTATATCGTTGTAGGCATGTGACATCATACACTGTAGTAGTCTTCTCATCCAGCAGTGACGGCACAGATAATCTAAAAATTCATAACTTTTGAACGGATTGTCCTATTTTCCCCCAAACTTTCACTAATGTGTTCTAACAATATTGCTTCATTCACTTAATCCACATGCATATGAAGGTGAACTTGTCCTTTAATAGAATATTATGAATAACAACATACACGGGTAGCTTGTTTGGGTGCCAACATTCTGTGGATACTAAGGTCTTGTTTAACGCGATACAAATTAAGATGATAGATGTCCTTCGAGGACGAGGATGCATTTTCAACGAGGTGTGTCTCCCAATAATCTGTCTGAAACCATTTCCCTACATTATGGTGTTTGACACATCTCAGTGCAGACATGGCGTGAGGGAATTACGGAGATGGGAGGGTACTGAAGGGGAAAGTAGGAGAAAGGCAGACATATCACCACAATAAAACTTGACTAGAACAGTGATAATAAAAACACACTCGGCTGAATAAAACTTGACATGTGTTACGTGTGTGAGAGTGAATCCATTCCCATATGGATTAACGCACACACAGGCAGACAGTTTAATCAAAGTTGTCGCGCCTTCCGAGGACCGTCGCACGAAACGTTTCGTAATGGCGTGGCCGATAGATAAGAAAGCCGTGAATATTACAGCATGAAACTGGAAACGTGTCTTCCCGACAGAAGAAAAGAAATCGACTACCCAAACGGAGGAAATTCGATCAGAAGCTCTAATCGGGAAACAGCATGCTATTCAGACATTGATCTTCAGTAGATATGGAAAGAGTATGGTATAGCGTTGCAATGTACATCTGTTGTAACAGAGCCGCGTTGTTGCGACAGATGTTCAAAGTGATGGGCAACCCACCCACACACACACTCTCTCTCCGTATTCTTTTCTTTCTCTCCCCCCCCTCTCCAAAATGCAATAGTGTACGATTGATTTTTTTTTTTCATGTATGGATAGACTCTCAAATTTCTGCGTTGCACTGTTTCCTGTGAAAACAGACATCATAACAGATAGAATGACATTGTGAAATAAGATTGCTTAATACCCCAGTACTTTATATCTAATATGACGAAACACAGTATAATCATGCACTTAAGCACACTAATGCACTCATCTACACACGCAGCGACATTGACACACACACACACATACACATATTATGATATATATATATATATATATATATATATATATATATATATATATACATAGATCGTGATTTTTCCCCGAATATCTGTATACAGGTAAAATATAGACATCTTAAAGGATCTTAAAGGGGTCTTTTGCAACCTTATGCTGTAACCATGTGATGTAATGTACCTGTCCGGACTTCTTTATCTGTAAAAAATATTTTTCGTCGATGTCATGTATAATGTAAAACATACAATAAACTTAAAAAAAATGCAATTAAAGCAACAAACATTTTGGTTTATAGGATAACGACTGTTTTGCTCCGTTTCATAATTGAATCATCAATAAGAAAATATAGTAAGTGCAGTTATCAAGGTAAAACGCCTAAAGCGCGATTTTACATTTTACATTTCAACTGCATTTGTTGCAGGGTATTATCATATTATGCACTAGTTGTTGCAAAATGTTTTACAAAGCGGGGCCGGATTGTGTGGGCCCAAGGGCCGTGTTCGTTTCTCCATTAATAGCCCACTGAAAGGAATCCCAACAACCTCCGGATATCGAATAGAGTATAAGGGACTTTGATCATGTTATCGCCATCGTAGTCTAGAATGTCGAAATTTCCCCCAATCTATAATCCAGAGAGTTTTGAGTTGTCATGTAAGGAGCCCTCCGAGTGGTGCTGTTATCGCATACACTAGTGTGAGTGACTTTGATAATTTTGGTTCCTGTGTTGTTTTCTTATCATTATAAAACACGATCCTGCTTGTTACAGTGAACAGTGTTGCCGAAAAGTTGAAAGCGCAGATTTCCTGATATTTTTCTTTTCTCATAAGTAAAAAAACCAAAACAAAAAACAAACAAATAAACAAACAAAGCAAACAAAGCACAAAACAAAGCACCTATTCTACTGGCTAGGGTTATTTTGTCTTATACTTTGTGGCTCGTCGTTTCATAATTCAGCTGGCAGCATTGAATGAAGAGAAATATAGCCCACACAGAGCTACGTGGGCAGATTTTTATGCAATTCCTCAACACGCAGAGTATCCATTGCAGAAGATATCTTGCATTAGTCTCCAGTAATAGAAGTGCAACTTGTCAAGGAACGAAGGAAATGTGCCTACTCCCATTTGGCATGCATAAAAAGGCTGAAAACCCCCTCCAGACAAATTGAAGCTAAGTCAATAATACACCATTCTGAACTGATTTGCGGAGGCAGCCAGCGTTCCCTGAGATGAGCAATGGATAGCTGTAATGGGTTCATTCAGCTGGAAAAATCTATCTCGACATGCTAAATCCCTATAGAAAATGTATTTGAAGAGAGAAAAAAAAAAGGCCCACAAAATGTAGTCATTATCTCAGACCGTGGTTCGTCTGTTAGATCCTGAGAAAATGTTTTTAGTGAGAAGAAAGACTCGCAAAATCTATCCGTTATTTCACGACGCGAACACCAGCGCTATTATCACTAGTTGTGCGCTTTACATGAAGGCAATATCGTTGCCATTGTCACTGCCACTTTTGTCACATTAATCTTTGTGAATGTATATCAGTAATTTACGCCATTGTTAAATTCCTAGGTTCTCTGAAAAAGTATTATAGCTGTTGTTGTCCGTCGGAGCGGTTGGTTGCTCTTGCCTGCTTTAAAAGTACCATTAAAATGACTCCGAGGGAGGTGCAGTGCAGTATAGGTGTTATTAGGACACAGCAATCACCCTGTGATGACGAGACGCCATGGGCACCAGTATGATAAGAAAGAGGTGAGAAAAGGGAATGGTTACTTGCGCTGAATGCTTGAACAAATATCAGCTCTCCATGAAAGCGTGTTACGTTACTCTATCAAGTCTGTGGAGATCCTGCGAACGTTCCCATGGGGCAACGGGCGTTCTTTCCACGGTCGTTTCAGATATATTGACCACAATAAAGACACGCAATGAATATTAATAAGAGGAGGAGGCCGCTGATTGGTTGACGGACAAATTCCAAATGCAGCCCCCCCCCCCCCCGGGAAATAAGTTGACAGGTGTGACCTCCCTCGTTGTCTGAGATCCGTTCCATATCGACACAATTGTATGTCAGCCCTTTAACTTGTCTGCGGCGCACGAAAAACACCCAAAGAGGCATCGATTCGAATTTGAAGGAGAGGAGATCGCGGCTAGGCGATGGAAACGAGTTTCCGGGGGGCCAACATCACGAATGCGCAGTTATCTGATTTTACATGAATCTTAAACGTCGATCAACTTAAACACGTTAAGAGACAATTTTGAAGTCGTAGGACTGCTCTGCCGCATTTAAATGCCTACAAGTGAACTGTCCTTCTTCGTAATATGATAACAGTCTTCGTAGCATTCCACCGTCGCTGGAATTGTTGGCTATTATCCTTGGTTATCTTTTAGACATAAGCATTGTTTCACGTTTGTGCAATTTTTCTGGTGCCCTCAACTGAAAATAAAACCTTCGTTCGCAGTGAAATCTTTCCGACAGTAGTTTGATCGTATCGTGATTTTTTTTTTTATAGCATTGCTACGTATTAACTACAGCAATGGTAATGTGAAAACATTTCGTTCTCGCCGCAAATAAGAACCACTCTTTATGAGTAGTAAAGGGGGCTGATGTTTCGCACTCTTTGCACAAAACAGAAACTGAATCTTCCCCCAAGAGATCTTATTTTTACACGTTCTACATTATGACCATTAATTTTTACATTGATGTACGGACTGAGGGCAATAGAATTTTCCAAAACAGCCTTACAATTTACTGTTTGAACACAATAAACATTACACTTATAAATAATTGGTTAATAATTATGGCACAAGATATTTGCAACAGCGAGTAAAGGATGGTTATCAAAGAGAGGTTCTAAGTTCTTTTTTTTTTTGTTACGTCAAAGTTCTAAAATTAGAATAGCTAAGACATTGAATTAAAGTCAATGAGTCATTTAAAACTGGTAAAATGAAAAAGGAGCAAAATACATTCGATGAGGCGCTTCAGATACACCTGGGGGGTGTTTCATCAACGCTTGTCAGCGCCGACAACTGTCGCCGCTGACCAATTTCAGCAAAATCCTTGGTTTTGATTGGCTGAGATGCTCTGGTCACTGACTGTTACTATGGTGATTCAACTTGTCAGCGCCGACAAACGTTGATGAAACACCCCCCTGGTCCAATTATATATTGGTACGTTATACTAGCACTTTGATATAGCAGCGCACGTTATACATGGTGTACAGACCGCGCTGTGTGGAGGGTAATATACGGTGTCGTGGACGTGCAGCTCTCTGACTTGTTGGTGTCTGTTTCGTGTGCAACGCCAACGGCGCGGAACAATCTGATTACGAGTTGGGAAGAAACTACGCACGCGACGCCAGGCCATACTGCTAGAACACACCACATAACTCCCAATCACACTAAACCTGCATGCCATACAGGGGTGAAACATAATCAGCACGTCGCCTTAACTGATATTGAAAGAAAAACTTGCTTCCATATTGTTCAAACAAGTATTGAATAAATACGAGCTTTGCATGGATAGATCTGGATTCTCTGAGAGGTGTACGTGTATGTTGCATAAGAGAGATCACTTTTTAGCGGCACATACGGTACTGATAAGCACTGAACACCATTAAGCTACGTCTAGCAATCTAGTCGACAAGAAAGGAATGCATGACACTAGAGACATCTCGTGTGCTTCATCGCTTTATTTCGCATTTCACTCACAAAGGAACACGACCAAGAACTGATGCAAGCAAAAGTCGGTCAAGCCGTTAAATCTGCCGGCGATGTAATTTCGTTGATTGCCTTCCATCGATGCATGCATGCTACAGTTCGGATATCCCATAATTCCTTGCACTCGCTGGGTCACTATCCCTGCTTAACCCCGTGGCAAAACAGAGCGCGCGTGGTATATGCGGCTGCGCCATCGTCATAAAACTCATTTTGTATGTTTAATTGAAACTCTGATTCCCAAACGTCTCGTAGACATCCGTTTCGAAACTAGATCCCATTTTTCTTGCCAAATCTCCCGGTCCCTGGTATAGCATTTGTTTCAATATTCCTCAGAAGGCCTAAGCAGATTATATACCACGACCTCACAAGAGCCGTATCACTGCCTGCATGCCTCTGGCACGGTTTGATTCCTTCTTCTCAAGAACGGAGGATCAAAACAGTTTATATCAATTTTAATAAGGCACAGTGAATACCCGTGCTCAATACCATTCTTCTCTCCTTTGATCGCTGAGTATTATGCCTCTTTGTAGTAGTGAATAGTCGGTAGAAAGGTCTCAAGGCATATCACATTCATATTTAATGTCTCGCGAATGCAGTGGCGTATTATTGATAAGATATCAGTCCCACCGAGGAAATCGTCCCGACCGCACCCGAGGGAATTTAAGAATGATATTGATTTTGTAAGGGAGTTTGAGGGGAAAAGCGGCTTGGAATAAAATGGAAGAAATAAATGGACTTTATATATAGCTTGTTATGTAGCAAAAAATATCTTAGAAAAAAAAAACACCTTCGTGCTTAAACAGTTAAAGGAATTGTTTGTATTGTGCACAAACGTCTGATAAATCACGAAGAGGCACAACAGGCGAAAGACATTCAAACAGGCACCCTTTTTACCGCGATCGACCTCTATCACTATTTGGCATAAAGGCGCGTAGTGACAATGGTAGAACCCTGATATCGTGGCAAATTGTTATATCACAACTACACTGTATTAGTATTAATTACCACAGCTGCAATTATAGATGGGTCAACTCCGCGACCACGACCCACAGCCCATTACAATGTCTTTTTCTTTAAATCTGTCATCATTACCGCCACTACAGACGGTGATGATGAATGTAATAAAAGTCACCAAATAACAACAATAACGGCTAAAATAATTGTTAAATCATTGTAATATCATCAGGGATGATAATGATGATGATGATGATGATGATGATGATGATCGTAATATGAAAAATAATGATAATGGGAATAACTAAAATCAGAACAGTGATAAAAACAAGAAATATTAAAGTAATGATAAACATTCAGGGTCCTGTCTCCACTGTCACGACTGTTTTCTCTAGACTGTCAGTTCTACTGCTACTGTAGTTTACTGTTACTCTTTAATATTACGTTCTTGCAATGACACCAATCATCATATTTGTTATTTTTGAGCGTTCTTATTGCCGTTATTGTCGGCTTTATTTCATCTTTTCATCAAGATATTGCTGGAAAATACTGCTGAAATGAAATTCAGTCAATATCGCTGTATATTACATTGCAATCTTGTCATGTGCCTCCGAAAGGGGCTTATCGCATCTTTGTGATAATAGAGAGCTTTAGATTTTGACGCGCGGACGTTTGAGCCGACGTTTGCGCTGGACGTTCTCCTCTCCCTGCGTCGTGTGGAAAAGTAGCTTTAGATTACGCTGGGACGCAACGTATAAAAAATAAAATCGCCCCCCCCCCCCCCCCATCATCAGTGCATGAAGAAGCTCTCAGTAGGGAGCAAAGACGCTTTATAATAAGACACGAAAGTGCGCGCTATTCCTGTACAAAACAAATGGACAGCGCGCGGACCTCAAGCGTATACGCACATCACCTGAGACGCGCTTTCTTGACACTTCATAAACAACAGCAGCGGCCTCAGGGACAGCGCGTCTCAGGTTGAAAGTTGAAAGTTGAAAGTTGAAAGTTTATTTACTCACAACCCAAACTCTGGGTATCGGAGTCCAATGAAAAACATATAGCACATTACAATATCAATAAATAATAATTGCAAATAACTCTGAAAAGTGTACAAAACAACTATAACAACAACAAAAAAATAAGAATGAAAAGCGATTGATGAAAAGAAAAAAAAAATGTACAGAAATATACAATATATACACGATATACGGTAAAAAAAAAGAAAAAAAAAAGAAATATGACAAGAGAGAGAGAGAGAGAGAGGAGAGAGAGAGAGAGAAGGGATATGGAGGTGAAGAGGGAGAGTGAGAAGGACACAAGACTGGTGAATTAACAAAAGATATACGAGTGACTTTTGGTTCAGGAAAAAAAAGAAAAATAGAAGCAGAAAAAAGAAAAACGCAAAGACATACGGAAATGAATCCATACGCTAAGTGAACAAGAATGAAAGAAATATGGAGACGGGAACGAGAAGAAGAAGTAGAGAGATGGAAGAAAAAAGGAGGAGAGAGTGAAAAGACAAATAAGTTATATATCAATTGTAAAGAAGGCACAGCCTGTAAAAAAGGCATGTAGTATTTGCAAAAAGGATAAAAAATGTGATGTGTGTCTTTGCCTGAGACGCGCTGTCTTTGCAGATGTTGTTGTTGTTTATCAATCGTTTTTGATTGTGAGATCATGTTGTTGCCAAATTTTTACCTCCACGAAATAATCCTTATTACTCTAAAATCTCGTTCTTCAAAATAATCCCCTTAATCGAAAAAAAGCTACGACTATAATTTTTAAATCTTTTTAAGATAATAAGAATACCACTACCTTTGGAAATGAATGATGTTCCTAGGTGTACTGAGTTTGTACTTAGCTCTCTTTTGTATCGTCATGTAGGGTAGCCATTTTGTGTCAAAGAGATTTTTCTCCTCCCCACTGGGGAAAATCTCTTTGTTTTGTGTCCATTGTTATCGCGCGCCTTCGTATCTTATTAGGGAGCTTTAGATTTTAGACGCGCGGACGTTCAAAGGAAAAAAAAACATGTTCTGAGCGTGCGCAGTAGCGCGCGTAAAGTCAATCTATTTTTAGCTTGCGTCGCCTGAGTTTTTCACTACGCGTACTGGGGGGTGTTTCATAAAGCTATCACATAAAAGCTGTCACATAAATCTTAGAATGGCCAAGCCGCTCTTAAGCTAGGAGAGACTTTCACATAGAAGTAAAAATCATTTCTCTCCTAAGCTATGAGAGACTTTAATTTTTTCAATCGTCATGTTCGAGGTTGATACTAATTAACATGTCATTAGCATATTATTGACGTGTTCTCCCACCTGTGTTACATCCACATGCGGTGTGCAGTCGCTACATAGATATAGCACGTATGGTAGCCCTACTACATATCGACCACTGAACACTTAATACGCACTTCTCTGCGCGCAAAGCACATAAAAATGGATTGGCTTTGAATGTAGATTAGGATGGTGTGGGAAAACGCGATAATTCACTCTTCATTAATGGTTTTAATCAAAGATAGTAGAGATAATAAGATATGAAGGCGCGCGATAACAATGGACACAAAATGGCTACCCTACATGACGATACAAAAGAGAGCTAAGTACAAACTCAGTACACCTAGAAACATCATTCATTGCCAAAGACGATAAGGCGATATTTTTGCACTGAAACTTCGAATCGAAAAGGGAACAACGGCATTTGATAGAGCTGGATTTTCTCAATCACGTAGGTCAAGTTTTTTACGTGAATTTCAGTGTTAAATATTCTTATCAAGCAAATAAACATTAGGCGGTAGATTAGTAGTAGGTCCAACCCTACTTATACGTATAAAAAGCGTCTTTAAAAAAAACGCCACCGGGCAGAGGCAACTTAGAGATCTACGATGAAGGCAAGATCCTAAAGGCCAAGTTGCATTCTACACCGCTACTAGTACACATTTCTATCAGTAAGTATATTTAAAGCTGTCTGCAATTGAAAAGTAATGCATGTGGATTCATAATGTGATATTATTTGGATATATTTTTGTTCGAACCTTCTACAATTCTCCAAGGGCTAGCTAGATGTAGATCTAATCTTACCGGTAGTAGCGTTATCACAATAGTCCCACGTTGCCACATCGCCGTTTGTTTGAATGACCAAATAGCCAGCTGAGTTAGGTAGTTTGTTGGCATGGTTAGTGAAATGTTTGTGGGCCGATTTTTATGTTATACTTAGCGTGCAGATATTTCATTAGAGCAATTGCCCGATTTGTTCATGTATGGCCGGGTAGGTTGCAGGTAAGTTAAGGCCTGAATAGTGAAGGGATCGAAGAAGCAACCGGAAATTTCATATTAAGAATGGTCTGCACTTTATTATTATTTTTTTGAAAAGACGTGTCTAGATAATTACACTAGCTGTGTGGATAGTAGACTGACTGTTCAGAAGTGATACAAATTTTTCGTTTTGTGTCAAATCGACAGGAAAGATTTGTTTGTTTTTTTCAGTCTAGAAAATCTAGGTTATTTTGTCCCACAGAATTATGGGCCTAGCCTAGGCCTAACGTTTTTAGGCCCTAACGTGAACTTTAGCATTAGCATGTCACAGAGAACCGGCTGTAACTTTGCCTGTGTCGTTGTTACGTTTACAAGTCCTAATGTTACTATAAACCTTACTATAGGTCTACAACCAAAACTTGCAAAGTACAAATTGTACTAGGGGTTAGAGGTTATTACTGCGACCAGCCCGAACGCGAAGCACTGTGTACAACTTGCAGGGATTACCCCGGGGTTAGGGCCGGTAGTATTATCTAGAGAGTCCGACAATGGTTAGACTAGATCTAGTACGGAATCTACTAAAGTACTACTAGTAGTAGTAATAGTAGTACGTAGATCCAGGACTACACTAAAAATATACATATTTGCATCCAGTGGAAAAGGCGCTCTATAAATGTCTACTATTATCATTATTATTATTTGTAATACACAGAATATAAATTGGAATATACATATTTGTATCCAGTGGAAAAGGCGCTCTATAAATGTCTACTATTGTTATCATTATTACACAGAATATAACCTGGAAACCATGGTTCAGATCTTGGTTCAGACTTGAAAGCTATCTTCAACAATTCTAAGTGCATACAGCACTATAATCGCAATGCATGTGTTGCAATTAGATAGAGAATGACGTTTACCTAAATGAATCATAGGCATGGTATGGAACCTAGAATTCTACTGCTATTTGTACTACCAGATGTCTGTAGATCTAACGTTAGAATCCAGTGGTATAGTGATCCCGAGTAGCACCTACTGACCTAGTTACTACTTATCCGGTGTATAAGTAAACCAGACTAGACCCTTAGCCTTGGTATTCCTAGATCTAATTAAACACATTATCACTAACATCAGTAGGCCTATCACTCGTCAGTAAGGAAGTTAATAGGTCTTCTAAATAGTGCTATCTATCTAGGCAGTTAGTAGATTCTATAGGTCCATACTCCGATGCTAGTAGCGCCAACTTCTTTTAGCAATTTAATTCATGATGACATGACAACAGTTGATGATCAGAGTCCGACTGTGGCTGCATCTCAGGCTGTAACTGCGACCAACCCGAATGTGAAGCCACAGTACAGCTGGTACTACCAGATCTTAGGTAGATGTAGACCTTGCAACATGGATGCCTATTGACAAGATCTAGAACCTCAAGAAGTCTTGATACCCCAAACTATAGGATTACATATGTTGAATTGAGACAACTCAAATACTAGTAGTGTATCTTTTAATCACCCCCCCCCAAAAAAAAAAAAAAATATATATATATGGTCCTTTATATATTTAAGCTGCAAAAACATGTGAACTGATTTCAAATTTCATACTGATTCTAGACATTGTGTGTAAAATCTTGTATAATCAAACAACAGTTTGAAAACACACTTTCTAATCCTATTTTGTATTCACATTAGTTAGTGTTAGATATGAAACATCAGTGAGACTGCTACAATCAGACTTCTGCATCTCACAAAGACCAGAGTCAGTTGCTGAACTTCATTGAACACAGAACCAAACTGCTGAATGTCCATCTTCTCCACAGCTAGACTGCTACTGAACTTCGTCGAGACTTAGCTACCAGCATGGTCACCTTCAAAAGAATGCAAGTATTTCAGCTAATACTATTTTAGCAGACAACATATCTGTATATGTATATTTTTAGTGGAACACTGTTTTCCATCATTGTGATTATTTACTATTTTTGTTGCTATGACAAAGTGCATTGTTTCTTTTTTATGACATCTTTCGTGCATATACTTTATATTGTATTTAAAAAAAAAAAATCCTTTATCAGACGAGTCTAAGAAAAATGAAAAAATTGTATCACTTTGGATTATGTCAACTTTTTCTTTTCTTTTTGATAATGGAAATAAATAAACTATTGAATTGAATTGAATATTTTTTCAAATACTACAATTGCAACATTATTTACATTTGTTCATCAAATTGTTGAATAGTGTTAGGAAATATTGAAAACAATGTTTGCTGTAATGTCCATCTTGGTAACTGAAAAAAAAAAACATTCTTATCCAATTAATAGTGACCCTTTTAGAAACAACTGCTGTGTTCCTTTTTTTTTCAATATCTGTAAAATATGGCATACTGATCCAATTGAAAAGAGATAAATCAGGCTAAGCACCCATCTCTAACATACATATACTTTCTAATGTCCCATGTCCTGCATTCTGTGTTTTGTTTGTAAGATATTAACTGTTCTTGTATATTGAATAAACTCCAAACAGCCAGGACCAGACAACAGGTGAATTTCATCCAGTTCAGAGTTAAGAACTGGAGGCAAGATGCAAATGGAAAAGTCAAGTGACATTGTCATGGATATTCCACCATCTTCATTTGGTATGTTAAATAATTATTTTTAGCTATTGAAGCAAGTTGAGAAATCATGTTATCTTGATCATCTAAAGTGAATGCTTGTTATTAATTTCCCCTCTCATTCATTACTAAAACTACCCCATACTCTAACAATTTGCTAACAGGGATCATTACATAGTGATTCAAACTTCGAAAACTGGCAATTACAACTTGTCGTTCACATAATAATCTTACAAAATTGATAACCATTAATGAACATTTTGTTGCTATTGCTTGTTCTAATAAAGATGTACACCCATCTCAGATATTTTCCAGCTATCCCATTTGTGCATCTGATGTTTCTGTTTGTTTGGTATTAAACTGTTCTTATATTTGCACACCCAAAGGCCTGAAGAGAGCTGAACCTTACCAAGCCTTGGGACAGACAACTGCAGCTGAACTTCACCCAGGTCAGAGTCAGACTGCAATTGGACTATGAACTGTATAGTAGCATCTATCTACGACAGAACACAGGTATGCTTTTCTCAAATCAAACCTGAAAGTATAAAGATTTTACAAAATAAACAACTTGAATAACAGTTGAAAAAAGGCAACCTCTGTTGATGACATATAAGTTACAGGTAATTCGGTCTTTCTTATTTTAGCAATTATTGTAGACTTGGTGGACAAACCATGTCACCTCTATATGTGAACTGTTCTACACGAGAAATGAAGAAATTAGTGCATTTATACACCCCAGTTGGGAGTTGATTTAATGTTTATGTCTATATCAGCCGTAATTGGGAATTCAGTACGGCTTACATTAGTTGATTAACGCACTGACATAGCAATGCAGCTGATTTGTTGTATAACCCATTGAATCATCTTTCTGTTTATTTTGGAACCCCCAGCTTGCCTGACATAAGTTACAACCCTTTTTAAAAAGTCATGAATGTATAACGTTCTGTCAGATGAGTGTTTAAAGTCACAATCACATTCTCATTTTGAGTCTGTGTCACACCTTTTTTGCTATCAGGAAGAATCCGCTACACTAATTCTTGTGTATGACATCCCAGATGATTTTCTTAATTTTTTTTCGTAGATGCTGTTAAACTGTTTCTAATATACTGTATAAGAAATTGCTGAAAAGTAGTTCTGTGTAATGATATCTGTGCCAGTCGTGTGTGTATTCATTCAACTGTAAGCCCACATATTTTAACACTCTGTATAATGTCAGGCAGAGGGGATGAATGGCGCGTCATAAAATTTCAGTATGTAACCAATATTTGTTTTTCCATGTTTGTATTTCTTTTTTCCTTTCTTTCTTTTTTCTTTCATATAGATTCTCAAGGCATGGAGCTTGCCGAGGGTGATGCAGACAGGTTGAGTGCAACATATGATAGTTTTTACCGCTGTAAATATATATATATATATATGAATTTAATCTTTCAAAATCAGTGTATATACAGTGAAACCCCGTTAAAACGAGGTCCGTGGGACCGCCAATATTGCCTCGTTATAACCGGTTCCTCGTTATAACCGTACGCACTAAAAACAAAGAAAACATAAGCATGGAGTCACATATACCAAGCAATCAAACTTATGAGCAGTCTTTGTGTTGTTATTACACAAGTAAATGGATCATTATTATTGAGAAAGAATAAAAAGGAATCATTTGTGAGTTGATACCAAAAGAATTAAAAAAAAAAGAAGGGGTTGAAAACGCGTTCTTTGTTTTTCTTCTGAAAAATCTCTTCGCGTGTATTGTGCATGCCTCCTTCTCGAAAAGTGCACGGCAGGGTTGAATTCGTAATCCTTTCTACACCTATCTCTTCCTCGTGTATTGAACCATTCTGAAAGAATGAAAATATCATTTGTGAAACACAGTATAAAATTTTAATAAACAAAATCACATTGTATTAAAAACATTTGTTACTTTTTTTCTGAACATGGGTGCAAGCAGAGTAACATGCATTATTCAACTTACTTTACGCTGTGTGCGCCCAGCGGGATCGCGATGATTACATTAATTATTTAGGCTGTATTCCATGATGTTTGCACCAGCAGGGGTTGAAAATGCATTTTGTATTTTTCTCCCCAAAATCTCTTCGCATTTTGTACATGTGTCGTTGAAAGGTACACGACATGGTTGAATTCGTGATCCTTTTTACGACTATCTCTTCCTCATTATAACGGACCATTCTGAAAGAATGAAATTATTCATTTGTAAAATACAGTGTGAAATAATATGAACATCACGATGATTTCATTAATTATTTCGGCTGTAATCTTTTACGTAGTATACACATCAATGTTTCACAGCCAGCAAAACAAGTGGAAGTCGGAACTAACATGGAAAGGATTATGATTTTGCAGAGGTTGTGCTTTTCTAATATATAAATAGGTTAGGAGAGTCCATCTGAATTGAGTTGTACATCATTTGAATCTTAGAAAGAGGATTGAGCTTTTAACTTTTTGCAAGATACCAAGAAACCACTAATAAAGTGCTACAGAGCATACCATTCTCAGAGGAATTAAAAGTTCATTTGATGAAAATCGGTTTTGAAATGGCTGAGACATCCAAAAACAAAGTAAAACAAAGTAAAAGCGATTCTAATGAAAGGTTGGTTCCACCTTATATTAGGAATCGCTTTATTTTGTATATTTCAGCCATTTCAAAACCAATTTTCATCAAGTAAACATTGAATTCTTCTTGGAATTACGTGCCCTTTCATATTTCAGCAGAGGTTTCTCATTATATCACACACACACAAAAATCTGAAACCAGGTCTCAACCAAAACTACACTATCCCTTTAACCAGAAATCCATGTTTGGTGACTTTGTGTGACTTTTTTTTTGGGGGGGGGGGGGGGATTGTGATGCAGAGTCACAATTGCAGTGTTAGATATGAAGCTACAATCAGACTATTGCAGTTTGACTGCTGAACTTCACTCAGAGTTTTGTCATAGATGAGTCCATAGGTGATGGCATAAGTGCTTTGCCAGGCATTAACCAAAACCAGAAATGAGACAAATTCCCCTTAGAAGAAAAGAGAAGCAAATGCATTGCAAAACAAAACAGAACAGCTAAGCATGCAAAAAAGTCAGTGAAAAGCAAACGGGTGAATCGAAGCACACTAAAAAAAAAAATAAATAAAAACAAAAACAAAAACAAAAACAAAAACAAAAACCGGAAAGAAGATTTATAGTAAAGTGGAAGAAACATTTTAAAATGGACAAAGGCAAATCTCTGTCAGCACATAACAGTCTGATTTCTGATTGCTTTGATGAATAAAAGCTATTGTGTATTAGACAAGGTCATTATTATTAGTACTATTATCATAATTAGTATTCTGATGTAGGGAACCTCAGAGTGCAAAAAGAGTGGATTGCAACGCATATCATTGTATTCTTACAAAATATTTGCAATGATAGATTTGCTTGAAGTTCAGCTGCTTTGACAATTTGATTAATAAACCATGAAAATATTTCAAATGATTATGAAAGATGTGTTGAGGTATAAGTGATCCAAACAAAAATACATCAGTGAACGTTGCAGTGCATTATTTTTGTTATTGTTTCCAGGCATGTGACGGCAAACTTTATGTAACCAAGTTAGAAAATTATATCTATGCGGGCAGTTATGATTTGATCAGAAAGATATAATTAAGAATAACTGGTAATGTAGAAATGAAGTAGAGTGTAATACCAGAAAATATTGTGAGTGATAATAATTTCACAAAGACTCTTACCAGTATCATCATTGTGGTTATGATAATTGTGCTGTGATTATGACGATATTGAATAATGAAATACATGTTTTCAAGATCAGATTTTCCAATGAATCAGGCAACCAGAATATGAAAATTTGACAGCAACAACTGTTTCAATAGTTTCTGCAGTTACATAATCTGTCACATGACATGTAGTTAAATTGTGTAGAACTGATATTAATGAGTACGAAATTGATAGTAGTGAATGGATTAAATAATTGAATCATTATCGGCGCTTGTCATTCTGCGTCTTTAAATGAAATGTGTTTCAATTGTGGCAATTGATGAGTAAAATCAAATCCAGGTATGAAACCATGAATACCTGCAGAAACTAGAACTATCACTCATTGTGATTTTTACCCCCACCTCCAACTGAGGGAGTTCGTTCAACCAGCACTAACTTTATATGGTTTTATTTTTTTTAGTTGTTACCATGGGAACGCATTGTTCAACATTGAATAAAGTTGTGTATTGTTTATTTAAAAATTATGTTCGTCATATGTGTCATGATTACGTATCGCAAATCAAGTGCTCAAAAACTGAGGGAGTTGGATGAATAAACTGGTAAGTCCTATGATTTTCATAAAAAAAAATGATGTTACCATGGCAACACACTGTTCAATATTAACGAAAGAAAATTTGAAAGAAAAGTTTGCACAAATACATATTATGACTGTCACATGTGTCAAATATCAAGTCAAATGCTCAAAAGCTGAGGAAGTTAGCTGAATCCACAGTATTTTTATATGATTTTCATTCAAAATACTCTGTTACCATGGCAACACATTGACAACGATCAAAGAAGAAATCGCACATCAGTCAATGTGCTTTAGCAGTCCCATGTGCCAAATTTCAAGTAAAATGCTCAAATACTGAAGGAGTAAACTGAATCCACAAATTTTTTGTATTATATTCATTGAAAATGCTGTTACCATGGCAACACAATGTTCCATATCTATGAAAGATTGAAGTTTGCACAACTGCATATCATAGTGGTCACATGTGCCAAATTTCAAGCCAAATGCTCAAAAGCTGAGGGAGATGGCTGAATCCACAATAGTTGTGTATGCTTTTTATTCAAAGTCTGTTGTTACCATGGCAACGCATTGTTCAACAATGACGAAAAATGAAGTTTGCACATCTACGTACTATACCGGTCACATGTGCCAAATTTCAAGCCATATGCTCAAAGACTGACGAATTTATCTGAATTCACAATATTTTTAGATGCTTTTAAGTGAAAAAAATGATGTTACCATGGCAACGCATTGTTCAACATCAACAAAAGATTAGTTTTGCACATCTACATAATATAGCGGTCACATGTGCCAAAATTTAGGTCAAATGCTAAAAAACTAAGGAAGTTAGGTTAATCCACATATTTCTTTGTATGATTGGTATAGAAAAAAAAGTTGATGCCATGGCAACAGATTTCTTCACACCCACACACGGAAAAAAAGCGTCTTGCACAACTACACATTACATTGATCTGATTCTATGCTGAATTTCAACTGCATTGCTTTAAAACTGAGGGTAGTAGTTTAATCCACAATAATTTGTATGATTTTTATGAAAACATGTTGCCATGGTAAAACATTTACGCGATATTAACGAAAAAGATGTCTTGCACATCTACCTTTGACAGTGGTCACACATGCCCAATTTGGGGTCAATTACTCCAAAAATGAGAAAAAAAGTTTGATACAATGACTCTCAAAAAGCTATCACATAAACTTAGGAGTGCTCCTGACCACTCCTAGATTTATGTCATAGCTTTGCCAAGTTAGGAGAGACTTTATGTGCTAGCTTTGTTCATGAAATGGTTTCTAGAAAAAGTCTCTCCTAAGTCTGAGTTTATGTGATAGCTTTATGGGATAGCTTTTTCATGAAACGGTTTTTAGCAAAGTCTCTCCTAAGTGTGACTTAGGAGAGAGAAAGTCTCTCTCAAGACTTTCATGAAACGGACCCCTGGGCTATTTTCACGTCCGCACAGTTTGCGACGTAGAGAGCTTCTTCATGCACTGATCATAGTATGGGGGCGCGATTTTATTTTTTATACGTTGCGTCCCAGCGTAATCTAAAGCTACTTTTCCACACGACGCGGGGAGAGGAGAACGTCCAGCGCAAGAGTCGGCTCAAACGTCCGCGCGTCAAAATCTAAAGCTCCCTATTACTCGTCTTGCGACGCACGAATCCCCTGCATGATGATGGGACAAGAGTTTCTGCGACGGTGGTGATATAGAGCAGGAGGCCCAAACTAATCCAAATCATCTTACCAACTACTAGAGGAGCCTTATTAAAAAAAATGGAAAAAATGTCTGTATTATATCTACCTACAGCATGTCTGAGGTGAAGTGGTTCTTATGCAGGAGCACCATTAAATATTGGCCATGCACTTTCGAAGCAAGGTATTTCTATACTGCCGTCATAACTTCTTATTTGGAAACCTGTGAGCGTAATATGAGTGCACGTACAGCAAGGGGCAGAATGGAAAAAATGAGAAAATCCCTAATGAAAAGTAGTCAGTGGGTTGTGCATGGTAAGCTCAGCAGCAGTAGACTGTGACCTAAAAAACAAAATGTGCGTATCGTATTGCCAGAAGTCTGCGGCCAAGAGGAATAAATCTGTTTACAAGTGCTTCAAATCATATTTACGCCCTTTTAGTAAAAGTAGTTTTGATAGGTTGAGAGCTTGCCTTGCTTTCCAATATTAATAGCTAATGCATGCAAAAGATTATCAGTATTGAGGTGTATTGAAAGAAACAGGTGAATTGGATAGCTCCCAGCTAGAAATAATCACGTTATATATGGAAACATGTAATAGCCAACCAGCTTACTAGAAGATAAGGACGTGGGTTTCCAACATCAAGCCACCTTACATGCACGTCTCTGTTTGCATACCTGTCGAAGACGAGCTTGAGAATGCTCGGCAGGTGTCTATGGGAAACGTGTGATATAGCAAAATCGGTTTGTCCTCAATGGGATGATATAAGTACGCGCATGATTGTACGTGTGCATCCATGACTATTGTGTCTGCATGTGTGTGCGTTGTGTGTGTGTTTTTACGTGAGTAAATGCCTGCGAGTTAGTACTGTAATTACGCCCACAATATTTGCGATACACATGGAAAATTTAATGTCCGCTTATGGAGTATGTGCGTACTGTGTGTGCATGGTCACCCATAGCATAAATTATGAGAAGGCCTATAAATGATCCTGCATGGCAAAATAAGAGTATTAGTAATTTGATGACAAAAAAAAAAAATGTGGAATAAATCCGTTTATCATGTAGAGGCAAACGTTGAAAACAGTGTAAGAATCTATACTCATTCACATTTTTGCCATTGTTACCATGACCATTCCAGCACAAAACACGACCAAAAAACAAAACAAAACAAAACTATATGTCCTCCTTAGTACATGATGACTTGTATGGTGTAAGTTTGAAATTGATAGTCAAAGAACTTTTTTGAGTTAAAGGGACTGTACAGTACTGGTTGAGGTGGGGATTCATGTTTTGAACATTCCTATAAGTGAGATAATGAGAAACCTCCTGTGAAATATGAAAGAGCATGCATGTAATTTTGAGAAGGATTCAACGTTTATTTGATGAAAATTGGTTTTCAAATGGCCGAGATATCAAAAAAAAAGTGATAATGATAAAAGACTACAGGCCATGCCTTTTGTTAGGATCTCTTTGTTTCACCTTGTTCTGTTGATATCTCAGCCATTTTAAAACCGATTTTCATCAAATAAACTTTTGATACCCCTTAGAATCGTTATTGCATGCTCTTTGACATTATTTTCATAGAGTGGTTTCTGAATTTCTCGCAAAACGTTAAAAGCTAAATCCTCACCTCGACCAGAACTGTACACACCCTTTAACCTCTGCACAACATTTGAGGAGAAAGAACTAAAGAATATTAAAGAAAGAAAGAAAGAAAGAATCAGTAGAGATACAGAAGGTGATCGGAGAGGATATACTAGGATCATCTAACAAAAAACGGACAATGGACATACCTATCTATCTGTAACAACGTATCATGTACGTTATGTACGTACGTATCGAAGAATCAGTCAAATAAACACACCGCAGGAACTAAAATCTAATTTCACCAAAATATTTGGGCTTCTGCATGCAGAGTTTTTATTTGACTCTTTCGATTTGTGTTTACAAAACACTGACGCAGGCAGAACTTTCATTATTTTGTTTGATGGATACATAATATGCATATATACATATATATATATATATATATATATATATATATGTATATATATATATATGTGTGTGTGTGTGTGGGTGTGTGTGTGTGTGTCTGTGTGTCTGTGTGTCTGTGTGTACAGATTAATGACCATATACGCATGATCATACGCCGTGACAGAAAAAAGGCGGGCGTGATAGGAAAAGGATGTCAGTCTTCATCGCGGATGATACGGTGATCGAGCCTTAGTTCATTTCCTGGGCTGCACTTCTACACTTGAGAAAAAAAAAAGAGCGACGAGTTATTGACAAAATCTGCACGATACCGACGCGTCGAATAATATGACAAGAAATAATAAAGAAAGGGGAAAAAAACCCATCATCAGAAGCGTATCGAGAATGTAACAGCATGAAGGCACGCATCGCCTGGCAAACAGGAGAGAATACCTGCGACAAAATTGCCTGATGAGTTCTACAGGAGAAAAAAAAAAGCATCCGGCAACCGTGTTTTGCATGTCCTCATTGACAGCGAACTATCATTATTCGGAACGTCCGTCGGGGTTTTCGTATCACAGTGTTAGTCTGCTCTGTATGCAGTAACACAGACATTAAAGGGGTTGACGATGTTTTCGGTTCAAGCATGCGAGCTGAATTGTTCTGAATGGTAACTATAAAGCCCTGGTATTACGTAAAAATGAAGCTAGCAAAAAACTGTGGCAGAAATTGTACTCGTCAAATTCTTCCGAAGTATGAAAATCAGTGGCCTGATTTACCATGCTCATACACCACTATACATAAACAGTGGTGTCAATAGAAAACACTAAGAAAACGGTTGAAAAGCATAACATGATTGTTATGCCTATCTTCACAGCATAAAGGTTTTTTTCAAAGCACATGATTGAATGCTGAAATGTTTCCTCATCGATTTGAACGTCTTAAGACAGCTATTTGACAACTTATGACTGAGTTATCTATACTCTAGCATCAGCAATAGTCCACTCCTGAACTTGAAATCATTCAGTGTTAGCAGATTGACCTACAAATTATCATGTAGTTAAGTAGTAGGCTAATAGTTGTGTTGGGCCTGGTGTTGAATGCCGTTTGCTTAACCGTGCTCCACTATTCTTAATGGCGATTTACATTTGTGTTTGTGCGTGTCTTATCTATACTTGCTAACACTCAAGGAAATTATCACCTTTCTCATCTCAAGTTCGGTGTTGGTGTCGGTGTTGCTATACGTGCGATACCCACACTCACGCCCATGGAAGCACGTCGTCCCCATTCACATCAGTACGTGCTTATTCTGTCAATGCAGCCTGAAGTCTTCCGATGCAAGTACACGAACACTTGAGGCATGGTCACATAAATCTGTGCCCAGGAGCAAATCTTTTAAGGATGATAAGAAATATGTGACATTTATTCTTTCTTCCGCATCACTCGTCTATATACATACAAAGCATTTATACCTGCATCTCTTCATATTGTTTTTGATTTGAACCAAGCGCAGTCACTTTTTTCTTTCCTTTCTTTTTTTTTTTTGTCTCTGCTTTTCCGGCGCTCTCACGTTGTGTGAACACTAATTGTATAAGGGATCGATGAGTATAATCTCTGTCGCTTGCCTTAGCCTGACACATTGATACAACCTACTTTCTCTAGCGTTGCCCTGTAGATGCCTTTCATGGAGAGTGTCGTAATAACATCTAACTAATGATCTGATCCAATACAGCTCGTTAAACACATGAAAGTGCAATTAAGTCTCTCAAATGTCATTGCAAAGGATACATTGTATTATCAACTGCCTGTGAAAGAGTCATTGTGTGTTTCAGTTTTGGGTCGCGTGATTTTTGTGCACAGAACAGAATGGCTCCTCCTCTTGCTACACTCTTCTTATAGTGGGTGACAGGGACCTCTTAAAAGCTTTTAGGTGGGGAGGAGAAATTGATAAATTCGATAGGAAAAATCGAGTTGGAAACCTTCGGCAAAACCTGGAAATATATTATTTTTTCGGGAGGAGGGGGTGGGGGAGGGAAAGTAGCGTCGATCCATTTTCAACAGCCTCTGGGTATAGTAGCGAATTTATTATCTAATATATATATACGGCAAGACTGTAGTTTCAATCGGAATCACAGTCTCGAGTAGCTCTGAGAGTTCATAATATGGCAAAGATAAGGAATTGTTCTGCAGAAAACATTACTCAGAAATCATGTTTATGAAGTTTTATTGAACAATTTATTACAAACCGCACAGTGTAATTCAGTTCTTTGATGTAATCCTTTCCAAAATAGACCTTCAAACAAATTTCCTCGATTCGTTTAAACATCATTTTGCGCCAATCTTTATTACCGCTTGTTATGATGTTATAAGCTATTTTGCTTTAAGTAATCTCCGTCTCTGCCGCAGTACGTCCTATTTTAATGCATTTAGGCTGTCCACATTGCGTTCATGATTAGATTTTGTTATTTTATTTTATATTTTATATCTTTTTATTTATTATTTCTTATTTTTGTCATTATTGATTTGTTGAAAAGTTATTTTCGCTTGCGTGACAGATAATTAGTAAGGGATGTGTGTCCTATCGAGGGCTGACATCCAGCTCGCTGTATCCACGTTCCTCTAGTTTCCGAGAGGTTTCCGAGAGGTTTCCGAGAGGACTATTTTGATTTACTGAGTCCTCTCCAGTCACCCAAGTGCCACATCAGAAGTAATGACTACATCGTATATCATCAAGCTGTCCATCATGACGGATGAGAGCACTCATAACAACAATGAATATTGACAGCCTCCATAATTTTGCTATTGGTATGAATCAGTTACGGCGTTAAAAAATAGACAATATAGTTAGGTTTACAGATCACTGAAGAGTGCGTAGATTTATAGCCAGTCACGAAAACGTTTTCCTAGAGTTTTTTTTTTTTTAATCAGGAAAACTCTACTTATGTCCGTAACTTTCGTTTCTGTCCTGTTATATTCACCTTGTGTTGTCTTCCAACGATGATGAAAATGAATAGAGGCCTACTCGGTAAGTTCACGTTATCTATCTGTGTGCATGAAATACTGTTTTGTTCCTTCTGTTGAAAACAAAGAACTGTATAACAAACTGAATGCAAACAAAATGCCCAGACGCCGTTATCAAAGTCAAGCGAATTGCTTATTGATAGCGGTCTCCTTCACCGGTGTAGGTTAAGATATGGTGAAATATATGATGTTCGTATACCATACACGTAATTTACACGTAATTATTCATTTCTGTTGAATACTTGAATGAATTGTTTATATTATGTCGTGAAAATTGTTGATGTTGTCACAATCATTTCAGCTGTACAAGTAGAGAAATAAAAGAAACTGAAACTTAAACTAAAACTTAAATAATGTAAAATAATGTGTAATGTTCATATTAGTCATGTTAGTATTACCACGATTCAGACGTGGTTAATAGCGTTGTGCTTGACCTATACCTTTAACGGCACATTTAACAGCATCGTCTTGTAGTTACCCCTGAATGTGAACTACATGGGGAGCCAATGACTCTTCAATCTCCGTCAATTAATGATTAATCTCTTGAGTGCTCCCCTCAAGTCTGTTATGAAGTCAACTCCTTGTATCCACCTGCAGTACCGGATGATTCCAGAAGCTAATGAGCTTATGATCCAGCTTTGCAGGTACGTATAGCTTTATTCTGAATACATTGTGAACGTTCTTCAGGATATCCATGCAAAACAAAATCAGTATATGATAAAAACATTAAAGACTGTTATTATAATTCTTATTGTTTGGCAGGATTTACATGACCAAAATATAACAGAGCGTGATTAAATATGCTTTTCAATTTGTTTGTTTGTGTGTGTTTTTTTAGGGGAAAGGAGGGGAATGCCGTTTTCCACTTTCTCGAAATGGGAAACATATTGAGTTCAATTGTAGACACCATTACATTTTAATTGACAATCACACATCGTATGCCACATGACCTTCCCCAAAACATCAACATTCTCATCGATTGTATGTGTGTATGTATATTATACTCTCTCTCTCCCACTCCCCCTCTCTCTCTCTGAATATATATAATATATATATATATATATATATATATATATATATATATATATATATATATATATATATAATATATATATATATATATATATATATATATATATATAATATATATATAATATATATATATATATATATATATATATATATATATATATATATGAATATATCTGCTTGTGTGTGTGTGAACGTATATGGTAGCCAAGGTAGGGTAGTTTAAAGCTATAATATTGTGAAAAGGGGTAACTAAGGAGATTTGTTTTGGGGATGGATTTTATTTTAGATGTAGGCCCTACTTCCATTTTTTTTTTTGTAATTTGCTGCACTATATTGTCATTTTATTTGTTACATTGCAAAATAAAATGTATATCTCAATTGCTACCTTTATTACAGGAATTATTCTGTTACCTTGTACATTAATACCAAAGTGATTTGATGTTTCTGTTGTTATTTGCATTGAAGTGAATGACTATTATTTTGAAAGAGGAAGAAGAAGAAGAAGAAGAATAGATGAAGCATGCAGTGATACAATCACCTCATCTACATGGAAATGCAGATAACAGTAGCCGTAAACGTCAAGGCACGAGACACAGGTCTGTGTCTGCCTACAGGAGATGACGCTTTTAGACAAATAAATGTAAAAATGACGCAACAAGCAAGGCAGATAAATGAGCGTATATTTATTTATTCTTGTGAAGACAATCGCACAGTTCACACGCACAATTCAAATGATCTCATTTCCATATAAACTAATATAGGGCATACATAACGCTTGCATGAGTGAAGAATTTCAAATCACAAAAACTTCATAATACAGTCATATAGTTATTCCATCTTTATATTTCAATGAATGAACAAGTAAGCAACTAAAATTATATTCTTCAATAAGTATTGTGTATAGAAAAGAAAAATCTACAAGAAAAGCATAACATTTTGTGAATTACTCTAGAAGATAAGGGCACCTAAAGATCTGTCAAGGAATCTAAATTTGCGTATAAAAATCTAGACATCATGACGTCAGGCAAAACGGACAAGAAAAAATACACTATGGCAAGGACAAGAACGAAAAAGAGGACAGAACAGGTAGGAAAAACAAATTAAAGATAGGCATAACCATGGTAAGAAAGAAAGAAAACAAAAACGAGTGGACTACAATGAGGATTTTTTTTTTTCGAAAATTCGCCAAGGCAAGGATAAGAACTTGAAGTTCAATGATTTGCCAACGAATAAAAGCCAGACAATTGGCATTTTTAGAAGAAAAGTGTTTACTTGTTGTTTGCTTGTCTTTTTTTTTTTTGTTGTTGTTGTCAGGATGACAAAAGTAATTCAATTCAGTTTTGATTTGAAGGAAGGAAGAGTCACAGCATATCTAAGAGTGATGTCAAGACTGTTCCAAAATCTGGGGCCAGTGGAAAAAAAAATGCATTTTGATCTTGAAAGAGGTTCATCTGATTGGTAAATCTCTTGATAAAAGCGAATTTCATTAGTTCACAATAAAAAAAAAAATCTATTTATATTTGTGTGAGTTTTCACCTACTAACTGTTTCCTGCAGGCTTCTTCATACTGGCGTTAACTCGCCGTAGATGGGGTATCGGTAGTCTTACAGTCCGAGAGTCAACGTCAGTCTGAAGAAGCCTGCAGAAAACAGTAGGCGAAAGCTCACACAAGGTAAATAGTTTTTTGATTATGAACTAATGAAAATCGCTTTTATTAAGTTTATTTTGAGCAAGTTTGTTCTTAGTAACGGAAAATGATATTCACTGGAACGTCGAGTATATAGACGTCGAGTAGACGAGCAAATTGTGAACCATGTCGCGGCGACGAAAACATGATAAAATTAATATCAAATGAAATTAATATCACACCGAAAAAAAAGGTGAAAGTTAGTTAGAAAAAGATTTGATGAGTACATAGATCGTTTCACTAACAACAAATCTATCAAAGATTGCCGTAGAGAGAGTAAGAATTTTATCAGCTAAGAGGTCCCACATTATATAGAGTTATACAAGTAGATCAGACAAAGGAAGGGATAAATGAAAGTAAAGAATGTAGGGAGTGATAATCTTTATGACCCTCTGTGTGTCAGCCCATTACCATTACAGTAGTGTCCACGAAATAATAATCTCATAAGATTGTCAGGATACTGCATTCATACCCACCCATGCACTAAAAGATAGTGTCATCACAATTGAAATCACTTGAAACTATCTGCTGAAGTAACAGATAAACGTAAATGTTGCGTCAAGGTAAGCTTTATTAACTGTAAAATGTAGTCGACGCATAGATCTCTATTCAAAAGCTATATACTAGGGATAGTGTTTTCATCATCCGAAGTTCCACACTATAAACACACAGTATAAGTTTTCTATCAGTCTGTCGTCCAATCTTTGCTGCTAGAACGAAAGAGGGAGCTATACTTCAATTTCATTTTTCAGCCATCGTGACATTGTAGAGCTCACACGAGTAAATATTTCCCCATAGAGACGTATGTTTAAATTCAAAATTAAAAAAGAAAAATCTGTAAAGTAGCTGGGAGAAATGAGGTGTTTCATCTTCACTAACCTGGATAAGTGAGATATACCCTGTCATCCATCAAATTTCAAAGGGGGGTTATTCAGCTCAAACTCGCAAAGGGGGTTCGCAAAGCCAGACTACGAGTTCATTTCACTAAAAAAAAATCACCTATTTTCTGTACATCACCAAACCAAATGCAGTCCCTTCAAATTCCATGAGCAAAGCTTTCAACTTCCAACCAAAATGCAGTTTGTAGAGGAATTAATACTCATTATCTGCAGCTATTCGGTTTTCTCCAAAGTGCATTTCTGGTTTTTAATTATTTTTTTTCTTCATTTATTTTATTATCTTTGGTACGATTTTGTGAAGCCGTCAAGGACATTCCATCTTATTTACAGGTGTGAGCCTTGTACATCGATATATGTATTGAATAAACTACTGTTCGTGCTTGACCCGGTGCTTGACTAAGTAAATCATATTTTTAAACAAATGCAATCCCGCTTCTTCCTCCCTGCATATGTAATTCTATTCTATTCTATTATGTTCACGCTACAAGCAAATGCAAAGTTTGTTTTGAAACTTAAATTCGAGAAACTGCAAAATATACACAAAACCCCGGAAACGCGTAGAATCAATTTGTTGCAAAACTGAACAAAATACATGTAAATCCAAAATTAATCATCTTAAAAAAACTACAGTGGAGAACAATTTGCTAGCATAGACTTGTATTTCTTTATCCTCATTTCTTCGATAAATATCAGGTCAAGTACAAAGTTAATCTGTGAAGCAGAACTTGTCCATAACCACGTATAGAATGAAAGTGGCCCCCACCAAGAAAAACAAAACAAAACAAAGCAAAGCACAAAAATCTTTTTAAAAAATCTGGTTTCTTTGATGGGATATCTTAACACTATTCAGAATAATGTAAATTTGAAAATACTCAAAAAAAAATGACGCTTTTAATATAGTATCAACCATATTCGGAAATTGATCGACACTGAAACACTATCGATTTATTTTTTTTTCTCTCTCTCTCTCTTCCTCTCTCTCTCTCTCTCTCTCTCTTGTATTATACAAAGGCAACAGTCGTCGGAGCAAGGTTAAACTTAACAGCTATCATTCTTTTATTCACACAATAACGTACATTAAGTCTTTGTCTATCACTTTGAGGCTCGGCTTCAGACGGCTGTTATTTCAAGGAGTCAAATTAATTGATATCTTACAATACTTTGATAGCCACGATGAAATTCTTTGTGTTAAGTAGGGCAGTTTTAAGCGTGAAATGGGTGCCTAAATTGTACTTACATTTTGTTAAGAACTGCGCATCAATTATGATGAATATAAAAGCTTTAGGTATTAACAAGCAAGATGACGTTGATTTCGTTATTGTGGTAAAAGCGATTGAGGTTTTTTTTTTTCCAGCTCTATCAACATCTATCTATGCATAATCTTAAAGTTAATCCGAGATATTAACTTGCCATTCAGAATTTAATGCATATACATGGTACATTGTATATATAGGCCTACTACATTATATATATATATATATATATATATATATATATATATATATATTCATATAAGCTTTACGATATGTATATCATATATAAATAAGTAAACTTGGGATTATGTAGGCCTATAGATCTAAAATCCTACATAATATGCCTGTGCTAGTCAGCAGAAAAAAAAAAACCCAACCAAATAAACATTGTATGTATAATTACTTCATCATATCGGGAGTCAGCCCGACTCAGCCGATGGTGTAAAGTATGATTTATTTCGTGTCGAGTCATCACTTCATTGCATTAGATAAATGACAATCTCAAAATGGTTCAAGCCCAACAACACAGGATGACGAAACTCGTTGGTCTGCCAGTATACGCGGAGGACATCAAAAGCGTATAGAAATAACATGCCTCTCTGAATCACCTAATAGACTGTTAAAGGACTTGTCCAGTGAAACCCCATTATAACAAGGTCCGTGGGACCGGCAATATTACCTCGTTATAACCGGTACCTCGTTATAACCGTACGCATCAAAAACAAAGAAAAACATAAGCACGAAATCATACCCGTCAATCAAATTTATAAGAACATCCTTTGCGTTGTTATTACTCAGTTATGGATCGTTATTATTGAGACAATAAAGGGAAATTATTTGTGAATTGATACATAAAAAAGACGGAAAAGTGGGGGTTGAAATGCGTTAATTCTTTATTTTTCTTCCAAAAATCTCTTCTCATAATAGTTCACATTAAGTTTTTGAGAAGTAGGCCTACTCGGCAAGATCATATTATTCGTGATTCTTTCTATACCTATCTCTTCCTCTTGTATCGAACCATTCTGAAAGAATGTTTTTTTTTTTTTCGTTTGTGAAATACAGTGAACATCATAAAATGACAATGAACAAAATCATTGTATAGAATACGTTTGTTAAGTTTTTGTAAACACCAGCGCAAAATGAGTAACATACATGCGTTGTTTATCGTAACTTACGAGGTATGTTACGCTGTTGGTGCCCAGCGGGAATGCGATGATTTCATGAGTCATTTCCGCTGTAATCCTATACAATGTATGATCGTTGCGTCCGAAGGGATTTTTTTTTTTTTTAATCGTTCTTTATTTTCTTCCAAAAATCTTTTCGCGTTTTGTACACCCGTTCTTGAAAAATACGCGACAAGGTTGAATTTGGAATGTTGTGATCATTTTGCGCAAATCTGTACCTAAGATAGACCATTCTGAAAGAAAGAAATTCTTCATTGTGAAATGCAGTTTTAAATGATAAAGAACAAACGCAGATCTATTCAAACTGTTAAATGCGTTTGTTTCTTTTTCTGAACACCAACTCAATTAAGTAGATGAACATGCGCTATTCAACTATTTTTACGCTACTGTCACGCGGCGGGATTGCGATGATTTCATTAATTATTTCGGTTTTAATCATACACATTCATATCTATGTAATCATTTGTTATTCAACTATTTTTACGCTACTGTCACTCGGCGGGATTGCGATTAATTATTTCGGTTTTAATCATACACACTCATATCTATGTAATCATTTGTTATTCAACTATTTTTACGTTCTGTCACTCGGCGGGATTGCGATGATTTCATTAATTATTTCGGTTTTAATCATACACACTCAATAATCATTTGTTACATATAATGATAATGAACAATCCCAGATCTATTCAAACTGTTAAATGTGCTTGTTTCTTTTTCCAAACAAGGACTCAAGTAGATTAACATGCGCTGTTCAACTATCAGTACGTGACTATTTTTACGCTACTGTCACTCGGCGGGATTGCGATTTCGGCTTTAATCATACACACTCATATTTATATAATCATTTGTTACATGATAATGAACAAACGCAGATCTATTCAAAATGTTAAATGCGTTTGTTTCTTTTTCTGAACACCAACTCAATTAAGTAGATTAACATGCGATATTCAACTATTTTTACGCTACTGTCGCCCGGCGGGATCGCTATGATTTCATTAATTATTTCGGTTTTAGTCATTATACATTCATAAAAGTTACTTGCCAGCAAAACAACTGGAAGTCGGAACTAAAAATGGAAAGGGTATAATGATGAGTTGCACACGCATTTCAATATTATTGTCCATTTTGGCCACGAGTGCATGTCGCTACATGAAAAGTTTTTGAATGCGTTATATTTTTTTTTCTCTCGTTGCGCTGTGGTCTGACCTATCACGCACGCGTATCTCGCGAAAAACAAAATCGAATGATTTTATTCAATAACTTAGTAGGAACATCGGAAGGTATCTCTGTGTCTTATCGCGCGGTTAAGAAGAAAACATGAACTACTTTGCAAAACGGGAAAGAGACATGGACAGCGTGAATTTGGTTTTCAATGGTCCGTTTGTCGCGTGTTTGAAAGCGGCAAGTCAGGAAATGGAACCTCGCAAAAAAGAAAATGGAATGATTATGATATGTTATGTGGTTTAACATGGAAAGAACGGTAGGCCCTACTCGGTTATTCGTCGCTGATAATGGATGGTATAAAGAAGGATAACGGTGGGACTGAAACATGTTTGTTTCCGCGTCTTCATGCTTCAGATAGTACATGTAGATATCGAGACGGGACGGGCACTTGTGCAGTGCGTTACTGCGTTCTACACATACGTAAAACGGAGATCGTAAAAGTGAAATCGCTTTTCGATGTATCGTTCGTGGCGTGATTGAAAGCGGTAGGTCAAGAAATGGAGCCTCGTTATATCCGATCAAATTGCTTATGTTTTTCTTTATCATGATGCACCGAAAATGTCCTCGTTATAACCGGAATCTCGTTATAACCGAGCTCGTTATAACCGGTTCGTTCTGCCATAGGTTTACACGCATAGGAAAACGGAACCGACGCGATCACCTCGTTATAAGCGGTTCCTCGTTATAACCGAACTCGTTATAACGGGGTTTCACTGTATCATCCTTAATTTATTCAGTTTCTCCAGCCATGTTTTTTCGGCATGCTCTTGATTGATAGCGAATTTCACCTCAGATTATACGCATAGCAGATAATGGTTAATATAGCAAGATCTGTCTAAAGAAAGATATTCCTCTGTTATTCACACGTGTAGTGCTACGATACAATGTGAAGTTATCAGTAGAAATATGATTAGCACCGGACGTCATGTTTCACGTGTACAACAACGTGGAACTACTGTAGTCTTGATAGCATTATATCATTGAGAAGGCCATTTTACGATACTTAAGCAAAATGGTTGCAAAGTTTGCCATTTCTAAGCGCTATGATCAAATTACAAATATTTCTATTCAAATCTTTATTACGTTGTTAATTTTTTTTTTTCAACTAGTTGGGTGGATAAATTGAATGGCATACCAAATTTCTGAGGAGCTGGTTATAATGAACACATAATGAGCCACTCTCCTTTTTATGTCAGTTGGGTTATATAGAAGCCAACATTAACTTCTCTCGTATCTGATCACATCTGTAAATAAAGGCCTACTTTATACCACAAAAATTGTAATTTTTTGTATTACGGTATTTCCTGACTCATTTTCTTCAGGTACACAATACAGTTCTCTTATAACAAATTGTGTACGAAGCGTATTCCGTTTCAGGGTGGAAACCGAAATATTTGAAAACTATAAGAACAAGGTGACATCTTATGACCTCCATTATGTAGCTCCATATCCCTCCCAATCACATTTCCCGCACCTATAAAAGCTTAAAAAGACCGACTTGAATCCCTTGGAGAATGCTTTGACTGTTTTCTGCTTCTAAATGGGAAATGTTAAGCCCTTCATGCACAATCATTTCTCAACAAAATATTTCCATTTCCGATGTATAGTGTACATTGTGTATCTAGAAATCAGACTTTCCTACCCTGAATTCTCATCGGCCCGACAACCATGAAAAGATTTTCTGTTGAAGTAAACCGACGAGCAGCCATAACTGTATATAAGCCAGTTCGCAGTTCTACTCTGCGCATGAACAGAAAAAAGGGTCATTCGTACCAACAGGCATGTTGGCTTTAAAATTCATCGGGATAAGCATCTCTGATGTAATGATTATTCATTGTAATCCTTACGAGTATAAATGCTTCTTGCCAGCACGTCCACCTGACAGCAAAAGTGGCATTTGACAATATCAATAGAAAGAAATTGTTGATAAATTTAGTGCAAAATAATGAAATACATGCTTTCCCCAAGTATCACTTGATTGATCATTCTGGTCGTCTGGTCTACGCAAGTTTGTTCTTTGTTTGGACAGGATTGATGAATCCCATAAATTGTTACGTAAATCTTATGCATTATGTCGCTCTGAAAACGAGTGAAGTGCCCCTGGTCGAAGAGCTAACTCCATGAACTAACTCCGAACTGCCTTTATATACAGGCCTACAATGTACTTGAAAAAGAACAGACTACACTACCACACAATACTCTCAGGACCATTCAGAAATGCCTTGCATCAGTGTTCCATGTCTTGACGTGCTAGCTGATGTTTGTTGTCATTAACCATGTTATGCGGGTTTCTCACGCTGGTCTATTTCTTACGAAATAACTGGCGAAAATGGAGACGGAAACTGTCGAGAAAGTGTCTGTTGGTGAGTATTACTGCATATGGCATGAAGGTGGGGTAGAGCGGTGCCATCGCACGGAAGTGGTGCATGACGACACGAAAATCCGACCAAGACGGGAACATGAATAGGGCTAGAGAGGGTGAGCATGAAACAATAAGGACAACGTACAGTGACAGCATCATTCGGATCATCATCACTTCCCCCTTACAACGACGAGGATTTTTCTTCCTTGCAGATTTGTCTCCACGAACCACAGCCATAAAACATGTCAGCCAGGAGTTCTTCTCTCTTAGCGAATTTATCTGGCTAGGGTCGGGCAGAAGATCGGCATCTGCGGTGTTTCCCGTGCCACGAGTTTGCAATCTTCGCGGCAAGTATTTTGAACGCTGACTGGTGTTTCCTGACATCTTGCCAGAACCTGGAGCGGCATCCGTCTTAACAGACGCAACTGTTGTCCCTATAGTGCCAGTCTGCGTCCGAATATCGCTCACTGTGATCCCTCCAGAGACAGTCGCAACGCCTTCATCGGGTTTCACCCGATTTCTGCTTGCTCGGATTACCCTTAATGTCGCTAGGTGAAGGCAAGGAATGAGAAGGAGTGGGATGTAGAATAGAATGTACGTTAAAACGCTTAGTACGAAGAGCGTCTCTCTGTCACAAATGCCATTCTTGCATCGATTTGACATCTGCGTGATGATGATGCTGAGGACCACATTCACACCCGTTAGGAGCGAGACCACGCCCACGGCTCTGGACGTCGAACAGCAGGTGCCGTAGGCTAGTGTCGGTCTCGAGATAAGCAGAAAACGGTTCACAGCAATAGCTATCATGTTGTATACCGCGAAATTCAAGCAGACATTAAAAAGCAGCGTGATGTAGCTCATGACCGTACTGAAAATGTTAGTGTCCGTCAAGAAATTTTGCACTGCGCACATGGGATTCGTCACACTCGACATGAAAAAGTTCACCGCGGTGTTGACTAGGATGAGAGAATTTACGGAATTCTTCCTGAAGTTCTTCGTCTTGACAAGGACGAAGAGCAGGGTAAAATTGCCCAAGACGCCGATGGCGGTGATGACGACGAAGTAGGACGTCGACGCCATGACGATAGGTTTCTGTCTACGGACGGAAGTCGAGTCGACTGTCTGGTCGATCTGCACCTCGTGGATAACGCTGGATTCATTTTCGGTTGGCGAAGCCATATTATGTCTTCTTCTCTTTGTTTCTAACGTGCAGAATAAAATCAAAGATGTCAATGAGATATCCATATATTTTGTTTTTCTTTGTGTGTGTGTGTGTGTGTGTGTGTGTGTGTGTGTGTGTGTGTGTGAGTGTGTGTCTGTGTATGTGTCGCATGGAACAGATGACGCGTGTAATAGAGGCTTTGACGTTTACGGGAACCTGTAATCAATACAATTATATATTATATAAAAATATCAGAACCACGTAATGGGTGCAACATGATGACAATGAAGCGCATAATGATTGGCGGTGGAGGCAAAGTGATAAGTATTTTTAAGCCATTACAAAACGATAAGAACTACGAGATAATTGATTCTCGTTTTCCATAAGATATCATCATACCAAACAATCAGTTCGTGTTTCCGATGCGTTTCTGGTCGATTTTATGGCAGCCATTCCCCCCCCCCCCCCCTTCCAAAAAATATATATCAACAACTAATATTTGGCCCCTTTCCTAGGCTCGAGTTATTTTAGAACTTAATTCAGAATATCCTGCAATATTGTTACGATATAAGAAGCAAGTTCAATTCAAAACCATGAACGTGAACATTACAAGCAAATGTAACAAAATATAGCTACTGAACGATGGATATATACCGGCTCTGTCACGCTATGAGCCCATTATGCATATAGTAAAAATATACAGACAGTTATGGAGCTTCCATACTCCAGCCGACATATCCCACCTATGCAATGCACATGCATGTTGATTTGACATGTGCTGATTCACGATATCCTCAACACCACCTGTGAGGCCAAATGAGGAACATGCCATATATGTTTTATGATAGTTTTTCCAGTATTAATCTGCATATTATTTGGATACATCCACAAAAACCTTTCAAACCAAGATTCTGTCAATGATATTACGTTATCAACGTATGCGTCCAATAAGTGACATATCCCTCCACCAATTAATTAAATGTCATTAATTTGATAAAATTGTACTATCACATCCATGTAGGTAATTAGTTTGATACACATGTATGCGAAAGTAATACAAATTGTAGAAGAAGCGATAGACTAGAAAACACGGAAACCACACAAAGTGATTTCCCCTCCCCTCCCTTCCCCTCCCCCCCCCCCTCCGGACGCCATTGAATTGGAAAATAAATCACTCCCTTGCAATTCATACTGGCTGGCAATCGTAATCAACTGACTGAATTGCAAGGTCTCAGTCAAAATCCGTGACTGTATTAGAATTAGATGCATCGAAAATCCTTGCTCAGTGAATACATTCTAAAGTGGGTTTTACAGAGTATCCCTGTATAATACAGTACTATGTAGCTGTACATGATGTACTTTCATATCCGGCAGAACAAAAACCACCAAAGATAAACAGAACACAACAACTTGCCCGTTAAGGTATCCTCTTTGAGCAGCCAATATTGTGAAAAGGGATATTACCGACAAATGCGACAAAATCCTTTAGTCTATTGAATAAATTTTGAATTTGGTTGTAGAGCAGCTCCCCAAAATAGCCATGAGTATACAAGTATCACAAGCGCCAGTCCATATAACACAATTTCGCCGTTGAAATATCCTCGTCAGGCATCTAGAGGGATGCTGTGCCGACAAATCCCCCCTTTTTAAACAGATTACACTATACACGTGTTGAATCTCAGTCCTTTCTGCTTCAAATCAAATTATGGCAAATCAAATCAAGGACGACGTGTACCTCATAGAAGCATTATGGTATATGTTCATTTTGTGTGCACCTATGGACTATATATATATATATATATATATATATATATATATATATATATATATGTACTTACCTATTTTGTTATCATATACACGCAAATATAGCAATCACGAATTGATTTATTTCTAATACAAATTTACGTGGAAGTGTTTATATACACACGCATTTAAGATGAGCTTTCTGGGGTAGGACAATTAAAACCCCGGTAATATAGGCAATTGGTAGGAACCACTTTTGTAGGTGAGGTTACTTACGATGGAGGCAACATCCCACTCGCGTCCTTCTGAGATCAGTGGCACCCTCTGGTAGCGCTGATGAGGAGAAAGTGATGTATGTCTACTGGGAAGGACTTTATCTACCTGATCATTTCAGATATGTCAGAGGCTACCTTGTCAACATTGCTCCAAGAAACTCGGGAGCTGCTAAGCGCGAAACAAATACTGCGTCACTCTTGTCGACGGCTCGGTCGGATGGATAGAGTGGTATTTACTTTTTGCCTGACCAACATCTCAAGATATATAAAAATTCACGATTGTTTCTTACATGTGGGGGTAGGGGAATATCGAGTATTAGTAGTAGTATATCGTCGCCTCGATGTGAAGAGAGATTTATTCAGAGACATGTCTTGCATCCCCACAAGTCAATCAATATCGAATCAGCTTTGGTATAACTAGAAATGCCAAGAGAAGATTTGGCGAGCGACTCATAGGTGTTTTTTTTTTTTTTTTTATCTCCACAGTCAAAGTTACTGGGATGAAAAGTAAATATATTATCTTGCCTTTGAAAAAAGAATACATTGATTTATTCTTATCATATGACATGTGTGTCTCAGGTGATGCTAGAATATCAGCCTTAGACAGCACTGCTGTGTTGTTGCAGAATACTCATTTTCCCGTCCCTTTCAAGGAGGGGGGGGGGGGGGGGTGCAGGTTATTTGTCGCAGATGACAGAAATAACAAACCTTCAGTGATTCGCAGGCCAGATATATCATATTGTGAAGGTATATCATACAGCTACGACAAGTCGTCGGTACATAGAAATTGAGACAATGGTTCATCTGTGGTTTTGTTTGTATTTTTACTTATTTCATTCACTAGTTGTTTTTGGTTCAAATTGTGATTGAGAAATGCAGTAGAGAACATAATTTTACATGCAGTATTTTTATCTCGATCAACCAGGAGCGTAACCTGAATTTCTTTCTATATACTTTCCTGTTTGAAATTAAGATCGCAAGTGCCATGACACTCAGACAAATCATCAAATCAAAGATACATGCTAATATACTTTTTTTTTCCGGTCAAAGTTTTACGCTATTTTTAAAGTGTATCTCTATTAATTTTTCTTTTTTTTTTTTACGAATTTTGCCAACAAAGCGAGATATTATTTATACGACTCGAACATTAAATTCTGTGATAATTCTAGATTTAGCATAATCGATGACCCCATGAATGATCTAAGAAAAAAACTGATATTGAGAGCAAACCATTGACACGTTTATAGCTCATCAAAGCATGGAAACAGTTCTGGCTTAAATAAACGAAGTAATTTCATAGAGCGGTATATCCGCCAAATATTTCCAAAACGTTGTAATTACAACTAGACTTCTGTGGTGCTTCTAAACCAGTCCTTTCATGAAGCTCCACGATAGATGTTTACCTATCTTTTCGGTGTTATGAAATCACAGATACAATATTTTAAAAGAAAGATCTCGGGCAGGTACCAACGTCCCATATTACATATCTTCACACTTACAAACAGGGAGGTGCAAATCCCCCCCCCCCTTGTTTACATACAGACTGAAGTCGAAGAAACCGCAGCTGGTTGACAAACGCTGATTACTAATTACGAAGTATAAGTATCATTAACGTGTGGGTATTACTAACATGTATACCAGCATCATTACGTAAGATCACAAATGAAAAGGCAGGTGACTTGGTGTACAGAACCTGATTTCTGTAATATCTCTGAAATGTCGGGTATACCTCATGATTGGTGTTCATACTTCAGTGTAAACGCCATTCGATAATTCTGTGGAGACATTATGAAGAAATGGAAAATCGTTTTTCTCAAGCGGTTTAAGAAGGTCTAATGCTGTCAGCAAGGGTTGTTACTTGCCAGTCATTAACAACTTGGTGATGGTGATGACACGCCTTATCTATAGGACCTACTGAACTGGTATGAATATGAGTTGTCATTTTTGTTTTCTTTCAAACGGTTAAACACGACCGAGATGATGTTAGTCAAAGAGAAATGCTGAAATAAATCTAACGTAGAAAAATCCCTAGAAGAGATGAGTTGGTGAAAAGTTGTAACTTTGTGCTGAAATACAGTATTGTAAAAGGGAGTAAAGATGACGCAGATAAAATGCATCAAAGTAACATTCTACCACGACTGAGTACATTTTTTTTTTCTCTAGGAAGACCATACGTGTATTCTCAAGTTGCACCCGATAAGAGCTCCTTAAAGAAAATGCAAAATGTGAGAGTTCAAATTTTAATCAAGAGTTGAAGAGCACACTGGAATTTCTGTAGGATGATCATTAAAGGCATAGTTTACCATTTGCAGATGAAACAAAAACCCAGCATAGTGCTTCAAAATAATTCTAAAATGTGAGTTAGGGGTAGAAACAACCAATGTGAAAATTTGAACCAGTATAATCGATGTTAAGTGTTGTTAAATATACAAAATGTGAACAATAGTTATAATAAAAATGTTTCCAGACTAAACCGTCTACAGTTATGGTTTAATGAGAAAAATAGTGATATCTCCTTATATTTTAGGCTTTATCGCAAAAATTTTATATGGTAGGATGTTTTGTGATACAACTGACCTACACATATGCATCAAAAGTGATATCTTGAACAGTTTTAAATCACTGCTCCCAAAAGTAAACAGGACCTTTAACAATGATTAAGTTCCTATTTCGCAAACAATTCAATTTGCTTAATTTGACTTCTGAACGTGCCAGAACTCGTGATGTAATAGTTACTTACAACAATTGCGGTATGGCTGAGTTGTATCAGTTATTGTTTGCCAGACATTAATTTATCCCTTACGTCATAAATCCCTTTGTGCACGTCGAGAAATATGACTTGAAAATTGTTATTATCACGCTCCCACATTTCAAGCAAGCCATGTTTTTTTTTTCATACATACATTTCAGGTATTCATTTCATTTACTGCGATCTCTGGATCTAGCTGCAATCACAGAATGTGTATAATCCCCACTGAAATCCATTGTTTTCTTTGTTCTAACATATACATCATGACGTACTGCTCACTAATGTTAATTCTGTCACGCAGTGTGACTTTTTCTTTTTTCATCCCACGGGAATTCATTTGCGTAATCTATACATCCATCGAAGCATGCTCAGGTGTTGTAATCATCGCACCCATTTGCGCCTGCAAGATCTGTTCTGATCGTGCAGATACTTCAGTCTGCAGACTAGTATCTGTCGGGTTTGGACGCACTTTCTCACACGGCGTCAAGCGCTGGAGCAGTCCGTCTCGTTCACGTTACCGCCGTGGAGCATTTATTATCGCACCAAAAGTGCATCCAGCCAAAGTTCTCTTGGCTCCAAGATCGGCCCAACGAGCCCAGCTTGACCCGGCTGGGAAGTGATGATTTTCGGTGTCGTGTAAGTGCATTTGAACATGTAGCATGTATGTAAGAGCGTTCTTGTTTTCAAGAATTTGTGGATGAGAGGAAATTTATATACTAGTATATTATGTATATGGCTAATAATTATCGCATCGATATAGAATCGGGGCTGAAATTGCGTATTGGTATAATATGTGAAGATACAAAGCTTGCTGTATATCATGGGTCAATGGTGAAAGAAGTAGCCCCTGGTATTACTTAGTGCTGCAGGTTGTTGTTTTTTTTTTCTTGGTAGGCCCCTTATATATTATAGCATACATAATGTGTGCGTGTAAGTATGCATATATAATTACATACATTTATGTGGTTACATCGGGTTGCCTTATGGTTGGTTACAAGAACCAACTGTCTTGGTTTTACTTCGGTATAATTTCGGGGTTTTGCTGCTCTTGTAATTTGAGTTCGGACAATGTAACTCTCAGGACTTAAAGTCGGGAGAGAATGGGGACCAGGTAGTGAGGCTGAGATAGAATGTGACGTAACATGTTTTGATTCAATGTTCATAATAAGATGATATGACAGAATGAACACTTTGTGACGTCATTTTCATCAAGTTCTAAGTTCCACGACTGAAAGGAGGCCCCCATGAGTTCACCGATGTTTTTATTCTCGAATGATGAGCGAACGTTAGTTATGAAAGTTGATATTCCATGAAACTCGAGAAAAAGCGAGAGGTATGTAAAATGTTGCGAAATACATGAATAAATCATAAAATCATCTGTTCATACTTACACCTACATAATTGCACACATTGAATAGTTGCGCTTTCCATAAATCAAGTTTTACTCATAATTACTTTGCTCGCATATTTATGAAGTGAAAATTTCCGTTAGACCAGGTAATTATAACGATCAATAAATAGCGCATTCGGCCAGTTATATTTCATACCATAATTATCACAATAAGAAATGAGGAACATGAGAATATAATTATTAAGATGAAAGCGAAAATTCATACCATGTTCAAATTGGTTTTATATGGATTCTATAAGGTCAAATAAACAGATTGGTATATCTATAATTTTCTGGAATTAGACCCCAAATTACTAAAGTTGTGGAAATGTAAAGATTCACACGATCACATGATAGATAAGAGCTGTCATCAGTGGAAATTTCTTCACACGTTTTGTCAGATTCTTCTTTTTCTGACAAACTGCTTTTAGCTACTGAAATTCCTGCATCTGACTGACATAGAGCAAATTTCTTACAAAAAAAAGTGTTTGACAAAACGCTTGATGTAATCCCCCCCCCCCCCCCCTCTTGATGACAATCATTTCGAAGGCTGAGTTTACTCTCTTGCACGTACGCAAGAGAACGTCATCCCGGATCATAATTATAATACGATATTGTGCATATATCATCCTAACATGCACGTTTTTATGGGTTTTTTTTTAAACGGATCTGGAATGATACAGAGAGTGATCGTATAAGAAAAATTACCATCATTAATTTTTTTTTTTGATGGCCTCAAGGTGTTGCTTTTGGTGTTGTTAGCTTATGCTTGGATGAGAGCATAAAGTGAACTCGTTCACCATTTAGCGGAAAATGAATTGGCGGCATTCGGGTAAAATATCTGATGGTCGCCACACACGACACAAGATGAAATTAAATGTTCGCTCAAGCTGTCATGGCTTATTGCCTTATTACAGTGACATTGCACTGTGATGTGTCATACTGCTGCGACTACATTGATAAGTAATTGTTATGTTGTTTAACTAAGGGGGTTAGATGCACTACTGCTATAAACTACTATAATGTAATACTGTTTATTCTCAACCCCTGTTTCCACTCCTGATTAAACTCTATACTACTACTACTACTTCTACTACTGCTACTAATACTACGACTACCACTACAACTACAAGTACGTCTATACCTGCCTTTATTTTTTGAAATACTTTATCACTAATACTGATTTACGATAACAATCACTCTTACGATACCACACTGCAGATACCATGACAACTATTACTTGTCTTCAGGTACGGATACTTTTTTTTTCATTCATGACAGGGGCCATTACATAAGTGCGCCACCAAGGCCAGTATTTGCCATCCATGCATAACTTATACCAAAACAGTACCTTGCAGATAAGTAACATTAAAGGGATGGTACACTTTCGGTTGAAATGGGGCTCAAGGTTTCCAATTTTTGGTGATGAGATCTTTTTTTTTAGATAATGAGATTTTTATGAAATTTGAAAGAGCATATGATTATTCTTAGAGGAATTCAAAGTTTATTTGATGAAAATTGGTTTTGAAATGGCTGAGATATCCAAGTAAAGCTAAGCTTATAAAAGATCCGACCCAACTTTTATTAGGATTGCTTTTTTGGATATCTCAGCCACTTCAAAATCGATTTTCACCAATTATACACTTTGAATTCCTCTTAGAATTGTACAATCTTTAACAATTCTTAAAGTGTTTTCTAAGTATCTCGGAAAAAGTTAAAAGCTGAATCCTCACCTAAACCAATACTACACCATCCCTTTTATCATCATTTCTGTCGCTGAGGGAGAGAGAGAGAGAGAGAGAGAGAGATAAATAGAAGAAGCCTGAACAGCTTTCTTTGTACCAAGGACTAATGATTGATTTTGTGTCGTTTCTTCTCTTATGTTTTCAGCGGAAGTGCAACCATTCGTATTCAGCCTCCCTTCAGCAGGTGCTGATATGTCACACACCACAAAAGAAGCCACAATGCCGAGCGAAAGTAGCATCAACATTACCATGGCAACAATAACTGCATCAGTTGTCACTTACACTAAATCTTGTCCAGATATTCCAGCTGTCGTCAGGGTACCGGCCATTGTCTATTTCTTTGTCGTGATCATCTCGGGGACGGTAGGTAACGGCATGCTGCTGGTCGTCTTCGCATCGAACCCCGGTCTGTTGAAGAAGTCCATGAACTTTCTCATCTGCAGCAACACGGTGGTGAATTTCATCACATCTCTTCTCTTTTCTCCGATGGTATCCGCCCAAAATTTTGTGGAGTGTCAGGGAAGTGCTTTCATCACGGCGCTATACGCGGGTGAATACTTCCTCCAACTCTGCGCTATCTCGTCTATATTCACACTGACTGCCGTGGCTGCAAACCAGTACCTGCTGATTGCTAGGCCTAACTCGACCTACCGGACGTGCTGTACCGGCTGGAAGGCTATGGCGTGCGTTCTGCTGACCATTTGGTTCTTGGCTCTCTCTGTCATAACGTTATTTTGGGCCGCTGTCATGTGGAAAGAGAAAAAGGAAGATACGAAAGCAGTCGCCGTTCTCGAAAAATTGTTCTACCTTCCCAGCATCTTGAACTACTGTCCCCTCATTGCAATCCCGTGTTTCCAATGCGCGATCATCCGCACGATTCGGGCGAGTCGAAATCGCATCGAAGCCGTGCAAGTTGTCCGTGACACACCTGGGTCCTACGTTCCGTCACCCCCAACGCAGACAACCTCCATTTGTAATACCGATCCAGTCTCGGTGGCGTGCGGGAGCACGGCAACGGCGTCTACCAGCACCCGTAACAACTTGCCGGTAGAAGCTGGACGTCCTAAGATGATCCAGCCGAGTAGCAACACTACCCGGGAGTCAGAGGGTCCGGTGATTCAGCGAGAGGAACGGCTGGTGGTGGGCAGGAACGAAATGCGCATGATCAAGATGATGCTGATCATGTATCTTGTGTTGGTCATCGTCTGGACACCGTCCCTGCTCGCCTGGATTTTGAGTGACGATCAATTTCGCAACTACCTTGATGCATTCGGCTCCTTCATACCCGTATATCCTGCCGTCATACCCTATGCTTTCATGTGGACGAATAGAAAATACAGAGCAGCTGTCTGGAGACAGTGCTCAAAGTTAAGACCTCCAAGAGTTTGAGGGCCGGGAACTCATGTGCAAGGCATGCAGTCTGATCTCTTAGGAACACGAGTACATTGTTTATGAAACACCCCTTTGTGGAGAAGAATGCCAATAAACCAGTCTAATAGCATGTATAATTACACGCGTCAATACGGTATTGTGTGACGTGAAATTATTGCAAAGTGTATAAAAAGGATCTTATGCAGACATAATACTGAAGTAACTGAGGTCACTGTGCACCTGAAAATGTTCATTTCCATTGCAATTAAATAATTCACAGGATAGGGATTGCGTGAAGCCAGACGTAATCACCGTGGGACATTAGTGTCCGACGGTATAAAAGACTGATTTCTCGGTCCAAGGACCTAGAGTAGCGTTGAACTGATGACCAAGTATTCATATCATCAACACGAGCAATGTTGATTGATGCAGATTTTAAGGGACGCTCCTTCACCATCAAATTTACTACATAAACGGTAACCAAATGATTTCTCTTGTGAATATCACTTTGCATAATGTTTATTGTAAATAAGTGCAGTGGTAGAAAATGGCAAATTTATTCGTAGCGTATGTCTTTGGTCTACAAGGCATGCCATATGAAGTCCTTTCCTTTGCTGCATGCATGCGCTTAAATGATTATACGTGTCAGCCAAAGTCTGTAATACAGTGTACTTTAAACAATGTTCTATGTTGCATTCATGTATAAGGTTAGTCTAGTTAATTGGCAAGTAAGTGAAGTTGTGTTGTTGTTGGTTTCTTTGTTTTGCTTTGTTTTTGTTTTTGTTTTGTTTTGGGGAAAGGGGGATTCGTGGAAATAAATAGTGCACTTGTAAGGATAATACTACAATTCTGTTTACAAATATATTCTGGTAGATACATTCATGGTTTAACATAATTCAGAGGCTGTCAAGACTCCACACACCTTCGTAAAATGACTAAATTTCACTGTAAATGAACCAATTTTTCTTATGTAAAGGGCGGAAAATCCGTAGAAACAAAAAGCCCGCCTTATAAGGATGTACATTATGACAAGCATGATGGGATTTTGATATCACTGGACAGACGTTTGCTATTGTCGTTTATTTCCTTCTGCACTGATGAGATCTATTGGTACTTATGGTGCACAAAGACAGACAAAGAGCCAACAAAGTTGAGGTTATGGGCATTGTTCACATTCTACATATTTGTGAAAGACTTCGGCTTTCTTGAAATTCCTCATCTGTCTATGGCGATTACAATGAGGAGCAGCTTTTTTCTTTCGTTATACATCATTCAAAACTTGGTTGATTGCAGAATGGTATAACCTGCTGCCAGTACGTGTTGTCTGTACATAGGCCCTACACTACTAGTATTTGATCGTAGATTTAGATTGTATGTGATTTATATACAGGGTCATTATAACATTGGGTGTGCTTATACATAACGTATGTTTTCACTGTCATCTGTTATGTTATCTGCACCCGTGACTCAGCCTTGGTTTCGACAGGGGTCAAGGCCGGCGGAACGTTTTCAAAAGTGTGGGGGCCCACTTCCGGGTTTCATTAGCTAAGAAGCAAAAAAAAAAAAAAAAAAAAAAAAAAGATCTTCAGTGGAAAAACATAACCTTACCACGCTCACACTTCAAGATCTCTATCTATTTCTATTTAGTGCCACTTACGTACTTCCGGGTTTAAAAAAGTGTGGGGGCTCAAAGTGATGACACCTTATGTATTCCTTTGTATGGTGCACAAAAAGTGTGGGGACCTGAGCCCCCACGGCCCCCGCGGTTCCGCCGGCCATGGGGGTAATCGGAAAATACAAGCTCTTAAGAGTTGATGAATATCTCTGTTTGGCTCGCTAAAGGTATACACTGCTTCACAAAATACTGAGTTTACCATCTTTATGATTGCCTTAGAACAGCAATGACTTTCCATTCACAATAAACATCATTTGAAAAAAAAAAAGTTCAGTGTGAATGATTCACAACGTCAAAATGCCACTGTTTAATGACTGGTTTGTTTGTTGTTGTTTTTTTTCTATCTTATTTACATTCTGTACTGAACACTGCGAATCTGTTTCTCAGCCTAAGCTCATAAGTACTCTCAACTGGGTATCATTTTTAGGTAAGACTACATTTTTTCTTTAAAATCTTCAGGGTGTGTTGCGTTTCAGCTTTCAAGTGGGAATAGCATGTACACAAGGGCAAACTAGTCATTTACTCCGGAAATGACGGCTCTCCATCACAGAAGTACCCTTCGCATGGTGAGGCAGCGTGTTCTGAAACCACTCTGATATCGCTGTTCGTACGCCTACGGCGTAGCCATGGAAACCGGCGGGTCCGCGCTTTCCGCACGGCACAAAAACTTCCACGCTCGTGTGGGCACGGAAGGGGAAGAACCATGACTGCAGAGCCGTAGTTTTGGGCTCTGCCGCACGGTGTTGATGAGCGCCCCCTTGCGGATGAACAAGATGAAACGCGGACACCTCCCGATCATCGTCGGAGTTCTGGTCGAATCGAAGCGATGTGCGTATTAAATGGCATCTGTAAGGGCACATTTCCGTCAGTTTCATGACGGCCTCAAGAAGAGTAGATGAAATAACTTCACATTGGGAAAAGCAGATTTTACTCCTATTAATCCCATCAAATATGATCTCGTGAACACGTCTTGAAGAGTTTCACCGCAAAATGGGCTAAGTGACATTACAGAAATAGTATGTCCATCTAGAACAAAATAAAATCTTTCCAGTGATACCTCACTTGTAACAGAACAAGGAATGTTCTTAACGTTATGATGAAAAATATCTCGTATTTTCCTATTATTACCCCCCTTTTTTGAATTTAGCAGCTTTAATCTGACTATCTCAACTGAACAAGAATGAAGTTAGCTCCTCTTGCGATGTAGGCCTACTAAACTCTTCAAGTGTATACGTGCGTAATTCATGCGCACATAATGATCCACTTTTCTTTAACTTTTTGAAAATAGATGATTTGTATTTAATGAATTGAGAAGTTTTGTTGCATAATTTGAATAATTGTGTTTTGCCTGAAGTTTTGAGCTTCCATTTAAGAAAAATGAAGAAAAACAGACATTTCCGACACGAAAGAGTTACATATACCATATACCGAAAACTAGATTAAGAATACTGCAAAATACTATTATATTATAATGGCCCAAAACTTTTGAATTCTCTAGATAACTAGTGACATACAATGAATACCCGGATGTTACTCATTCAAACGTAAGCTTAAAGATAAACTTCATTTGCAGTTGTACTCTGGTGACAACATGAATTAGCATGATTTAGCAGATGATTTGAAACGATTAATATTGATACAGATTTTTCGGTATGATTGTGGAACAGGTTCACATGGTTTCATTTTCAGTTCTTTTCTCTCACATTTCTTTTCTCTTGCAGCTGCAGGTATCGTCAGTACTGTCCGTATGACGGTCTTGTTAGTGTTTTCTCCTCCCTCTGTCCCATTCTCTTCTCTTTGTTGTGTGTGACTGTGTGTGCACGCACGCTTGTCTATAGGTGCACTTGCGTGCGTGCAGTGTGAGTGTGTGAGTGTGACTGAATGTGTGTGACCCCCCCCCCTTTTTTTTTTTCTGGGGACCTACCCCCACAAGCATCTGCTTCTATGTTGGTTCCCACTGCACATAATCTTAATCATGCATTATGAATGTTACGTCCTTTATAGGTTGGTTTCAATTCATTATGTGTCATGTAATATATAGTCTTTATAATTATGCTGAATTTACAAATTATGTAACACTTGTCATCGTCATGGATGTATGTTGCAAATACAACACTGTCCAATTTTTGTGGAAATTTGATAAATGAAATGAAATGAAATGATCGTCAAAAAAAATCCTCCATCCCACACACACAAAGATATACTCTAGCGCCATCTTTCGACGAAATATGACAGTTCAGAGTTGGTACCGTACACTCACTGGGCGATTCCCAAGTTCTGTGCCCGTGCTTATAGTTCCACTTCCACAACCAATGTATCTCCCAAACAACACCTTGAATCGAGCTCCAACACCGCTGATCAAATTAATGGAATTATCAGTCCCAACACGTATAGAATTATCTTCACAACTTTCGCAAAGTCCGCCCGATCATGCTGGCATTGCGCGACGAAAAAATAATGGTGCTTGGTTAAGTCAAATACTATAAGATGTGTGGTCATGACTGCCTCGTTTAGACACGTAAGATAGATATAAATGCCACAAGTTTCAACCCTTTCCTATGAAAGTGCAACGGTCTTAATTTTGCTCCCAGGCCGCTACTTATGACGAAGACATCGAGGAGACTTCTCCAAGACCAGCTAGAAACTAGAAAAAGGTCCCCGAAAAAAAAAAAAAAAAAAAAAAAAAACGTACATACATGTATTCGATTCTCTCGCGACTCCCCGGAGACCAGGCTATAGTCTCAAGAAGACGTCGCGAAAACGTTGCGGAGACATCTCCTCGACATCTCCTCGACCACTCTGACACCAGCGAGACTCGAGTCGCCATCACGCCGCTACCTATAGCATCCATGCAAGCCAATAGAACACTCACTATTATATGAAATAGCCGTTCATCATTGTAAGCATTAGGGCATGAACGGAATGGCAGATTTCTTAGAACTTCGGAGCCTGTTTTTATTTTCAATCGCACAATCGGTAACAAAGATCAAGGAAACTGCAGAATAGCCAATGCTATGTCAAACTTTTAAAAAGGAAAAAGGAGGAAAGACGAAAAATACAACAGGAAAAAGAGTTCACTACACGTACTCAATTCTGTCATTTCATTATTAGAAAAACAGCTGAGTCACATGAAAACTAGTGTACTTCGTAGGCCCCTATAGCTTTCAAGTCTACAGTTGGTGACTACCGTAATTAGGTATAGTATTGGGATGCTGCGCTTTGTATACATGTCTGTACATATCACATCGTTATTTCCGTAACTTAAATGTAAACGAGTATTGTACCCCAAGTGAAGAACGACAAACAAACAAACAAACAGACGCGACAGACAAACGATCCGATATTTTCCGACAGCCGAAGCATATGCCATATACGTGATGCTTCCAATCTTATCACTTATAATCTTGATCATTGATTATGCTGGGGAAATTAAATGCTCAGACATTTTTGTTTGCACATTTTTTAACATCACCACTGAATACCAGTACCTGTAATGCACATGCGCCGTCGCGTGCAGCATTATGTAGCATTGGATGACAAGGTCACTTTCAGAGACAACGTTGCTGCAGACCGTACTTGCGTATAGTTGTGTGTTTTTAGGAATAATCACCGAGCGACTTTTATTTTGTAGTCGAATCACTGGAATCGGAATTTTTCCGAAGGCGTCCGCATGCAAGTAAATTGTTTAGACCGATATGATTTGCGGGATATAAATTGCGACTCGCAAACAGTCTTGAGTTAGAGCAGATTGAGGGAGGACATAATATCTAAGAATGAAAATGTCGAGGCAACGTGATCAAATGAAGGGTGCTGACTGAATCGCCTCCCTTTGCATGCAAAACTTTCATAGATGGTATGGATTGTATTTATCACGAAGGGTAGAGGAAATAAATGAAAGAACTTCAAGTCTACTTTGTTACGGTTAACATTAGATTCATCTTCAAAACTTGTTTACTTGTTTATCTGTTCAAATTCATGAAACTCTTCTGTCGAGATGTTTTCGTTGCAACTGATTGACAAATTGCCCTACATCGACGTAAATAATGCATTGGTCAGTGTTTTTGTAGTAGCCTCGACGGAAGAATTTTATATTTGAAATTTGAATAATTACGCAGTACCCGCTGCATGCTGTAAGGATTAGAACCAACACTTGCTGTCGGGCGAAACTTCCGTGGTTTAGTGGAGATGACGCCTGTCCGGAGATCAGAGGACCGTTTCATGAAAGTTGTCAGCCCCGACAAGATGTCAGTCTCCGACATTTACCATAGTAACAGTCAGTGAGCAGAGCTTCACAGTCAATCAAAACCAAGGATTTTACTGAAACTGTCGGAGACTGACAACTTGTCAGGGCCGACAACTTTCATGAAACGGTCCCCTGGAGGACATGGGTTCGAATCCTGCTCCAGTATGTACGCCCATGATTTTTTGATCATGGCTTCTACAAAAACAGTGTTTATCTGTCGCTGTTCTTTTTTTCTTTCTTTTTGAGAATAGAAAGATATTGTTAAACCGCCTACATAGTTACTTTTTAAAAGTCGGTTTCTCTGATTTCATTATTTTCAGATTTCATATAAAAGAGAACTGAAAAATCATATATATATATATATATATATATATATATATATATATATATATCTGCTATTTATATCGTGGTCTAATATGGCAGGTGGTTCACTGTAAGTCGCATGAAGAGTTGCATGGAGAGAGAGAGAGGAAAAAAAAAAGAGATGCAGAGAGAGCAAGAGAGGCGCTTGTGATGGGACAAACTGGCGACAATGGGAAAAAAATACTTGCTCGAGGACACCGACATAATTATTGAATAACAAAGACAGAAACAGAAAGGATTTTGATGAATTGTATACTAGTATTTCACTGTAACATACAGGGCTGTGTCAGACATTCTGTACAATGGGACTTGGGTGGGAAATACCATGCCACAACCTATTCCTTTGCGTCTCATTTTGAGAGGGTTCCGTGAATCAGTATGAACAAAATATCTATTATGAATTATCGGAAAATTGGACAGTCTCTTCGTATAACTTTAATATTACGATTTACCAACGTTCGCAAGTTGTGAGTGCGAATATGGTACAAATGGTTTATGAATCGGGATGTGCTATATCAGGCATAAATAAACTACGAATTGTTAAAATGTGAAATGAAATCAAGAGAGCATGGAATTATAGATACACAATGATTGGTAAATGATCAAAATCTGCTATGGCGTTTACCTTCTACAAATGTACATGTATAGGAATCAAATAATACATCAGCAGAGCGGCTTAATAACCAATTTAATCATGGTAATGGAAAGCATGCATTATCAAGACCTTCGAAAATGCACTCACTCACACACACACACACACACACACACCCACACACACACACACACACACACACACACACACACACACACACACACACACACACACACACACACACACACACACACACACACACAAATACTATAAAGATCAGGACAACTTGAATGGCCACGCCAGCTCAAATTGACTCTGTGAATGTCTACATAGCAACTGGGGCTAAAACTCATACACACAAAAAGGTGGGAATTCTATCGTGATGAATACATGCAAACAGTTTTGAACCTTTCACCTGGTGTCACCGAATAGCGCATTGGGTGGCTTAGTCTAATCAGTGTTTCCAGTTAATATTTATGAGGAGATCGACATAGAGTGAGGCTGTCATCACTTAATCTTCCTCGCATATTATACTGTGATTGACATTAATATTACCGCATCTTGAAAGCATTTTGAAAGATTTCGTGTTTTTTAAAGTTTTGGTTTAATCTTTACTTTATAAGGTGTGCCATTCTTTTTATTTAGTTTTACTCTCGTTATTAAAGCCAAAAGTGAGCATGATGTACTCCAAGCAAGTATAAGAACAAAAACATCGAGTGTGCCAACTTCCCAGCTTTTAGCAGTGTTCACTTTGTAACCTTACCACAATGTCATACAGAGTTTTGTGTGTCATTTGCGAATTAAATGGATGGGTTATGAAAGTTAGCAAAGTGTACATTACACGCGCAGGGCAGTGAAGTGTAAAACAATTTGTTTGGAGTCATAGACGTTTCCATAGAGATCAGTTCTTTTACCCTCCGTGATGAGCCCCTCAACATTAATTGCCAGGATGGTGATAGAATATATCCGCAAAGTTAATGTAAATTAGGCGTTTCCCGAGGATCGGTAATGGCATGTCGTAATATTAGGAGGTTCGTTTTCATACCAAGCATTATTATGATTGAAATCCCTAACCCATACAGTCCTTCTCTATAATATCCTGCCAAAGTGCATTTATCTATACAGTATATTATATACCATGCTGAATCTAAACATACAGGAAAATGGCCAGAAATATGTAAAAAATGAAAATCAAATTCACAGTATATACCCTGCATGCATATCCACGTATAATACCAACGACGTTTTGAGTTTATTTTGCTGGAGATATATCAACATGTGGTAATTAGATGTCAGTTCTGAATTTTACATTGCATCTTATATACTTTATATCGGAGAAAAAGTAGATGGAAATCGTCAAATTCATTAAATATGATCAAAATGAGAGAAAAAAACAAACAAACAGAACAAGAAAACAAACAACCTAAATTCCAAAATTTATGGAGAAACAAGGACTTAACTTTTTCAAAGCGTGTTGCCAATTTCAGCCTCTTCTACCAATATTGAAAGGCCTTTGGTGATTCCGCAACAAAGTAAGCAGTGATTTGCGACCAAGATAGGGCTCAAGTTAAAGTGAAGCGTTTACACACCTTACGAAATACTAACAACGAAACAAAAATGATATATAGGTGCAGCGCCATACCAAAAAGAAAAAGAAGAAAAGAATAATAAAAAAAAAAGGTTCCCGGAACTTGAACTAGTTAAGATTTTCATTACCATTGACAAGTTAATGTGTGCAGGGGCAGTGTCTGTTTGAGATGAGCGGTGCGTTTGCAATGGCATCCCTCCTCCTTCCACGCATGGTTGTAAACGTCGCCATGGAAACGAGGCAGGGTATACGCCGAAACATCCATCGAGTCCAGCTAGATACTCCGCCTCGCGCAGCTTAGCCCATGGCCTCTTGTGTCTGACGATTATAGCGACTGGTTGTCTTAGGGGAGGGGGGGGGGGAGGGGGAGGAGGGGAGCTTATAAAGGCAGTGATATCTTTCCTATTTGAAAGGGCCGGATGAGATATATTGTTCTACTTAAAACACCTACAATCCTTTGATATTGAGGGCGTTTATTATATCAAGGTTATGACGAAAATATGTATGTCTTTGCCTGAAAACTGCTCTAAAAAATGTGAACGAAGTGATTTGCTTTTAGATATACTCATATTTGCTGTACGTCCGAAAGTCTTTGCCTGAAACTGAAATCGTGTTCCTCGTGACCAATGTAATACCCACGTACCAAGCGACGTCGTGTTCCCAATTGCAGGGACATGATTTTGTTCATTATAAAAACATCACGCAACCACTATGGATAATCGTATACATGTAGTTGTATTGGAGTCGGCAATTACGAAGGGAGGCCGATGAGAGGTGGAAAGCTTTCTTCAGTTTCTAATACAGAAGGCACAGGGAGGAGTTCTTTCACGACTTCGTCGAGGAAACCCAAATTGCAATGCGGTATTGCAGCTGAACTATTATAATGTACAATATATCTAATTTCAAAATCTTCTTTAGACTCAGAAATGATGGTGAATCATTAACGTATGTAGGCTAGAATCGTCATTTACGAGCAGGTACATGCTGTTCATACTTTTCTAGCAAATTTTAGTATCTTCCGTGATCATTAACACTTGAAATACTACAGGAGTTCCACTTACTGTGTGATCGAACCACATTGTGTTCTAATGTGGATCATAATTCTCACTCATCTTCTCCCTTGTCAAATAATTTCTTGTCTGTTTCTCTCCAGAACTTTCCTCTTCTAAACTCTCTATCTTGCAATCCCTGTCACCCATTCACTGAAAGTAAAGAAGTCGTATTCATTCTTGGCTCGATCACTGCAAAGAAAGCGGTGTTGGAATTAACACCATGGGTGTTAAATCTAACACCGATCAAGTGCCAATAGAGGACCACACCGACAGGTATAGAAAGTATCTTGTGATGATTTTGAAAAGTGTTCACCTGGCACTTCGTGTTGTTAATTTGACACTGCGCTGGTGTTAATTCAACAATGACACTATGTACATGGTGTTGATTTGATATTGCTGGTGTTAATATCAATGGTATAACACCCGCCCGGTGCCAACAGGAGACCACACTAACCGGTGTTACTGTGGTGTAAATGTGTTCACAACTTTTGTTCAAAAATCCAGTACTTCATCGGAGAGTTCTTGTTCGTCTTGTTGAAGTTCAAAATCATCAAGAACAGTAACTAATTACCTATCTAAAAAAAAGTTTTATGTTTTGAAGTGACACCTGGCAGTGTTGATTTAGCACCACACATGAGCGTATTTATATTTACTTTTTGCAGTATATATATATATATATATATATATATATATATATGGAAGGTTTGATAATCACATTTCTCTCATACCAGCATTATCTTCATGGAATACGACACCGTATCAAGAAAGCCTGATTAATTATCTTTAAAATTACACCTCACTTGTTATGACTGGGATTCCTGGAATGTTCAAAACGGCTGAGTATGATGGGGACAGATCAAAAGTGAAAAGTCGCTATCAATAATGTATTGTTTTGATGGAAAAAAAAGGCCACTGGAAAAAGCAATGCTAAAATGTGAGCACTTTCAAAAACACCTATTCCCTGAATGTTAGGTGATTGCCTGGTCAACCTACTGTTCAATTCAAATCTGCAGATACTACTGCAGTTTTCTAATTCATGGATGAGGCCTCGGATCTAATGATAATCTCACAATGCATTCTTTTCAACCACATGCCTCCCATGAAAAAAAAAAACAAACAACAACACACGAATGGGGATTACACGGTTTGACATAACACATTTGCTCTATTTTGTAACATTTCACATTTGACCTTTCCTCACACTCAGTCGCACTGTACATTCCAGGAATGCATAATGAAAACAAGTGAGTTGTCATTGTAAAGAAAATTTATTAGGCTTTCTTATGATGTCACATTCAAATAAAATGAGGTAGATATAAGAAAAATATAATGCATCAAACTGGAACTGCAGGACAATTTCAAGGGGGTCATATGATTCTAAATTATATGGTAGTGCAATGTACTATAATATAATATAATATGATATAATATAATGTAATATTATATATATAGTGCATGAGGCTGAATGCACTATAACAATATAAGCACCGACAAATTCTGAATTTGCCCCGAAGGCCAGTTATATTCAATGAGGCCGCAGGCCGAATTGAATATAATTGCCTGAGGGCAAATTCAGAATTTGGAGGTGCTTGGTACTTGTTATAGTGCAATAAGATGTCATGCACTATGTGATATATAAAATAGCATACATACCCAGGCAAGATAAGCCTAGATCATTTCTAACAGTTACACGTGTCTACACAAGCAATAATACCAGTTTCTTTGAACCTGTGTAGACAAAATCCTGAAGATCCAAAGTCAACTATAGAGTCTAGGGTCTACGTGGTTATATCTAACGTTTTCTAGGCCCTACGATAGGTTAGGTCTAGGGCCCTAGGGGCCCTGGCCTAACGTTTTTATACTAGATCTACGTACACTGTACGGTACTGTACGTCACTTACGAGCGACAGAGCTACAGTAGTTAACACTTGACCCTACAATAGGTCTAACACTAGCTACCATGCATCTAACAGTAACACTAACAGTAACACGTTAGACGCCCTACTTACTGCACTGTGGGTCCAGGACCAGGACTAGATGATGTTTTGTAGGATTAGGGATCTACTGGATTTAAACACAAGGCTCGTGCCAGGCCACATTGCTGCACATGCGGATTCCGAGAGTGTGTTGTGAATGTCGTAGTAAAGTTCATAGCGTAGCGTGATCAAAGAGCGCTTAGCGTATACTGTACACACCACACGCTGCCCATTTCCACGGTGCACTTCCGCGTAGAATGTACGGAGAAAGCGGCACAAATCTTGGGTTGACTTGCTCAGTAATATCCGTCGGATTGATTCTTTTTTCAGAACAGTAGGAGTCCAAAATTCGTAGGGCGTATTTGATGGCATCCTTTGTGTCCTTATTGTCTAAGATACTGTTTATATAGATCAGTCTCTTTAAAAGTAGGGAACCTGTTCATTTCAGCTTCCATGTTTAAATCTACCGCTGAAAGTCTGGTCCCACCACACAGTTAAGTAGCTGGCATAGCCAGCCTGCGAGAATTGAGAATAACGATAATATCGAGCAAAACATATCGTGGTTGTGGCGCAATCGTGTTGATAAGGTGCGGGATTCAAGTACTCGATGATTAAAATGAGGGAGCAAAAACCGATATCAAATCGATAGTGGGTTATCGTTTGCAATCGTTATATTTTGCGTGCACTATAACTTTTGTCGTGCACTGCCGGCCTGTATCATAAGTATGTATGCTATTTTATATAATGTTATATAATATAGCATAATATAATATATCATATCATATATCATATCATATCATATCATATCATATCATATCATATCATATCATATCATATCGTATCATATCATATCATAATATATATAATGATACGATAAGGTATGTTTTTATCAAACCGTGAGTGTTTGAACGAACTGCTCTCAGATTTGTAGGTATAATCGTCCGAATTGTCAACTGTTCAAGATCCCAAAACTCCAGGAAACGTGACAAAAGCTTTGAGACTGAGTGAAGGAAAACCGTTTAAAGATTGTGTATGCATTTTAGTACAAATACCCACTTGTTGAAGCATTGGTGCATCTCAAATTCTGAACGCTTGTAGAAATACCACCGAGGTTTTCTGTACTGTAAAATCTATAGATAAATAAATTTTGTGATTCCAATGAATTTACACACTTAGGAGTGCAGCATGCCTTTTTCCCAAATCTAAAGTTCCGTGGTTATGATGTTCAGTTCGTGGTTGTATTTAACAACAGCTAATGTGTGTGTGTGTGTGTGTGTGTGTGCTTGTTTGTTTGTTTGTTTGTTTACAGAGTCTTGTGTTTGTATTGCAAGATCAGTATGCCTGTTATTTATTGTTTACTTGCAGTATGTATTGGATCTAAAGAAAACAAACAAAAAAGCGCCATGCACGCACAGCTTACCGATATATTCTGACTTTATTCATTGCTTTTATCTTCTTTAGCAGTTTTTCCTTCAAAATGACAGAAAATAACAATGACTAACTTTAGTATCGGTTCACATCAGAAACACAAAATCTAATCACGGACAATAACGTTCATCTATTGACCCTAATTGCATAAACATTCTCATATACTTTCAATTTAGATATTACTTTATGTTACATATAGGATACAAATACAATGTTCTTTTGGTCGCAAAAGCAAGACTTTCAAAAAAAGTATCGTCAAATTTGAGTGACAGGCATAGACAATTCGAATTGATTGTGTCCAAAGCTTCTATGAAATCTAAAATGCGGAAACAGCGTCTTACTTCTATTTTGGCTATATCTTTTAATACTTTCTGGAGAAGAATTGGAGTAATATTATCTTAATTAGATTAAGTACTATATATATCCTCATTGTTGAAGAGCAAACAAAGTGACCAATAGCAGGGGCGGATCCAGGAACTCTCTAAAGAAGGGACGCCTTTACAAAATTAAAGGGGGCGCCCCCCCCCCCATTTTTCTGTTTATTTCTTTTGTTTTGGTAAAACATTAAAAAAAAGGGGGAGGGGCGCGCGCCAAGTTCGCTCCCCACTGGATCCGCCACTGAATAGAATCTTTACAAATAGATTACAGATGCAAAAACCACTGACACTAGGTTTACAATTCTGCTTTTCTTCATCCTTGTACCCACTGCGAAGCAGGCATTGCCTTAATGCCATTTTTTTTTTCTGTGCAAAATGCTAAACCACTATATGGATAACAATTTATTTCTTGATTGTACAACACAGTACACAGACAATTCACTACATGCGCGACATTGTGTACATAGTATCCACGTCCCAGATTCAGTAGCAAAAAATATAAATCGCTTTAGGGAAATTTTTGCCACAACGAAATAGTTTCAGTAGCGCTTTGCAGAGAATGACCTCTAAAATCACAGTTGCCGTTAAAGGTAGGGGATACCTTTTACAGACCTCCCAAAATGCAGCAAAACATTAAATATGAACCTCAGGGGACTTGCTTAGACCACTGCTTAGAAATTTGGGAGTCAACAGTTATCTAAAATTTGAATAATGCACAAAACCCAACTACTCAGTAGTTCTGTGTGTCAGCCACACTTAAGCCTTTTTGTTGCAGTCTTCTGTATTTTTTCATCTATAAACACAAATCTAAAAGTACAAGAGCTGATGTAATAACATATAGAGTGTGTGGCAAGAATGTATATAGAAATATTTGTAAGTGTTGATGAACTTTCTTCACAAAATATACATGATGGACACACATGCAGTGCATGGGTCTGCAAAGGTAGCCTAGTAATGTACTGGAATTTACGGTGAGCCCCGAAAAAAATTCAATTCAAAATCTAACGGTCAAAAAATCTACTAAATGTTACCTTCCACTTTCAACACTTAATGGGAGTTTCTAAAATGATACTCTCTTCAACATACCACTGTATTTATACAACTCTTCATTTAAGGCATGCAAATGGGATTCCCTACCTTTAAAGGGGCATTATACAGACGATTTTCATAATTCCACATCATGTAGCACATAAATCAACAGCTCCACGTATAGATTTGTGGAATTTATTGTGATTCTGAAAACCTTAAACAAATTACACTGAATAGTATATTGATGACATAGGAGCCTCACATAATTATCTCAGAAATGTAGCAGTTTAATTCCATTACAATACCGCTTGCTTAACAAGTTCACCGGTGTAGAATCTATGCATGCCTTCTTCTTTTGTTGTGCTTTCTTGAGCTCCAACTCAGGCATTCTTATGGTGAGGCTGTCATGTCATCATCAAAAATTGTTAATTACAATTTGTTGTAAAATTTGAAAACATTCTTATTCCTCATCCCAATCACTGTAAATTCTGAAAATCTGTAGGCCTATTCAGTATAACTGATTTATAGTTGTTCAAATGTCAAAGTCTGGAAATCATGCGGAGGTCTCCTCTAATATTTTGTAAGTGTATCAGTAAAACACTGTTGTTTCTGACCTGTCCACGGCATCAGGTCGAGAGCAGCACGCATTGCAAAGTTTTAGTGCCGCTTTGCGTAGAGTCCGTTGAATGTGCACATTACTCCATATGTACACGAATGGAACAGTAGAAGGAAAGACTGGGACAAGATAGAGAAATTTGCTGAGCTTTGCGACGCTCAAGCGCACCCGATCTGGCATAGACCAGCTGAAGATAAGTATTGCCAAGGGTGCCCATGAAATTGCCAGTATGATATTCATCAGAATCATGAGACGGATCAACTTAATCTCACCGCGACCGATCCGTGCAGTTTTGGGCTTCCTTGACTTTTGGCTAACGGACTTACTGGGGGCGGGGCAGGTTTCTGAACCGTCTTTGCCATGGACACGATCAGGACACCAACCCTGCTCGACGTTGGTTGTGCAAAGTTCTCCTTGTCTCCCCAGGACAATAGTCTGACTCTCTTTACTGACTTCCTGTGAAGTTGTGCCTCGAAATTTCTCGTCGTCGCCGGTGTTGTTTGCGGATGTTCCCTCCGCATGATGTCTCACGTCAAGTTGACAGCCAGGAGTCAGTGCGACTGTGCACTGCTTGTTGAAGTCCAAAGGAGCTCTGATGGACACCGATATCTGGCCTTGAGTGTTGATGTCTCCAGCGAAATCCTCGACTGTCCTTTCTATCCGGTCTATGTTAATGACACTAGGTGAGTCATCTGCAACCACACCATTACGATTGTTGGTGCTGCTATGACGCACAGAATTTTCGTGGGTGAAGCTGACGGCCGCGCGTCGGTTAGCCTGGTCTCCACCCTTCCTCTCACTGCCAAGCATACCGTTCACTCTTTGGCGGCTCTTTTGGATAGTCCGCAAGGTCAGGAAGTTGAATATTGGCAATACGACGATCGAGGGTAAGATGTTTAACATCATGTACATTCCCACCTTTAGCCGCTGCACAGACGGGGTATCTTGCCAGATGTCCATCCAGAGTGGAAGAACGTTGGCCCCCGTGAGAATCCACATCACCGCCATGGCGACTGGGATGGCCCGACCAGTGCAGAGGCGCTGGTACGATGTGCCATTGGGTCGAATGAGCAGATACCGATTGACAGCAATGGCCGTCAAGCTATGTTGCGCCAAGGCGATGACCAGCGGGAAAGACACATCGCGATAAGCAGTCGCTGTTTCATTTTCTGTCGTTATCAGATAAAGTGGGGTTACCGTTGCCATGGTTACGATATTCACCACGGAAAGGTGAGCGATGAAGACGTTTGCCGTTACGCGACGCAATTTAGGATTCAAACAAAACGCAATGACTATGAGTCCGTTTCCAAGACTTCCAACAATTATCAGTGATAAGTAGTATGCGTAGAGGGATGCTATTCCTGGATGAAAACTGTCCGTGTGGCCAGTATTATTTGAATCCATGATGAAAGCAGAATAACGTTTCTCCTGCAAAGATTATTGAGATACGACTGCAAGGAAACTACCCCTCCTCCTCCCACTTCTCTGTCACTAGATACACAAATCCTTCAAAGTACAGCAGCATCTATATAAACCATCATGCATCGCGAATCCGCAATGGAATGAAATATCGATAAAACGTGCCCTTGTACCAACCGGGGGTACAAGTACCCCTAAAATTTCCTGATTACTTAGGCCTACAGACAGTATGAGTGATATTGTGTCGGGAGTGAGTCTTGCATCTTTAATCCAAAGTTCATCATTATCGCGATTTGATTATGAATTATACACGCAAATACAGTCAGAATAACCGTACATTTTGTATTGTGGACCTTTTGCGTTAATAATCATGTGTTTCCCACCTTGCCACATAGATGATTATCATCTATAATGTACAGAAGCAAGTAACAATAAGCGAGTTCGTTCACTACGAGGTTTCCCAGGCTACCAGAGAAACTAACTGTAAACTCAGTCACATTAATACATCCCCGCACTCGACCGCCTATTGATCAACCGACCATCTAATTACCTCTGGCGCTATTTCCCCAATAACCATTGTTATTTTATTCATCGAGAATACTGATCAATTATTCTGATTAATTGCAATAGGATATTCACAACCTCTTCGGGTGGAGCATTATAACGAAGGACATCTGTTTCGAAGAGCTGCGGAGTGATAGCACGCTTTAAATCATAAAATCATGGTTTAAACAATCAGTAGCCATTAGGATGTATAATGCAAAAAATGAAAAGGAACACCAAAAAAAGAAAAAGAAAAAAGAAAAGGTTGATGAGTGTCACAATCAGGGCTGGTCATACGTCACAACATTGTGAGGCTATCACATGTCCATGATTTAACGACAGTGATTCGATTTCTAGTCTAAACAACAAACAAACAAACAAACAGACAGACAGACAGACAAACAGAAAACAAAACTACAAGGAGCCTTCTTTGATCGCGTCTCATAGACAAAGAAAATATCTTGGGATATACGGTGAATAACAAAAGAGACAGACGTGCATTCATTTGCCGTTGCTTCTGAACACAGGATTACCAATTGATCTTAATCTTCATCACTTCTCAGATCTGAATATTTCCCTTTCTGAAGTCAAAAGATGACAAATGCGTCCAATCGGTTGCACGCTCTGTTCGGATTTTCGTCAAAGTTAATACAAGCACACGAACAGACGAAGCACACCAGATCTGTTGAACAGTGCCAGGTATATTCGGTGTTGCGACTTGAAATCGTTTTTAATGAGATTTCTCGTAGGAGGTTGCAGTTGTATCTTTCAGCTCATTTTTTGACCTTGCTTCCTTGGACGACGGGGAAGATTTCTTCACAGCAAGATCTGCTAGGAAAACGGTTGAAATGGCAGTTTTGCATGAAACCCGTAGAGATCACAAAGAAAAAGATTCGCTGAAATCAAGGCGACGGTGACTGTTACTCTTCACTAAGTATCTGACTTTAATATGTAATTCCTTCCGACGGCGGACAGGGTTCTTTCGATTCGAAAAGTGCCGACAAAAGTCAAATAATCTTCAAAATAATAGACGCATGCTACCAAACGTCTTAATAAAAACAATACTGGAGGCGACGAAAAGTATGGTCACTGTTAATCGCGAAAGGCACCTTTTGGGCGATAAATTCGGAAAAAAGAGCAATCAATATCTTTCGATGACGTGGATGCAGTCTAAATTTACGATCAGTCGGTGATCAATCCGTGGATAACAGCTTAGTTTAGGATAATTGCAGATGGCGGATATTTGCATATAAATCGCGTTTGGTGGATCCCCTTAGCAGCATGGTAGCAAAGATGAAAGACAAATGCACAAGCTGAAGTATGTATGTATATATGGCGCACATCATGGGTAAAATCCAGAGGGCTCCATAAAGCAGGCTCGTGGAATTATTAAAAACTGAAGTCATGCAAACAACAACAACAAAAAAAAAAAGAAGAGAAATCCTCTTTCTCATCTCATGGAGGAGCTTCTTATAGACATGTCGACAAACTCCGAACAGACAAGACATTGAGCAGTCCAGTCCACCGGTACTACTATCCAGAGTGATATCAGTAACCAGATGTTTTTTGGATAAACTAAGTGATATTTGACTCCAAGTGGTTCACGTCCTCTTGTGATATGTCCCTGACAGCAGGAAACTAGTGAGAGCGTGCCGTGCGCTTAATGTTATATGATTGTCGCGTTTCATCGAGTAATTTCGTTAATGAATATTTTGTATGATTACTTAAGCGGACATTGACAAAAGAAATATCTCATACAGAGTATCGGGTTCATAATGCTTTCAGCTGACCAATATAATTATGTGTATGAACAGTTGCTCCGTAAAATGCTTTCACATCGAACAGGAGGTGTTCGCTTGTAAATTCGCAAATTTTTATGTTATGCTGTCCATTGTGTACTTTTCGCGCGTTGCACGTGATGCAGCACAAACTATGCACCACTAGAGACTTTATACCATGGCACCTCATGCCACTTTGTAATGTCCCCATGGCAACCCGATCAAGAGCCCTTACCATTCAAAAAGCATTTACTTTTCTTTGCCTTGTCGCACACATTAAAAAAAAAAAAAAAAATTCACAACCTGTTCAGCTTGGGCCGTCGTCACTTAACAAGATTACAGCGCTTCGCAAGAGCAGTCAATGTCAAATTCACGAATAACGATTATTGCTTCATATTCACTTAGGTCGCACCAATTTTCTTTCCTCTTTTCTCTGACATTGATCGATCTCTTTCGTCTAAGGTTAATGGTGCACGTGTTTGATGCAACGGGATAGGCCACAGATCTTACATTAGCTGCTTGGTCGAACTCAAGAAGCCTTTTGTAGTTTTATTTTTCCCGCCCCTGGTAAACAAAGGTTATACAATGTATATTAGTGGGCGTCTATCATTACCATCATCAGTAGTGCATTCTTGGTTGTTACTGTTTTTCCCCCTCAGTCATATCGACTATAATACCTAGCAGTGGCGTACCGTGGGTCAAGACATTGGGGGGGGGGCACCTCATGGCAGCAACATCAGAATTGCATAACGTAATAATTAAATGCGAGCGAGCGGAGCGAGCGAGCTTGAAAATTTTGACATTTTACAGTCCCCAAACTGCCGTTTGTAGCTATATATAATAATATATGTATGTATATATATACATATATAATATATATATATATTTGCTTTGGAAATTAAGGGGGTTGCACCGGGCGCAACTGCTGGCAGTTGCTGGCAGTAACATCACGAGAATGGCATAACGATTAAATGCGAGCGAGCGAAGCGAGCGAGCTTGAAAATTTTGACATTTTACAGTCCCCAAACTGCCGTTTGTAGCTATATTTTTTCGCTTTGGAAATTCGGGGGGGGGGGGGGGGGGCGCACCGGGTGCAATTGCTGGCAATTACTGGCAGTAATATCAGGAGAATGGCATATAACGGTTAAATGCGAGCGAGCGTTTTTAGGTTTATTTTTTCGCTTTGGAAAATTACGGGGAGGGGGTGCATCGGGCACAACTGCTGGCAATTACTGACAGCAACATCAGGAGAATTGCATAGTGATTAAATGCGAGCGAGCGAAGCGAGCGAGCTTGAAAATTTTGACATTTCACAGTCCCAAAACTGCCGTTTGTAGCTATATTTTTTCGATTTGGAAATTAAGGAGAGGGGGCGCACCGGGCGCAACTGCTGGCAATTACTGACAACAACATCAGGAGAACTGCATAACGATTAAATGCGAGCGAGCGAAGCGAGCGAGCTTGAAAATTTTGACATTTTACAGTCCCAAAACTGCCGTTTATAGCTATATTTTTTCGCTTTGGAAATTAAGGAGAGGGCCTGGGCGCACCGGGCACAACTGCTGGCAATTACTGACAGCAACATCAGGAGAGTTGCATAACGATTAAATTCGAGCGAGCGAAGCGAGCGAGCTTCAAAATTTTGACATTTTACAGTCCCAAAACTGCCGTTTGTAGCTATATTTTTTCGCTTTGGAAATTAAGGGGAGGGGGCGCACCGGGCGCAACTGCTGGCAGATACAGCAACATCAGGAGAATTGCATAACGATTAAATGCGAGCGAGCGAGCTTGAAAATTTTGACATTTTACAGTCCCCAAACTGCCGTTTGTAGCTATATTTTTTCGCTTTGGAAATTAAGGGGAGGGGACGTACCGGGCGCAACTGCTGGCAATTACTGACAGCAGCATCAGAAGAATTGCATAACGATTAAATGCGAGCGAGCGAAGCGAGCGAGCTTGAAAATTTTGACATTTTACAGTCCAAATTGTAGCTACATGATATATTTTTTTCGCTTTGGAGGGAGGGGGCGCCCGGTGCGCCCCCTGGATCCGCCACTGGTAGTCAAGGGTGTCGGTTTATGTTTATGATTGGGGGAGGTATGACCAGCGAGGGAGCGTCGAAGTGACCAAGCGGGAGAAGGATGTCCAAAATCTGCACTTTATATAGAGCATCTGGTGTTTGTGAGTGTGTGTGTTTCATATAGATGGAAAAGTTAGGAAATAGCCAAGGTCAAGTCTTATTATTGGCAATGCAAGGCATTTTAATATAGACTAGTATGTAAAGCAACACTGCAAAATCAATGATCAAGCTTAATGTGTACAACCTATCAAACATCATTGCGCAACATTGCAGCGACTCTTTTTACCATTCCGATGTTCTGAGTACACTGCGCACATCCATGCTTGTATTCAAAATGCCAACCAGGAATCACACTGAATCACAATCTTTTGTCGTCTCCGGGCTTTTTGAACAATGTTTCACTATAATACCTCTTTAATTATATGGTTAAAAGAAATCTTAGAAAAATATCTTTTTTCTTGATCATCCTTTCATGTCGATTTCAAAAGCAGTTTACTTAACCCTTGAATTACCATTTTGGTAGGGTTTTTTTTTTTTCTTTTTTCCTTCTTTTTTTTTTTTTTTTTTTTTTTTACCAGCGGATTGGGGGGGGGGGGGGGCACGTGCCCCCCCATGCCCCCCCGTAGTTACGCCACTGATACCTAGTCCTTATATATATATATATATATATATATATATATATATATATATATATGTGTGTGTGTGTGTGTGTGTGTGTGTGTGTGTGTGTGTGTAACCTATGTTGATTGGGTGCACACTGAGTTTTGCCTGAATTCAAACCGTAAGCAATGCTTACGGTTTGAATTCAGGCAAAACTCAGTGTGCACCCAATCAACATAGGTTACACACACACACACACACACACACACACACACACACACATATATATATATATATATATATATATATATATACGCATAGTCTCTCTCATCTTTCACGACTTTGGTTTTCATGTAACTTTCTGACTTGAAATTAGGCAAAATATGATAAAAATCAAAGCGGCAGAAAAAAAAAATATGATCAAAGGAATATCCACAGAAACATAAACATCCCCCCCCCAAAAAAAAAAAAAAAATGCCCAAATGACATCATGACCTTCATCGATATCCCATATAATACTTGTTTGCAGTGTACAGTTTACCATCATCCCGCTGAATCTGCCCCATGTACTTAAATACATATTTGATACTTTAAAGTTTCTTATACAATGTACTGTTTCGTTTTACTAGGTTCTTTTTTTTTTCATCGATCTGATAAGCCAAGTGATGGAAAAATTATGTGCTACTCCAAAAATCTGATCGCAAGACCCTCCTGCTCTTCCTAGGAGGATTTAAAGGAAACCATAAACTCAACTAGTCTCCTCATCCAGCGGTTCCAACACAAAAACTTTAAAAATTCATAACTTTTGCATCGATTGTCCGATTTCCCTAAAACTTTCACTGATGTGTTCTACTAATGTTGCTGCTTTTGCTCAATCCACATTTCTCTGGGGTTTTTGGTTTCCTTTAAATCTCATTACGTATGTGTGTAATAGCCTGGTCATACTGTTCACATGAACATGCAGTGAATGTGTCGTCAAAATATGTACGTAAAACAGATCTCGAGATATTGTGTAAAAACACAAAATTTTAGAAAACAGTGTAATTCCATCCTTTGAGAACTGATATTCACCGACTTATCCCGAATGAATTAGTGCCCTTCTGTATCCTACTTGGCCAACATCGAAAAAAAAAAAAAATTAATGTAGCAATAGTCACACATGCCGAGATATTTTCACTATTAGATTCTGCCGGGGAGCATAATTTCACAAAAATTCTTGTTAGGATATTATTATATCCGTGATCAATATTAATACAATGATACCATTATATACATAGAGGAGGGACTTTAGCCATATAAGATTTTAGAAGTATCACGATTCACAATTATCTCAATTTGCACAGCAACAAAATTTGACACCGACACTATGGCAGATGGTGTCATTGTAAGCCAGACATAAGTCTTGCATTACTGTAGGTTGTGTATCTTCTCTCACAGCATAGAGATGTGCATTTATGTTCATCAATTACTCTGGTAGGCCCAAATTCTCATAGTTTTTATTCATTTACGAGTACAATTTGAATGATTTGTAGTACCCTTCTTGTATGAAAACTGTCAAAAAAAAAAAAAAAGAAGAAGAAGAAGAAGAAGAAGAAGTAAAGATTCAAGTTCAGAAGAATATTCCTGGATAAAGATGTGCAAAATGGTCTTCACTTGTCATGAGCGATGTTTGCTCCATCCCACTGTACACCATCCCCCCCCCAAAAAAAAAGAGTTAAATAAGCACTTCACCAAAATATGTACACATTACACAACAAACCAGTCTTCAATGACGACATGATTGATAGAATAGCTCTCTCTGCATTTCAATTTATTTACAAAGAACATGTAAGTACATTTGTCCCATAACACATGTATAAACAAATCTCTACAAGGCATGTCATATTGACAGATACAAGGGTTTCAGTATGAGTCTCACTGAACAAAGCCATGCTTTTGTCATGACTGATATCTGCAGTAGATATGAAATTCTTGACAAGTACAATGTATTCAATCACCAAATAGCTACATACTTTTGCAAATTTTTCTTTTATTGTACATTTTGTACCACTACATCCATGTTGTGTACAATATGGTACATGAAGAAAAAAAAAATCCCAAAATATATGAAAATTTGAGACTTTTATCTTCACTTTTTAACTGAGAATAGCTAGAGAATGTAATACAATATATGAGAATAGAAATGGTCGGTTCTGACGAAAGTACGATTAAGTGTATGCCAGTAAAGTAAAACATTCACAGTTGCTGTAATTGTTAGATTTATTTGAAGACAAGATAGATAGACTTGAATCAAGCATTGAAACACAAATCAGATTTGATTGCTCTTGTCCATAGCTCAGGCAGGACAGCTGATGTCCATCGATTCAATCCGCAAACAATGACACTTTGTAAAGATGCTGATGAACAAGCAATTCAAACTTTATACTCAGGTAACCTAATATTGCTGTCATATATGAACAGTGGGTCCATCGTGATATCGTCTGAAACATCGCCCATAATCACACCGCTATTAAGTCAGATTGACACGTTTGAATGTGTAGTGTAAGGAATGACAAATGGATGGAATTGCTAGATGCACTTCTTGAAAGACTCTTCTTGCTACAAGTTGCATATTAATTATTGTAAAAGTTGTTCTTTTACTTTTCTGCTGCTTCTGGCCATCTCACTTGCTGTCCTATGCTAATGATTATTGGACGTTTCATTTCAAGGCACTTCTACGAAAGTATCACGTGCACCATGACTGCGGGCAACACTGTCAAGATATCATGTGAGGATACAACTAAGTTCTTTGCCTGAGGATCTATTGCATTACAACAAAGAATGAATTAATGTCTGCAATATGATGCATGGCACTCATGAATATTGAAAGCAACTGGATGTTTTGAAGTTGGAGGCACTTGATGCCACAGCTTGTGCTATGGGATAATGAATCTCTGTGCATGCATGACTTCGGCGAGGATGGGACCACAAGATGATGATAAAACCAGTAGGGTTGAATGGCCATACATGGCCTGGAAGATTTACTTCTTCTTTTTGCCCTTCTTCCCTTTCTTCCCTTTCTTTCCCTTTTTGCCCTTCTTGCCCTTGTCATCTTCGTCATTACCCTCCGCCGCCTTGGCCCTCTTCTTGCCCAGTGGGGTCTTGGCATACCAGGTCTGGAGAAGAGAGATAGAGTGACAAAACATTAGAAATTAGTGCTACTAGCATGAGGCATACTCTAAAACTTGTAATTTTTGCATACAGATATTTTCCTGAATGAGGAGTTCACAGACATTTTTGCAAGACATTATTTTCTGGATTTGACACCAATGCTTATCATAAGTGCATTGATGCCTGTCTGTTTCCAATATTTTGTCTTTCGTTAACTTTGCGGCCAAACAGTGACTTGCAAAATTTGCGAAAATTAAACCCTCATGAAAATAACACCTTTTACGGTATGCATGACCGTTTAGTAGGTAACCTATTCAAACAATTTCAGGGTAGTAATTACATGAGTGAAAATTCAAGTCTGTCACATCTACTGAAGCAAGGATTCTACCTCTGGTCACGCAATGCATACACTGAGCATTTAAGAGTACAAACACCTTTCCAATATGTTATTATCCAAAGACAGACAAAAAAAAAAAAGTAAAAGAGATGAATATTTTATCCACGGATGCATAATGACATACCACATAAAAACATATAGGGACATAACAGTGCACTCCCCTAATGACTAAGTCCTTGGGACCAGCAGCTTTCTTTCGTTGTTAGAAAGGCTAACAGTGTAGTGTACACTGTACAAATACATATATACCGGTAGCTGATAATTTTTGAACCTGAATTTTGATTGCGCTGTAACAAGAACTTTGTTATAACTGTGTTCGTTGTAACAGGATTAGTACATTGTAACTACACGCACACATGGATATAGAAATACAGGCGACTCCCATTCTAATATAACAAGCAGTTTTCTTTTCTTATATCGAAATTTCTTCATAGCCTAACAACAAAGTATCTAAAGATATGCAGAAATAGTCTTGAGACCTGAATTTCTTGTTATAACAAGAGTTTTGTTATAACCATGTTCATTATAAAGGGAGTGCACTAACATACATACTATACATAAATACACACATCCCACATGCATACCAGCAGACATAGGATATAAAGAAAGGAGAAATTGATTGCTGTCTACCTTGAAAGCCTCCTCTTCCTCTTTGTAGATTGGTTCGAGCCTGGCCAGTGGGGGGACAAACTCAGAGGCCACGAGGGGTCTCTTGGCCAGCTGGGACACACGTCTCTCTGTCAGCACTTGTTGGCAGGCAGTCACCACATGCTTTGGGGTGTAGCCATCGGTCACCTTGGACAGGGAGCTCATGTCAAAGTGGGGGTTCAGGATACCATTGTGCTTCACGATCAGGTTGCGCCACAGCACTGGAGGACAAAAACAGGGAAAATTTTCTCAGTGCGTTTTTTATTTGTTTGCTTTTTCTGGAGACTTGCATGGATGATGGTTAAGAGCAGAATACTTTGTGCCCTATTAGCACTCATACAGTCATGACAGATCTGGGCACCATTTCATGAAAGTTGTTGGCCCTGACTAGTTGTCAAGTCTCAGACAATTTCTGTAAAATCCTTGGTTTTGATTGGCTGAGAAGCTCTGGTTACTGACTGTTACTATAGTAACTGTCAGAGACTGACAACTTGTCAGGGCTGACAACTTTTATGAAACGGTGCTCTGATAATGCTCCTTGGCTTGGGACATCTCTTTGCTGAAATCATCTATGCTCAGTGACCATTGCAGTACAAAAGTAATCTTTAATCAGAAACACCAGTTGGCATGGCCAATAATTGATGATATTACAATGTATATCTTTCATTCATCATTTACTGAACACTGACACTAGGAGCATACTCTCTTTCGACTAATGCTTTCAACAAAAGACATAGATGTTTATGGAAGGGGTATCTGAGAGGCAAACTCACAATGTCTGGAGGCATAGTCTGGTCTTGGGATGAGGATGACTCTCTGGAAGGCTCCTACCAGCCCCTTCATCTCACACTCAAAGGGGGCCCTGGAGGTCCCCACCAACACCACACGATCCTCAGGCTTCAGAATCTTGAACATCTTGGGGATCTCCTTTTTGAGACGCTTCGGATCAGTCTACATGAGAAGGAAAGAAACAGTTCATTATTCTAATATGCCAAACATATACTACAAAGAAGTAAAATTGCACAATTGACTACAGTGGATGTTTGCTATGTTCTAATGCAGTAAAAATACAGTGTAACATTGTGCAAGTAATTCCATACAAACTTCCTCAAATCATAACTGCAGTGGGAGATCAGTTTGCATACTGTATACGCCGTTATTTTCGCGTACAGATATTTTCGCGAATGACGAGGTCATAGACATTTTCGCGAGATGTTGTTTTCGCGAATCGATGCCGCCGCTTACGTTAATGCTCTATTAAAAAAGTGCATGGAGACAATTCCAACTGCAATTCGCGAAATTCGCGAAAATAAAACCCTCGCGAAAATAACAGCATACTGAGTATACAGTATATCATCATTATGTGCATGTTGTTGGATTTGTTTTTTTCACTCGATATCACATCGCTGCTAATCTTATCTATGTATACATTCTGCAATACAACTAGCCGTGGACCAAGGTAAACTGCTCAAATTTTCTTTGCTACATCTCATTAGAGTACCATATTCTCTTAGACTTTACTTTACATTTCCCAAATTATACCGAAAGTTGATCAATTTCAAACTTTGACCTCAACCAATGATCACTGATAGATTTTCCAAAACAAGAAAAGTGTACTAATGAACTGTACAATGCACAATGAATACTGAATATCCCAAACAGAGGGACAGAAGACACAATAACAAGCTGTTTTAGACAACCTCTCAACAGGGATAAGGCATGCACACAATAATTTCTGTAAAAAGACTAGGTCTTATGACGATTCTTGGGACACAAGATCAATCCTCACCTTGTCTGTCTTGGGGACCTTCTTCAGCCACGTCCTCTCTGCATCACCGATCATGATGACGGAGGGCTGCAGCTGCCTTGCCACCTTCAGCACCAGGTGCATCAGCATGGTCAGGCCCGCCTTGCCCGGATACTTGCCCGCGATGTTGGTGGCGGTCAGGTCAAACAGGTTGGCCCCTGTCTCGGTGCAGATGGCGTGGACCAGGCTGCGCTTACCCGTGCCACGAGGACCGGCCAGCAGGATGGACTTGATGTAAGGGGCTTTCTCGTGGACAGCTTGAGAACCTGGGTCAATGTGTTGAGAATTGTCTCGTCAGTACAGCAAACATAGGAATGTGAAGGTGTCATTTATCAAATCTTCCAATTTACACTCCACACATGGAATATTTGTGGAGTTTAGAAAAGGACGAGCATATGACATTCATTTAATCATTTTGGCGCAACAAAACTCAAGAAAATTTAAGAAATAATGTTAATTGTTTGATTCTAATTAAAAAAGACATTGAGAATAGGGTCCTTGCGTCCTGGGTCCTTGGGACAACATGCCACAATTATGGACTCAAAAGTTCTTTCACCTCCATTAAGAAATAACCACTCATGTAAATCATTCTGAAACCAAGAGACAGCAATGGAATAAGAAATAAAAAGGACGTACAGATACAGAAAGATTAGAAGAGTAATATCTTAATGTAAAAATGTCAGGTTTAGCAGAGAGTGGCCAGCAGGGAAGACAACTTTACCTAGGGGTAGAATGCCGTAGAGTGCCACAAGCTGCCTGACATCGGACAAAGACGGCATAGGTTCGATGTTTGCTTGTCTCAGTGTTGTGCCCAGGTAGCTGTACTCCCCTATGTAGTCGTCGAGTGCAAACTTGGGACAGCGAACTATGATCCCTTCTCTCACTAACTCTTCATACAGGTCTTCAATGGTCCTGAGAAAGAGAGTCATGAGATTGTGAGCGCTTTAAGATTATGTCGTACTACATGTTTGAAGAAAGCACAACAGGACTTGTCATTTAAGTGAAGTCTATGATGAAGAATGCTTAATTGTTTTCCTAATACCTCATGTCTACATGATCCCTACATTTCAAACAAACCTATCTGGTTTTAACGATGAATATAGGGTCTTCAAACACATTGGTTTAAGCTATTTCCAGCTTGACATCACAGTTCAATTACAACCTGTGAGCAAAACTAAAGAAAGACAGAAAGTTCACTCAAAATGACTCTGTTCATGCATTGCGACGCCAAGGAGAAAGCCATTAGTCAAGAAGCTAGCACACTGTGAGCAAAATGTGGACAACGACTCACCCTTTGAGTTGATGGCCGTGAGAACATAATTAATTAGCCCCACACCTCATTACATTGGCAGCTTGAACAAAAACTATTTCAGTCTGAAAGAAATAGCTCATTAACCTTGGAAATATATTTGTACAGCTGTGAAAATATCCATTCGGGGTTTCCCACTCTATCATTAGTCTTGACACAGTTTGCCTGCTGTGATATTTCATGGCCACTAAGGTGTGAAAAGAGTGCTTTTGGACTGTCAACAAGAACTGAAAGTCCCGAGGTCAATCCCCCAGCCCCAATCACATGAGAAAAAAGTGCAATAGCTGATACAATAGTTAATATGCACATATTGCAGTCCTTGAATCATAAGTAGAAAATGAAATGGATATAATTCATCTTTGCCAAGTTTCTAAGTTTTTCAAAGGATTCACTGTCATCCACTACTAATACAAAATACTGTCTCTTACTAGAGTCAATTTATTCAGTTTACCACTAGAACATCTAGAACGGCAAGACGAGTTGTTTTATAGTTTGGTATATCCCTTATGAAAAATGGAGTTCAAGAGAAAACCATGAGCAACCTAAAGAAATATGTGTCTATGTGCCAAAAAGAAATGGCCTTACCTATCTGGGGTGAGATCCTTCTCCTTCTTCTTCTTGCCTTTCTTTCCACTCTTTTTGCCACTCTTCTTCTTCTTCTTTTTCTTTCCACTCTTCTTTCCACTCTTGCCCTTTTTGCCTTTCTTCCCTTTGCCCTTGTCCCTGTCAACAGCCTGGAACAAAACACAAACAAAGCATCAGATTCTAACCCCATGCATTTCCATGCTTTGCTCTATTGCTATCATGCTAGAACATTCTAGAATGCCAGAATTCTTGACATAATGGAACAAGTACACTTGTTGTATCTGGTATCATTTCATAGCCAGCATAACATATCATAGAATGTGAAATTTAAGGCTATGAGAAGTGGAATAAACTTGAAAAAACTTAACTAGAAATGTCACTATGGTGACTGGTATGCCTCTGCCATATCATATATTTCTCCCTGTAGGTCTACAGTACATATTGCCAATGCAAGATGGCAATTTCACATGAATGACAAATAACCATTATTTGGTAATTATACATCAATTTTCATGACAATACTTTGAGCAACTTTCAAAACATATGGACACAGGCAAAATTCTGGCACTTTTACTTCACCTTTGACCTCATGGCTAAAAACTTTCCCTAGATAAACACTGTGTGGTGATGCATGGACTAAATTGCACACCAAATTTGATTACACTGCAAAATGTATACATTCAATTAGTTTCAGGGTATGGTGAACAAAAAGTGTATCAAATAGAGCAATTTTACAATCTTAACCTGACCTTTGACCTCTCACCCACAACTTTCCCTTGAGAATCTTAATCTGATAATATAGTTATACACTAAGTTTCATGATATACATTTAGGTTTGCAGAGATATAGGCCAGTTAAAAAAGCAAAATTTTAGCATTTGCCCTTGACCTTTGACATTGAAAGTCAATAGGCACAGCTTTGTCCACTCCTATGCATATGACAACCCAAAAAGATAATGCCTACAGTGCCACTTTGTGGCGGAGGCATCAAAACACACGGATGGAGTAATACAACTGCATCTGTCCATTAAACCGACTTTTTGTGATTAACAAACAAATGAATCACCGAAACTACTCATTGTGCAAGTGGGTCTGACATATTCAGGCACAGACAGACTCACTCACCAGCTTGAGATTCTTGAGCTCCGTCCTCATGAGTTCGTCGACCTGCGTCCGAATCTCTGTCTCCACCTCCAGCCGCTTCTCCTCCTTGATCAGCTCCGCGTCGTGTTTCTGGCTGAAATTGCTCTCTTCATTCCTCTCCTTCCAGATGCCTATAGAGAAGGGAGGAAGCAGGATGTACGTCGTTTGGGATCGAAAAGGTACGAGAACAATTTATGGGACTGAGGGACCACTAAGCACAATATCACAAAAGAAGTGGCTATGTTGGTGTACTCATTTCTGCACAATGCAGATGGACAATTTATAGTGGCCAAAGAACTTTCACAGCTGATTTCTCTTCATTGACATATTCTTTTAGTACTTCTGGGCTGAGATGTCTGAATATATTACTCCATGTATATGTTGGAAAAAATATGCCAGACGCTCTGGACTACAACCATTTCAATGCTCTGTCACAGAGTTTGTAGGATGAAAAACACGTCAAGTATAATTGGTTGAGAATAGAATATAATGAAGATCTGCCCACACTCATAGCTCAATGTGTTGCTGTATGTTTCTACAGTCATGTTGGCGAGACTCAAATCCATAGGTAATTACTGCCAGCTTTACTGGATCTGGCACCTACCCGAAAAATCTTTAGCCGAGACATCTGTTTCAGTCAGGAAGTTTGACGGCTGCATCTTGAAGCCTTCTTCTTCCTCGTCATCGTCTCCTCCTTTTCCCTTCTTTCCTTTCTTGCCCTTCTTGTCCTTCTTCTTATCTTTCTTCTTGTCCTTCTTGGCACTCTTCTTTCCCTTTTTCTTGCCTTTTCCCTTGTCATCCTCTTTACCTGCCAGTTCAGCCTCGATCTAGAAAGAACATCATGCAGGTATCATGGGCTTGAAAGTAATTTCTATATTTAGGATGGTATCTACCATGTAGTAAATAAAACTTTTACTTTGTCCATCCACTATCTGACAAACTGAGAGCAATTCATTAATATAACCACAATCAAAAAGAAAGAAAGAAAGACAAGCTGATTGTCAGATGATGACTGGCTAATTCATACTGACACAAGTTAGATAAATACATGCTTGCTTTAAAGGGTGTGTACAGTTCTGGTCGAGGTGAGGATTTAGCTTTTAACGTTTTGCGAGATATTCAGAAACCACTCTATGAGATGTCAAAGAGCATGCAGTTCTAAGGGGTATCAAAAGTTTATTTGATGAAATTCGGTTTTGAAATGGCCGAGATATCCAAAAACAAGGTGAAACAAAGAGATCCTAATAAAGTTGTGGCATGTCGCCTTTTATTATTAGCACTTTTTTGGATATCTCAGCCATTTGAAAACCAATTTTCATCAAATAAACGTTGAATCCTTCTTAAAATTACATGCTCTTTTATATTCCATAAGAGGCTTTTCATTATCTCACTTTATAGGAATGTTCAAAACATGAATCCCCACCTCCACCAGTACTGTACAGTCCCTTTAAGAGCAACCGTCTCACATGTGAAGTGGAAAAAAAAAATTAAAGGTCCAGTTTACCTTTGGGAGCAGTGATTTCAAAAATGTTCAAGATATCACATTTGATGCATATGTGTAGGTCTGTTGTATCATAAAACATCCTACCATATGAAATATTTGCAATAAAACCTAAAATATAAGGAGATATCGGGGTTTTTCTCAGTAAACCGTAACTGTATACGGTTTAGTCTGGAAACATTTTTGTTATAACTATTGTTCACATTTTGTGCATTTAACAACACTTAACATCGATTATACGGATTCAAATTTTGACAGTGGTTGTTTCTATCCCTAACTCACATTTTAGAACTATTTTAAAGCACTAATGCTTTCATCTGCAAATGGTGAATTATGCCTTTAACAGGACTAGCAATTTGGTGATGATAGTGTCTTGAAAATAATCACTTACTATTCATGCACTTTAGAAAGCATAGTGTAAAGCCAACAGTGTCAGAACATTTGTTTCTATGGTATAGCATGAACACCATCTGTACTGCTGGTTCCAATAGAGGGCTCACTACCAGGAAACATCAACTCTTTCATATCACATGCTATTTTGCACAACAATCACAAAATTATAACCTGGTATCAGTAAAATGTTCACTAGTACTCCTGGTTAAAAAGCTAATGGTATCACAATACAGCCCTATCACAATGCAACAGTTTCTAAGTTAAATGTAGCAGGTTTTATGTGGGTCCAGTGAGAATAGTGATAGAAATTGTCTGAATTTAAGGTATTTAGTGTCTTGTCATAAAAGGTCAACATACCTCAGCGGGGTCCTTTTCTTTGAAGATGGCGGCTGACCCTCCTTCATCTTCGTCTGGATAGTCAGGAAACTTCCCCGTTGCATCCCTGGAAAAGATGATTCAGTTGAACTATGATGTAAACCCACACTGTCCTGTTCCTATGAAACACTGTTTTGTTGTTGTTTGATTTGGATTTGTTGGAGTGTGAAATTCTTAACTTATTTTATGAATAAAAAAAAGAAGACTGCTTTCTTCTTTCACAGCATTGTACATTGTACTGCCATCCATCCTCTTTTAAAAGCATATTTTTCTGAGGTTGAAGAGCAATTTTATGTTAAGGTGCACTACATTAAAACTTTTCAGTTTAAGAATTTGCATTCATACAGTTTTGGTCAGGTATGCAAAATAATGAGCAATAGGGCATGCATGATCATAGCTTGGCTTCTTTGACATGACACTGTAATATCATTACAGCTTACAATATGGGTCACACAGTAATCACTTTCATACTACGTTTGCTGAATGCAGCACAATTACTGAAGTATTGGGTTTTCACCTGCACTCAATGAACCACTGTCTGATCTGGTCCTGCATGGTTTCCTTCATGTCTGGCCCCTCCACCTCCCATAGCTTGGCTTTGATGCTTGTCAGCGCCTGCTGATACTCCCTCTCATGGTCTCCCTGGGTGATGCGGCGGGCATTCTCTGTCCGATCCGCCAACATCTGCGGCGTGTTCTTGTTGCTGGCAGGCTCACGGGGCGGAATCTGTGTGGTGCAGAGAAAGAGAGGGTACTGGTAAATGAAATCACAGAGTGCTCTTTCTATCTTTAATGATTTATGAACTTCTAGGTAGTCACTTTTATGGTTGGAATTTGTAGGATGAAGCATGGATGTGCATTGTAGGTCCATGGTTCGGCAAACACTAATAGGGGGGGGGGGGGGAATGTCTAAACTTATACTAGTACAATATCAGGTATGTCACCAGCATGTAAATATTTGCAAGCATATAGGATAATCGAACAATACACTCACCATGCCAATGAATCTCATTTCTTCTTCTCTATCCTTACGGATTTTCTTTCTGCATGAAAATCCCTTCCAGGTCTGTGATGGGTGAAGAATAGATTGAATGCAATTAGTATGAGTCACACAACTTTGTATGAACAGCAAGTAAGAATTGCTCACTTTTCACGGCTCAAATTTCAGCACATAGCATAGAATTTAAGGCAGTTCTGTGACACACAAAGTTGTTGATTTTTTTTTAAATAAAGTGAAATCATGTCTTATCCACTTCTAAGACACACAGCATGAGTTTAAGAACAACCAACAAGCTGGTATGAAAATACTAAACGTACAGAATAAGGTTAAAAAGTTGCTAGAATACTCAAAAGATTTGTTGTACGTGGCTACTAAGGTAAAAATAAATGCTGCAGGCAATGAGGATAAAGTGCTTTGCCTCAGGATATCACACCAGCAACGACCCAAAACAAGAACCTTGCAATTCACAGTTTGTAGTCTTATCGATTGAGCCACAACAGCTCCTCCTATCAATAACCACACATTTGTTTTCTTTCTTTCTTTTTCTTTTCACAGAATACGTAAATATTATACATGGATGCACACGTGCAAATCCAGCTATCTCAGCATCTTGTACGCATATACTGTCAAAGTGGAAACTTTTCGCGCATTTCATGCAACCAGAATCTACTGCGAAAATAAAGCATGCGAATATTTTTGCATGACATATGTGGCAGTAGTTAATGTCCTTATTCCGTGCAGTTAAAAACATGTGAAATTCGTCTTACCCGGCCGAGCGCGGAAAATTACTCATGCGAATATATCCATTTTTACAGTATTCCACATTCATACCTTCTGAATTCTGACTGCTGCCAGCTCTGTGTCTAGGGTGGGAGCGCCGCGGTTGGCGGCCATCCTCTCTCGCTCTTCCTGCAGACGGATTTCCCGCATGAACTTCGCCCTCAGCCGACCCTGCCGTGCCCTCTCGTGGACCTGGATAAGGCGGATGGCCTCGTCTGCCGACATCTTGACTTCCTCGGTCTTCTCCTCGGGCGGACCCATCTTGGCCAGGATTTGCCCAAGGAGCTTCTCTCTGTCCTGCAGTGCTTTAGCTCTCTCGTTGATGAAATATTTGGGGACTGGTATCTCAATGTCATTCTGAGAGAAATAGATGAGTAGAACATACAAATATAATACAATATTTCAATTTGAAATACATATATACACCATCATTTCAGTTCATCGGTGGGCTTGGGTAGATGGAGAAGAAAATGAAATGTGAAAAATGAATGCTTGTTACAAGTACCTGAATGAGTACCCCAGTCATTTATATCTTAATGCTAATGACATGAAAATCTTATTAGCTGATGGCATGAATATATGTTGCAACACAAAAACAGAAATTTGACCTTCTTCTAATTTGATGATATTATGCACAGTGATATCACAAACTGTAAGCTATTTCTGGTAATGTCAGAATATTTGTGTCTGATCAAGATAGTAGTCTTTGGGATCTACATGTACTTCTGTGTAAGAAATCAGTAGTTCATATTCCAACATAAATATCAGAATAAAACCAGGACAAAAGTATTGCATAATGACAGCTTCACATCCAGTAGTAGAAAACTTGCATTAACTCAATTTGAAAAAAAGTTTTCATAGCAGTGTGAATCCAAGCACACATACATTGTGAGGAGGGCATCAAATACACTGCACATATCATCTAAATAACTCACCGGAGTCAACTTGAGATCAGACAGGATGTCATCAAAATAGTGGAACTCTGAAAACTCGAGCAGAACCATTTCATTCTTCAGTTCCAGCAACCTTCCCATGACGCCATCCAGCATTCGCCGCAGCACACGCCTCTTCTGTGGGTGAACTATCTGGTCGTAGCATCCTTCCAGTTTGCGGAATATCTGGAGGTACTTGAGGTAGAGTGTAGCTATATTCTGGAAGGCGGTGAGACGGTCTTTCTCAGGTTTGGGGGCCTCTGGAGGTAACTCCTGCTGGAGAAGATCATTGAGGCTGTCCTGGGCCTCAAGCCACTGCTTTTGATAGTAGCTGTAAGTACAAAAAATTGAAAACAAAACATGGTACTTAAGATTTAAATCACATCACCCTAAACACTAAAATGATGAATGAAGCTCTTCTATTATTATGACACATTGTATTGTGCATTTAAAAAAAAAAAATGTAGTACAAAAGCTTGTCAAGAACAATTTCATACAAGTTGGTTTGAGCTTTTATACACACTGGCTGAAAACACCAGCACAAACCTACATACAGTTGTATTACTATGGTATGGGTAGGCATCAGGATGAAATCTTTTATAAAGTGTCTAGATCTACACAGAAAAGAGAGGAATGAATTCTTTATTGTAACAAATTCTATTCTACTCATCTCAGTGAAGTTCCAACAAACTTCAAATGTCCTGAACAAATTGATCATTATTCAAAGCTGAATGCTGAAAGAAGGAGTCCAGAATGTTCTATATCATATGGATTTGTCAAACCTAAACGTTACACATGAAAAAAAAAAAAAAAATGTCCAAAAATCAAAGTGTCCATGAAACAACAGAAACTGAGATTATATCTCACGACGTACACTGTAAATCATGAGATTGGCATGAGATTATCTCAGTCAACTGCAACTTTTACAGCTGTGGACCTCCCCGCACCCAATCGCTACAAATTTGTACACTCCCTCGCAGGAAGTTACTCACTCCCAGTCAGTAGAAACTTGGCATCTTCAGAGGGGGTTGGTACATCATGGCTGTACTACACACTACATCCATGCAGTTCTTCAATTACCGTAACCTAATTAAGGCTTAGTAGAACAAATAGGGTTCTAGTTCTAGAGAGTCTACTACGATGTAATGCAACAAGCCGACAATAGATCAATGGCAGTGCAAAAACACTGCCTGGGCCCTGGTGGGGCAGTCAGACTAGGGTCTAGATACTTCTAAGTTCTATAGATCTAGAAATCTAGTATTAAATGACAGAGTAAAGTATCTAGAATCTTGGCATTCTTGCTCTGTAGCACCACTCTTAATCTAGACAGAATATGTGACAGTGCTATGTAACATTAGCCTAGATGTAGATTAGATACTGTAGGCAGTAGGCATTACCACTACCATACTAAAACGGAGCCCACTAAAACTATACTACTAGGCCTAAAGTACTAGAAATTCTAGCAACCACTGCACTGCCACTCGGGTCTCTGCACAGCCTCTGGCCAATAAAATCTAAGACCTAATTTCCACTTCTTTTAGTTAATTTATGGAGATTTATGGATTATGATGATTATGAAAACTTGCCCTAGACGAGGTCTAATGAAGTAGAACTTATTTTTCAGAAAACTGTCCTGGCAATAGACCTTGAAGCAGGCCTATAACTGCGTTACAGCAAGCACATGAAGTAGCTTCAGACGTGTCACCGAGACACTCCAACACACAAACGGCAACGAGTGGGACTGTGTACATCTTGACAGCGATAACGCTGTTATCTAGCTCGCGCTCGCGACCAAATACTGCTTTCTGTGAACGAGAATACAAGTCTAATTGACCCTTTGGTCGATACATATGAATATTACACATTTTCTTACCTATGAGACATATTTCTGCCACATTCGTTACGCCTATTTCCCCTAGAAATACATCGTCTTGTCGAATAATTGTTCACGTATCGTATCCAGTTCGCAATCGTTGGCGCTTGTCTTGGTATCTCCGTCGCCGTGGCAACCGGAGGAAGTACGGCCGTGGTTGCGCCGTAGAGCGAAACACACACAGTGTGTGTACGTACAAGGTACTATCTACACAGGCCCTTCTAGCTCTGGTAGTTGTGTGTATGCTTGTGTGTAATGTGTATGTGTGCGCGCAAGTGGCACATAAAATGCAAGAAGTAAACTAATTTCGAAATCGGGCTGTTTTTTTCTTTTTCACCATTTTTTTTTTCTAGTTGTTTGGTTCGACCTACACTCTACAGCAAACTTTGGAAGTTAATTGTTTTGATAAGTTATCACCCACTTCCCACAGACGTAAATGGCAGGGCTGCCAACTCCCACTCATTGAGAGTGAGACTCACTCATTTTTGGTCCTTTCTCACTCTAAACTTTATTTCATTTGCATGCATTTCTATTGATCTCACTCATTTTGACTCCTAAATAGCATTGGCCTATGGGAGTCTCACTCTAAACTAGTTTCCAATGTTGGCAGCCCTGAAATGGCTATCAAATTGTGGTCTGTAGGCCTAATGTATAATCGTGCTTTGAGGACTCCATTTGATTTAAATTTTGAAATCATAATTCAGCAAACATTAAGGCAGGTTTTTAAATTCATTTCAACTCTGACTTATAGAATTGGAGTTGTATATTACAGCAGACAGAGGCAATATGTGCCATATTGGGGGGAAGGAAACACACACACACACACACACACACACACACACACACACACACACACACACACACACACACACACACACACACACATACACCAGGCCCGTAGCCAGGATTTTTCAAGGGGGGGTGCGGTCACTAAAAAAACGGACCTTCGGTACCAATACCAATGATGACACACACACACACACACACACACACACACACGCTATTATATATATATATATATATATTTTTTTTTTTTTTCTTTGGACGACCGAACTACAAAAGTTGTATAAGAATTTGCGCGGGAAGCGCGCCGCAAATTGTGAATTTTGACTGTTTTAATGACGTTTTAAAGTCTCGAGGAAATTTGTATTTTTGTCTGTTGCATGCAATCGCGTTACGGTATTTCATCTAGGAAATAGTAAAAACTCATTTTGCCAGGAAGTTGCAAAGTTTAATTGTGTTCGAGACTCTGCGCGCGTAGCGCGCCGCAAAATTGAGAATAGTGATTTTCCTGGTGTTGTTTTAACTTTTATTTTTTCTATTGTATACCCGCGTTAGCAGGCCTGAAGCCTGGTATGCGAGTTTGTCAAAAACGAAAATAAATAAGAAAATTTTTAAAACAAAATGAATTGTAAATGTGAACCATTTATATTTTGCCTCCTTGTGGTAGGATATTTCCAGCATTTCCGAACTTTCAAATAATCATTTTAGATTAATAATATTAAAGGTAGTAGATCCGATTCGCAAACATCTCCAATATCAGTCAAATGTCATATTAACCATCATGCTAAGAAGGTTTTCTTTGTGAAATTTGGAGGTCAGTGAAATTCAAAAATTAAACATCCGTTAGCCATTGGAAGAAGTTGAGTGCAAATTCAGACCTCAGGCTTAGTGCTCAGATGTTTTCCTATTTGATTTGATCTGTCTTACTGTGCACACTAAGATACATACTGGAATGGTTATTTCTTATCTATTAAATTATAGTAGGTTATTTGGTTACTAGCTGTCTCTGGGCATTCTCGAATTGGGCTGCAAACAGTGGCGTATCTAGGGAAAACGGCGCCCGGGGCAAGCACGAAAATTGCGCCCCTAATTTCTGAAAAAAAGTGTTCAACCCCTACCCCATCCCGGTAGGGACTTTAAACAAAGTCCGCATGATGCTTTTTCAAGCACTTAAAAGGGATCTTTTTGAGGGTGATTTAAATGTAATGAATTTTGATAGATTTTGGCGAGCGAGCGCAGCGAGCGAGCCGAAATTTTTTGTATTTCAGCTTACAAAACATGGAATTTTTGTCATTTTTTGCTTACCAAATCTTACAATTCTAATCAAGATATAGTGACAGCCTTATAGATATCGATTTATACCAAAAGAACTGAGGACTTAAAAAAGTACTCTAAATTAGTGCGCGCGAGTGTGCTGAAATTTGTAAATGTCCTCGTCATCATCACGTATTGTTCTTATATTTTTTTTTTATATAAATTTTGGCGAGCGAGCGCAGCGAGCGAGCCGAAAATTTTTGTATTTCAGCTTACAAAACATGGAATTCTTGTCATTTTTTGCTTATTAAATCTCACAATTATAGTGACGACCTTATAGATAACGATTTATACCAACAAACTGAGGACTTGAAAAAATACTCTAAATTAGTACGAGCGAGTGAGCCGAAATTTGTATATTTCTGCGTCATCATTACGTTTTTTTTTTCTTATCTTTTTTTATTTTTTTCTTGCGCCCCCCTTCCCCGTATGTTCGAAACCGTTGGCGTCCTCTTTTGATCCAATCGGCGATCGCTTCAGAACGAATGAAATTGCAGTCGCTGCTCCGTGTAACATTTTTCCTGCTAAATATAAAATGACATGAGTGAACACAATAGACATTATCATTTTGTCCGCGTCATCGTCACGTTTTGTTCTTATCTTCTTCTCTTGTTTTAAACAAATTTTGGCGAGCGAGCGCAGCGAGCGAGCAGAAAATTTTTGTATTTCAGCTTACAAATCATGAAACTCTTGTCATTTTTTGCTTATTAAATCTTACAATTCTAATCAAAATATAGTGACGACCTTATAGATAACGATTTATACCAACAAACTGAGGACTTGAAAAAATACTCTAAATTAGTACGAGCGAGTGAGCCAAAATTTGTATATTTCCGCGTCATCACTACGTTTTGTTCTTATCTTGTTTGATTTGTTATTGTTTTTTTGCGCCCCCCCCCCCGTATGTTCGAAACCGTTGACGCCCTCTTTTGATCCAATGGGCGATCGCTTCAGAAGGAATGAAATTGCAGCCGCTGCTCCGTGAAACATTTTGCCTGCTAAATATAAAATGACATGTGTGAACACAATAGAGACTGCCATTTTGTCATCATCACGTTTTGTTCTTACCTTCTTTTTTATACAAATTTTGGCGAGCGAGCGCAGCGAGCGAGCCGAAAATTTTTGTATTTCAGCTCACAGAACATAGAATGTTTGTGTGAACACAATAAACATTGTCGTTTTGTCCGCGTCATCATCATGTTTTGTTTTTATCTTGTTTGATTTGGTTTTCTGCCCCCCCCTTACCATTCATTTTCTTTTTTTTTTCTTCTTCTTCGTTTTTTTTTTCTTCTTCTTCGTTTTTTTTTTTCGTTTTTTTTTTGCGCCCCCAAGGAGTGGCGCCCGGGGCACGTGCCCCCCTTGCCCCCCCCCCCCCCTAGATACGCCACTGGCTGCAAAGAGATCCACTACCTTTAAGTTAGAAGAGAGATTTACAGTAAATAATGATAAAATAAACAAACAAAAAAGAATGAGTTTCTTTTGTAATACTATCTGACAAACTTTTTACTTTACCATTTTACTTCATAGCTCAGCACTTTCCATTCTCTCTCATACCCTCTTACCCATTACATTTAAATGAAATACAACTAAAATGAGTTTGCGTGCCTGCATAATACTCTTTGGAAATTATAACTGAAAATTTTTTTAGGTTTTGGCTCACTTTAAAATGAGAACCAATAGAACTGTCACAACATGAGAAAATGTATAAGTAATAATCAACACTACATTTCCGAATTTGGCCTGCAAAGAAATCCGCTACCTGTAAGTTAGAAAAGAGATTAGTAAATAATGATAAAATAAAAAAGAAAGAAAAGAATGAGTTTCTACCGCTGTATCCAGAACAGAGCCTGAAACGGTGCAGGCTCAAGAACTCGTTTGTACTATAATACGTCTTGAAGTACTGTGTGATACTGTTGACTCAGACTTCTACAAAGCTGTGAGAATTGTAATCCAATCCGACTCATTTTGTCTCTCCTGATCGTTCGTAAGAAATGCTAATTCATGACCACCTTTTCACAATTTGATTGGAGCATGCATTCATAATGGAAAATAGTTGACATAATAATCTATCCCCAGGCATTATCATGCCAACATGTACTTATATACATGTACTATATCTTTGTGAGACGTAGATATAAAATGTCTCAGGTTTTCGATTATAGTTATAATTTCGAGGAAATTTCTTTAATTCTTATCATAATAAAAACATTATACGTAAACTTGAGGCTATTAGATTTTCATCCACTTACCTCTGTTCCTGTGAAAAAATGCAAGTGTCAACCTCAATGTCATCCACGAATCGCACGTACTCGGGCGGCCAGTGGAAAAAAAAAAAACCACCGGTCACATGCGCCAAGGGCCATGGCATGCAGTGCCAATATAATAATAGCTCGCACAAATTGATACATAACATTTGTGTTTGTGTGCATGGGGACGATCCGATGGTTCATACAACAAAAGGGTTTCGTACAATTATTTTTAACATTGTTAAACGTACTCTTCCACATTTACGTAGCATAATAATGTGTCTTTATATTTATTTGGATTGTTATCTTGAGAATTGCTAAAAACCGTTATTATGAAAAAGTGGACCTTTCAGAATTTGGGGGGGTGCGTACGCACCCGACGCACCCCCCCCTGGCTACGGGCCTGTACACACACATGAAAAGAGTTTGTTGCACCGTCAGGAACATTAACATAAACTGAATTGTTTCAATTAGAATTAAGACATTATATGTCAATATTGATTTAGGCTTATCTTCAGAAAACAAGACTTACTTGACTTAGACATATGTCTATGACATAGATTGCTTAATCTACAATGTACTTCTTGAGTATTTCTTCTTCATTTTGATTTTTAATGTTGCAATAATTACTGTCAAATTTTGAAAAAAAAAGTCATATCTACCTTTCATTGCTCACTTGTAGTATGTTGATTGTCACCGACTGTCAGTTCTACATTCATCACAATTTTCCTACTTCTTTATTAATCTTACCCATTATATTCCTTCATCTCCAAATCTTCAGAGATTAGAGTTGGGACTAGGGATGTGAGGCCAGCCTCAATTGTGACCCATATGAAATGACAATTTCGCCACTGACTAATGCTGAATTTCAGATTGGTCAATGCAATTTGAACTATATGATACATTTGTACCTGAATTATAATGCAGTGTACAGTATTTTCAAAAGAAGAACTGGGCCCAGTTGCTAGAAACTCAAATTGCGTTTAAACGCAAAGTTTCTAGCAACGGGGCCCAGGACTTCTAACCTTTTCTGTTCTCACTCAGTCACACATAGACACAAACCGTGACACAAACATAGATGCACATACGTGTACAGATACACACACACACACACACACACACACACACAAACACATGCAAGGAAATACACATACAGACACACACAGACAAATACACACAAATACAGACACATGCGCAGGGAAATACAGACACACAGACACACAGACACAACTACAGTACACACACACAGACACACACACAAATAATCACTTGCATGTATAGGCAATACAGGCGGACATAAATACACACAAATACAGACACACGTGCAAGGAAATACATACACACAGACACAACTACACACGCACACACACAGACACACACACAAATAATCACACTTATAATATGCAATACAGACACACATACAGTTTTAACCACTCTCTGTGTTCCGTACGTCCTACACTACAACTGCTGTCACATTTACTAGCAGGCAAAAACAAAGCAAAACAAAACAAAACAAAAACTCTGTTACAAAGTATTTATGCAAAGCTTGGTAGCAATAGGAGTAGGATCCTCCATATTTTAATTGTAAAGAGGTTTCCTGTAATCACAGCCAAAAAGCAGTATCATCGCTGCACGATCTAAGCACAGCCAATTGTTTAAGTTTACTGTTCTTATCTTGGGAGTTTTGCATCAACAAAGTCAAGTTACTGCATGGCAAAGAGAAGACATTTACTATCACAACATTTTCAAGTAAATGTGTGAAGACCTTTCAACAAATCTGATAAATCAACGTCTTGTAATCTATTTTTTTAAAAACCCAACCCAAACCAAACCAAAACAAAACAGACACAAAAAGAAATGTGCTGGCAGATTGTTACATAACCATTATGTTCTAGTAATAATACATCAGAGGCATAAGCACAAAAAGCCTCCCTCTTAAGTGAACATGTATAATTGATTAAATATTTAGAAAAAAAAAAAACCGCCTCTAACAAAATAATAATTACTTTATAAATTAAGAATACCAGAAAACAGCTATTGTAAGATAGAGATGTGACAATACACTGCCCAGACCCTGATAACCAACCAATTGCTCCTTTCAAATCTAGAAGACAACACTTTTCGTATCGAGGTACACACTTTGTTGGAAAATAGGCCATGGTTAAACATTTCAAAGGATCTCTGCTTCTAAAAAAGGGTGAATTGCATTGAAATTCCCATGACCAATGTTTTCAAAACACAGCATGATGAAATAACAAGGGCTTGTTGCAGAGATATGATGGCAAATTCAAGCACGTGATTTGTGCATAAAATTACATGTGTAAATGTTGAATGTGGAAGTATATATGAAAATGAACATCAAGAATGCCTGTGCTGCACATTATACACCTTCAGATGTACAAAGTATATAGGCCTATAGCTCTTTCTCTTAATTTGTTTAACATAAAAATTCTTGTAGTGTTGTAACATTGCAAATGTTGTTAGTGTTATGTTAACATTGCCATTGGACCACACATATTGCAAATAAAATTTAATCAAATCATTTTGTATGCAATGAAGACAGTGTACAGAAAAGCATGCATCCTGATAGGCTGTTCCTACAAGTCACTATTTTAGCAAGAATTGCTATTCTAACATCTTGCATGACAAGAGATCGAGATTACAAGGTTGATAATAGGTAAAACTCTACAAATTCACATTGTCTGGCATTTCAAGTTTACATGCTACATAATATTTGCAGGTGATGGTTATCCCAAGTGGGTGGGAAGCAATCTATGGTTTGCTTCTCTGTGTATTTAATGGCATCAGCAACCAAACAACAGAAACATGTTAAACAATTATTAAGTGTTGGCTTTCACCATAATACACAAAAACAAAGCTTTGTTAGCAAAACGCTGAGAAAATTAAAAATGCTGAAAGGAAAACATTAGTGTTGTTCTCATGAAACACATAAGAAAATTTAAAAAAAATCTGATCACTAATGTCAAATACACTGTACATCGTAAATGAACTTGCGGGATTAAGTTTCAGATCATTTGAGAAGTATCACACAACTACTCCATGTTCAGAAAAAAATATATGCTCAATATAAGATCAACCCACATAATCCAACATAAAACAAACCATTCTATTTGCACACTCATTAAGCTTAATATGGCGTATGAAATTACATACTTACAAACTTATATTACTCGATAGAACTTTGGTGGAAACCAAGTGCTCACATTCTGGAGTGACTTGCTGCATTAGAAGTGTAACATTCTCTGATATCAAATGGGTTAGTCAAATACCAGTTAGTGATTGGCTAAACACAGTCACATGATGGAGGTACATTCGTTATGTTCGCCCATGGGCGAACATTCTTATGTTCTCCCATGGGAAAACATTTTCACGTAACAAATACCCGCGCGCACAGTGAATTTGGCTCTGCGTGAGCTAGCGTGATCGAGTGCGTTGTGCGCGTGCTGGACCTTTACGCTAAGCGTCATATCATGATATCAATAAGGTACGGTGTACGGTTTGATGTGCCACTTTCAGAGCGTGAAATCAATTGATAATGATGGTATTTGACTAACCCATGTAATATAACAGATGATGACTTTTGTTGTCGGGAACATACCAAACGTTTGACCCTCAGGGTTTGAAATGCTATTTCGGGAGGCTATAACCTCCCTCGATAGCATTTCAAACCCTTAGGGTGGAACATTCGGTATGTTCCCTTCCCCGCCAGTCATCATCTATATATTGTCACTCACCACTGCATTTCAATTAACTCAATGGCCCATCTAGTTCAACATTACCTAAAACCTCTGCTGCAAATGTTAACACTGCAATCATACTGATACATGCAGCTGAGGTTCTCTTAAGAATTCAGTACTTTATAAACCTTCTCCCAGTGTGTGTGACATAACACAAAACTATTGTAAAAGTCGATATTTTCGTGCGACAAATTTTTTGCGCTTGGCCATGTAAGAAGACTTTCGCGTGTTTTTAATTCCGCAGAATCAAGACATCAAGTACTGGAACATATGGCACACAAAAATATTTGTGTGCTTTTATTTTCGCGCTAGCTTCTGGTTGCGCGAAATGCGCGAAAATTTCAACACCACGAAAATTTCCACTTTTACAGTACGTATTTCTACAAGATACATCTCCATCATACTGTAAGACTTTAATATCACTGACATTATCAAGGCATAGGCTGCCTAACTGGAAACATCGCTTGCTCTTTTCCTAATCATCAGATACAGTCAACCTTGCTTAAGTCAACCTCACATATGTCCAATCATCTTCTAAGTCAAAGTTCTTTTCAAGTCCTCTTCTCTTTATATTCTATTGATTTTAATCCCTCATTTAAATCAAATTCTCTCTTACGACGAAGCTATTTCTTCAGTCCAAATGGCTCTATTTGCCTTAGGCAAGGCTGATTGTATAATCAAATGCTCAGATTTTGACTGTGTTAACCACTTGACATACAGTGACCAGGATGGGTTAGAGGTTTGAGTATAAGCTACAGAGTAATTCTTCAAAGACATCGATCTATGCACTTCATCTAATCTGTTGGCACATTCCAAATTCAGACATTGGTACTGGGTATATACATACCATCCATGTGGTGGTTTGTGACCTTAACGATGGCAAAGAACACTTTATCCCGTTGAGGACGGGCTGATTTTGCTAAAACATGCATTTCCCATAGACATTTGCCCAAGTATACGCGGGACTCATCTTCTATGGGTTTATATGATTCTGTTTCAGCTACGGCAGAGCCAAAAGGGCAACCCCATTGATGCATGCCTTCCTCTACATTGATAATCTGATGGGAACAACAGGCATAATTGTATATCATGTCTCATCAAATCTCAGTGTAGGTGCAACTGCTTTTATGAGCATTTGAATTTAAAGTTGAGAGTACCCATGCATTTTAGCCATCTGTCTCTACTGTACCTGAAAGTGACAAAGCATCAAATGTCTGGTGATGGTTATAAGAGACACATCTCTTGAGCATCAATTCTATGTTATAAACACACATTTGAAGTGTCACAGGGCTTCTGGACATGCACTCTCCATATGAATAGGAAGTAGCTGATACATACTCTACATCTTCACTGTATCTATTTCAGATCGACTCTGCCACCAGAAGCAACGTATTATAAATAAGACTACCAGGTACTAAAAATAAAAAAGACTTGTCGTAAGAGTACACTTATCTACATTTCTAATGAACATGTTGTACAGGGTGTGTTGATGTGCAACTCTCATTGCTCATACTGAATTAATGAAAAAAAAAACTTACTGTCCAAGTCATGTAAAAATTCCTCATTTAGTTAATGAAGCCTTGCATGCCAGGCTATGATTCCAGAGTGTGGTATACCTTCCAAAATTGTGCACATACAAATAGTGTGTTACTTGTCAAGGATTTAAAGGTCACTCTTAGAAATAACACACGCACACATAAACACACCCACAATAACAAACAAACACTCGTGCAGTACCACATATTAGAGCTTCAAGGGAAAAAAAGTCATTCTATTTAAGGCATGGCATTGAGGACTATGCAATACAGTAAAATATTTCCTCATCTATCCTGCATATACCATATGGAAGATGCAAATAAAGAAATTAAACAGTATTGCATACATCCATCTACTTTTCTGTCACAGCTTTCCTTTACGCCACCTGAGGTGCTCGTTGGATATACTGTATATGCCATATCCATAATTTTCAGGTCCGGTGGTATTTGTGAATTCAACAACAGTGAAAATATCAACTCTGATCCTGATGTGAATGTGACATGCTGGTGTACATTTCTCTGTTCAATACTGTACTTCATTATCATGAATTTGACCACTCGCAGCATTGCAGAAAGTCCAGATTCACCCAAAAATTATACTCTCTAAATGTATGGCATATACAGTATCATTCTACACAGTTTTGATACGAGTCGCAGTCAAAAAACTTAGAAATGCAAGTTCGGATTTTACACACCCACAGTTGCTTGTATACAGAAACATACTAAATCCAAGTACATGCTTACTTCACTTCTGCACAATTACCACGGCCGAACTTTCTGATCTCTCAAGGTATAACACTGCACATGTTCAGGGCCTACTATGGCACATTCATCTGCGAAGAACCCCAGCTCATGATATTTAAGCAATGAATTGTAATGGATAATTCTTTCCGTGACTTCACTGGCTGCTCCGTATCGAGGAAATGCGTACAGTTAAATGCAGTTAAGTGCTTTTAAGCCTATAGAGAGAGTTCAGTACAGCTTAACCTACACGTATGCCATGAGAATGTTTCATGCAGATGAGATCAAGTCTGGTTAACCTTTGAACTCTCTATCAATATTTTATTGTATCCCTTTGCCTTGTGATGAAATTAAGTGCTCTATGTGTCCTTCTTAGACTCTTCTGATTCCAATTGTTTCTGTGCAAGAAAAAAAAAAAGAAGAAGAAGAAAATAGTTTAAAAGAGTATTTGGCAATGTTGCTAAAGCAAGCACAATTTTATCACATACTAAATATGGTCCACTAATACCATTTTCAAAAGAAAAGCCTCAATGCGCCAACTCTGATAGGCAATAATAGATTGCCATTTGTATCTATTCACATTTGTAATGAAAATCAAATCATCTTTAGATCAACTCATGATCCTGTAGGAAATCATCTAGTACCATAATGTGACACAATAAAAACTGTTGTTGGAAATTTTGACAACTACAGTTTGATCATTTCTGTTTACCCTGTTGGCGTGTTGTCATCATTACACTATTCAGTGAGAAATTTTCGCGGCAAAAATTTTTCAAGAATTGGAGTCGACGGCATTTTTCATGGCATGAAACTTTGACAAATTGCCACTGGCATTCAATGCATATAGTGTAGACAAGAAATTTCGTGTGAATTTTGATTTTGTGAATCTTGGCTCTCGCAAAATTTGCCAAATATAAATGCATGTGACATTTTCGGTTTTACAGTATGCTGGCATCAGTGCTATGGCTATTTGTTACCTTTTGACAGAAAATATTGCAATTTTAATCCTTGTGCATTCATGGAATGTAATAATGAAAGTGATTTGGGGTCAGAAAATGGAAAGGTTTCAATGCACTGTTAATGTACAGTAGAGCAATTACTTTTGTCTTGTTTGTTTTCTAGGAGAGAATATGACCCCCCACCCCACCTCACCTGCAGTTTAGAGTGCTCCTGCAGTAGTCTGTCATACTCCGATGTGACTCCCTCAGCCTGCTTTTTGACTGCATCTAAGTCCTTCTTGGTTTTCTCTAGCTCTGTAAGGAATAACAAATACAAGGCAAGTACCATAATATGTCTCGCCCATTCGCGTATAAGAAATTGTAGGCGAATGGGATATAACAGATAAAAAAAAAGAGATATAACAGACAAAAAGAAATATAAAAGGGTGAAAATTTATGGCAAAAAAGAAATGTGCCATAAAAACTGAATATTGGGCCCTGAAAGTTTGTTGACCCCTGCCTGTGACCTTTGACCTTGTGGTGACCATCCACTCCCCAAGGGACATCTACCGTCCAAGTTTGGTCACAAACAGACCTATGGATCAAAAGTTATGACCCATAATAGAAACAAGCCATAAAAACTTAACATTGGGCTCTAAAAGTTTGTTGACCCATGCTTGTGACCATTGACCTTGTGGTCACCATCCACTCCCCAAGGGACATCTAGCATCCATGTTTACTCACAAATGGAGTTATGGCTCAAAAGTTATGACCCATAATAGAAACGCGCCATAAAAACTGAACATTGGGCTCTAAAAGTTTGTTGACCCCTGCTTGTGACCTTTGACCTTGTGGTGATCATCCACTCCCCAAGGGACATCTACCATCCATGTTTAGTCACAAACGGACCTATGGATCAAAAGTTATGACCCATAATAGAAACGCGCCACAAAAACTGAACATTGGGCTCTAAAAGTTTGTTGACCTATGCCTGTGACCACTGACCTTGTGGTGACCATCCACTCCCCAAGGGACATCTACCATCCAAGTTTAGTCACAAATGGAGTTATGGATCAAAAGTTATGACCCATAATAGAAACACGCCATAAAAACTTAACATTGGGCTCTAAAAGTTTGTTGACCCCTGCTTGTGACCTTTGACCTTGTGGCAATCATCCACTCCCCAAGGGAAATCTACCATCCAAGTTTATTCACAAACAGACCTATGGATCAAATGTTATGACCCATAATAGAAATGCCCCATAAAAACTGAACATTGGGCTCTAGAAGTTTGTTGACCTATGCCTGTGACCATTGACCTTGTGGTGACCATCCACTCCCCAAGGGACATCTACCATCCAAGTTTAGTCACAAACGGAGTTATGGATCAAAAAAGTTATGACCCATAATAGAAACGCACCATAAAAACTTAACACTGGGCTCTAAAAGTTTGTTGACCCCTGCTTGTGTCCTTTGACCTTGTGGTGATCATCCACTCCCCAAGGGACATCTACCATCCAAGTTTATTCACAAACAGACCTAAGGATCAAATGTTATGACCCATAATAGAAATGCGCCATAAATACTTAACATTGGGCTCTAAAAGTTTGTTGACCCCTGCTTGTGACCTTTGACCTTGTAGTGATCATCCACTTCCCAAGGGACATCTACCATCCAAGTTTGGTCACAAATGGAGTTTTGGATCAAAAGTTATGACCCATAGTAAAAACGCGCCATAAAAACTTAACATTGGGCCCTAAAGTTCATTGACCCCTGCCTGTGAGCTTTGACCTTGAGGTGACCTTCATATATGGTAAAATGTGAAACTTTGTATGACCCCTCTTCCCTCAAAGTTTGATTGCAATTGAAGCCCATAGTAAAGAGTTATTGAAGTTTTTGTAGCGTTACGGACAGACGACAGACGGACAGACGCCGCAGGCGATCCCTTAGTCTCCCCTCACCTCCGGTGGGCTCGACAGAAATGTGTCCACATGCATCATTTACAAGATATCAAATATATCAATATGTATCCACATCGTATACATTATCAATACAATAATGTAATGATTGAGAATGACAAACAAGAAAATTCCTGCTTTACATCTATCTACCCATACAGAATTAAATTAGAGATGAGTTTTACAGCCCAAAATACAGGTAAAGACAAGAGGATGGGACTTTTCTGGCCTCTTTGGAGCTTTTCTGGGATGTGGCTGCAATAATCCAGCCTGGGAAAACCAAAATTCATTGGGTCAAATCAGAATGAGACTGACCTGAATCTGACTAATCTTAGTTGTTCTCAATGACAAAGCTTTGCTACATAGGGACTATGGAGTATTGTAAGCAATTTCTTTGAGGTATTGATTTGTTCAATGTAAGTAGTAGACCCTGGAGTTTTTTAAATCTTCACTCCTATTGAAAGCTGATAATATTGAATCACAGTAAAAGCTGTCTGTAGATCAGTAATAAGAGCACACTACTCACCACTGACATACTTGAGCTTGCTAACATTACTACAACCCTTTAAAAATACAGGCGATATAATCTAGATCCTCAGAATAACAATTTGTTTCAAAAAGCAAACTTAAAATAATGGCAAATACCATAACTACAGGTAAATAGTTCCCAGATCTCCAGCTGTCAAATGTATGAAGTGCCCACTATGGCAGAGTCTCTGTGCAACATGTTGCAGCAATGCTTGCAGCAGCAAAGCACTCACCTGTCTTGGTTGACTCAAGCTCCTCCCTGGTTGCCTTCAAGTCTTTTGTCACCTCACTATCTGCAACGGCTGCCACAACAACATCAGCCATTGATCCGGAGCGGGAACGCTTGCTCTTTGTCTCCAGTTCCTGAGTAGTAACAAAATATCAAAGCATCTTGATGAAACATATCGTCGCCGGTCACACGAACCGACGAATCACTGGAGTTTGGGTCAAATTTTCAATTTTGAGATTTTCAATCATTTCGATAGTAGACATTCCATACTACATATTCTGAAATTCTCAGTGTGTAATTCAGTGTAATTTTACTGTACTTATCACTTTTGTAGAAGTATGTAATTCCATTTGTGAAAATTATTTGTTTTCCCCATAGACGCATGCGTTAAACAATCAGGTGATTCGACGGTTCAGGTGACCGCGCGTACTAGTACACGCGGTCACCGAACCGACGAATCAGTGCACATTGACTTGCGTGTAGTTTTTGAGATTCAACAGTTCATTGACCGCGCGCACAGTGCGCGTACTATGTAATACATGTGTTGACAATAACAACGCTCAATGTACATGTACATATGGACACACATGGAAAATAACGTTCTTTGCAGACCGAAAATACATGCATGCAGCTCTTTGACGATTTCCCGCTTATTTGTTAACAATACAATTCGATAAAAACTTCACAAGTTAGCGCAAGAATTGAAGTCTGATGTACTACAAAAATAATTGGAAATTATAGACATGAAAGTGTAGCAACCATAAGTCAAAAATGGGTTAACTTCAAACGCGATTTTCTCGAATTGTCATTCTTACGCAAACCTGAGGGATTCGTCGGTTCGTGTGACCGGCGACGATATGATAGGGTTGGCATGAGAGGAAATGTTAGAAGAACTCTTCTTTGATTGATACCAATTGAAGTGTGATGACTGGTGGTATAAAATTGGCCAGCAACCATGACAAGACAAGAGTGAACTTCATAATAATGTCTTCATCTCCATACTAGAAGTATGGAAATATAAATGATTACTGCAATTTAGCAATACGACGCAACACTGGTAACACATTTTGTAACATATAACTACAATCAAACCTGCCTTAGCGGCCACTGAAAAATCCCTGGAGAGAAAAGCCCAGTTAAAGACCCTGTGTATAGCCGTCACCTATCTAATGCAGCCAGCGGCCACAAATTTTGTTCCCGCGGTACATTTCAACCTGTCTATAGCAGCCACAGACCCTTGGAGCTGCAGCCGAGCCCATAATTCAGCGTGTTTTTCTGCTTTGTAGCCGTGCCTGTCATTCATGGGAAATGTTCAGTGATCGCCACCACTGCATTCATCACTCACTTAGTCACAATAATGCACTAGTATTAAGCTTTCTTCACGACTATACACCTACAGTGCAACCGGCGATAAACATCGGCATTGTCCAATGCATGAAACACACGTGCGCATACTTATACACATAGGCCCCTACATGTAGATGTACTTACAGATGTATACAACGATGATTCATGTACATGTAGGCAATTCACACAAAGTTGGATAACCTGTATATAGCGGCCACCTATCTATAACGGCCACTCTTTTTGTGCCCCTTGGGTGGCCGCTATAGACAGGTTTGACTGTATATCAATACGTACAACTAAACAAACTGTACCAGCTTTGGCCTCAGATACAGAAAAATTTAGTATTCTATTATCTGGTTTAAAAGAAAAAAAAAGGAGTGGTAGACTCATTTTTTCCCAACTACTTTATGTAGAAATGCAGGACCATTTCATAAAAGCTGTAAAACACTTCAAAATCTACTGCCTTGTTCATCTGCAAAGTACAATGTATGTTTACAACCAATGCCACACACACATGAAATAGACACAAACAAAAATGATTATCATGACTATAAGCATATTTATACAATCATGTACTATTGATTAAAACTTGCAACTGACAAGAAACAAAAAAAAAAAAAGAGAAGAAAAACAAGCCATAGACAAAAGCAAAACAAAACAAAGCAAAACAAAAGCATGACCACTGACCTTTTGGAGGTCATCGATCTCCTCCATGAGACGCTTAGCCTGGTCGGAAGCTCCCTGGGCCTGCTTGACGGATGCCTCGTTGGACGCTATCAGAGTGGCCTCCGTGGAGATCAGATTGCACATCCGCTTCAGTACACTGCATGGTAATCAGAGCAGAGAGTGTCCTCGAGGGTTTTTTGTATGGCATGGATAGCAACATCTTTCCGTAAGTATGAGTATCATCAAAAATCTTAGTATGAGCATTATCACTTCATCTTGCCCTAAAGTATATCTCAACATCCCATAATATCAACTACTGGAGCTTAAAAACCTTGAATGGAGCTATCACATACATGTAATTTATGCCAGTTAGTATTTCTTATTATTCATGATAACAGTGTGTCTGACACCACCTTGATTCAATGCTTGAAGTGATAAAACAGGTGACATCATTAGAGATTTGGGTAATGCTGCACAGTACAACATGCAGACCGAGTTGATGACATCACCACAGTTGAAGACAAGAATATAACTACACAAATTCATATCTAGTAGACATGAGCCAAGCCTAAAATAAGCCTTTAAGCAAAATCTGATCACTATCAGGTAAGCCTTTATCAAATGGATACAAATCTACAGCATGTAGTTTAAACTACAGATTTAATAGAGCTACATGTACAATACAGTTGTAATTCTGACCCTTTACCACACACAGAAGTTCCATTGCCACTCACATGAAGAGGAATAGGGCAAAGCCCGCCACATAAAAATTCCTCTGTGCCCTAAAGAGCTTCATGTTGAGAATCGCCTCAGCATTCGGAATTGCAACATCCACTTCCTCCTTGGCCTCTGTGTACTTCCTCACCTCGCGAACAGCATCTTTTTAGACGAATAATGCCACAAAAATACAAAAAAAATGTCAAGCTTTCAGAATTTGCACAAAAATAAGGCACTACTAGATTAAGTTTCAGCAGACATGAACTGTAAAATAGATGTCTTGCAATGAAAAAAGAGAAAACAAACAAAATAAAATAAATATTGATGACGAAACAATTTAAGTACTGTGGGGCACAATCTCTTGAAGCAAAGAGCTTGCAGTACAGAGATTATCAAAAATAGAATGAAAATATAGGAAAAATGCACAAGGGTTACACGTTTACTGACTCAAACACTTTTACCAGTATGTAAGAAACAAAGCTAAGAAGTTGGAGGAGAGAGGTACACTCATGCAAGACACTCGTGCAAACCATAAGCAAAGCTTGCATTCTCAGCCACATACATTGTACCTGGTACTCATACACACATATCATCGTTTACCTCGGCACATGATATATGCATCTATTGGCATGTCTACTATACAAATACCAAGCTCAGTTGACATGTAAAGACTCCACAATTGAGATTGTTATATCATTCTAGTAAGTGCCTGATAGGCTATGCCGGGGCCTATCAATTCTGTAAAAAGGAACTGTGAAACTTTTTCTCTGATTTACCATCTTGTGATAGATTATGTTGATATTAAATCATTTCATGCAAATTTGCCTATTGTATACAAGCCTACCATGGGTTGCATTTAATGTCATACCATTCTTTTGCAAACAAGAGTTTTCCCTTCTGATTGGGTGCACAAAAGGGCCATAAATAGTGATGACAATATGGACATAGTCGTAACATTTCATGGGAACACTGCAAAATGTAGGGACTCACAACTTTCAAAAACAAAATGTGCTGGAATCTAAGATCAGGGACTTATTCCTTCTTGTGCAATTACAAACCCACCAGCATAGTGTACAGACAGCTGTAGGATGTGGACATTTTATGACAGGAAGTGCACCCTCCATGTGTGTAGTTAGTTATTCCTGTTTGTGCCAAGGTTTTGATACCCAAGTGTAAAGTATAAATGTACATTTAATAACAAAAGTAAACATCAAATTGCTTGCATTAAGATTTCTTCCAGTGTAAAATTTGCTCAGAGGACATGATAGTCCATGTTCACAAGTGTATCATAAAATTATGATCTGGTAATGAAACAGACGAAGATAGTGGAACACACGGCGGAGTGGGCCAGAATACAGTGCACTTCCGTTATAACGAACATGGTTATAACGAAATTCTGGTAACAATGAAGAAAAATAAGGGCCGCAACGTTCTCCACTCTATGTATTTTTACTGTTTATTTGTTCAGTTATAACGAAATTTCAGTTATAACAAATTTCAGTTATAACAAAAGAAAAGTCCCGAGGACTTTGTTATAACGAGAGTCCACTGTAGAGTATAAGCATGGACCTAATATAACATGGACTATTCACGGTAGTCTTTCTTTGATGTAATGATCGTCACCGACACATGATTATGTGCATCTTAATGAGAACATTCAGGTGTCTTGACAATAACGACTGTGTAATCATGTATCGTCACTAACAAAAGAATCGTTTCCCTCATTTCAGGCTTGTTTCACTGATGTGCCTTTTTTTCACAAGGAAATGTCTTTAAATAAATACAGATGAGGAGGAGCAGCAAACCTGAGATCATTACAAATTTTGTGTCAAAAGATGGGTAATTGCTGATTCACACATTTTCGCACACGCATAAGACCTTGCCTAATGGCAAGATATACCTGTTCTCTACCATTACCCTCCCTTTTTGCTCTGGAATAAGCTGGAGAAAAGTGAAATATTGAGATCACAAATGACAATCATTCTGCCAAAATGTTTAATAGCCTTTTTTTTTAAAAAAACTGCCTGCTTCTCCCAAGCGAAATTGTATGAGGCATTATTTCCTTACATACACCACAACTGCACATTCACTTTACTTGATTATTTCCTTCTGCGCATATAGTTTTAGATTTCTCGAATCTCAGTCTTGTTCTTCTCCCGGCTTGCTGGCGGTGACAATCATGGGATCAAAGCAGTGAAGCATGCTAAAAATGTCTTTGTGGGGCTTTTGAGATGTACAGGTACATGAATTAATTAACGATATGATGAATGTCCTTGTATATTAGGTCCATGATATGAGCGAGGCATGTTTGGGGGTAAGGAGGCTGCAGGGATAGATCCAGGAATTCCATAAAAGGGAGGGGGGCACAAAGCGAGGGAGTGTAGCGACCGAGGGAGGTAAGGGGGTAGGGAGGGAGGGAGATTCTTTAGGGAGGGTAGGAGATTTTTAATATTTATGTTGGTTGTCGTGCGATTCAATACAATTCTGGAAATATCAAGAATAAAAAAATAAAACACTGGGCCGTACACCTACCGATGAGTAGCAATGTCAGGACAAAGATGAACACATTGAAATAGATATAGGCATATGCTGAGATGCTCTTGATCAATCCAGACTGAAAGACTCTCTGCCACCTGTGATATACAAATAAAAGGAAGGGGAATGGGGTGGGGTGGGGGACAACATATGATTTTTGAATACATGCTTGGGCAACCTGAGAGCTTGGTTTTAAACAAAGTAGCATTGTAGGTCTCTTCACACTGACTTATTAAATGCTGCACTATAGCTATGAAGATAATTCAATAATGGTTACGATAACAGCCAAGCAATATCATCTTTCAACATGTCGATAAAATGATGATAAAGAGAGGGAAAACCCAGTTATCAATGCAAGGCAAAACCTGCAAAATTACCTAATTACATCTCATCATGTGCAGCATACATCTTATTCTCCTCATCTTTATTACATATAAAATATTCTTACTCTAAGCTGAATTGGACATGGTTAAAGGCAATGAACTTTATAGCAGCAGAAGTACCTGTAGCACTATATGGATCAAACTCCAGTAAGAGTTAGAGATAAGAGTTGGGCAGCTGGCAAAGACAGAAAAAACAAAACAAAAACAAGAACAATACATTAATGAGGTTGGACAAAACCAAAAGGTGTGCACGATGCCCCAATGCATTCATAACTAGGAAACTTATCAAGGTCTTTGAGGTCTTTATAGCACAGAAAAACTTACATGTACGGTTTGATGAAAGGAAGCATCAGCAAAATGAGAACAAACACTTCCATGTACAGGAAGGCTGCAACGAATGTCCATTGTAGCGTCATGGTGTCTGTCTTGTTTGGTCCTTCTCTCTGGATTAAACAACACTGGTGGAAACCCCTTGTTTCACTAAACTATGACAAATGTTACCGATGTGAAAGGCACTTGACTGGGAGAAGATGCTCGGCAAAATCTGCAAGAGAATGAAATAAAACAATATATACCCTGTGGGTAAGATATCAAGTGTTGCCTATAAATTAGAGTCAATTACTGCCTCAAGGCCAGTGGCACTTGTATAATGCTTGCCTATTAAATGCAATATGAATTCACACACTCTGTAGTATTGCAGTCACAGACAAGGAAATCGCAGGCTCTGCACACTGTAGCAGGTCTGAAGTTAAACCAACTACAAGAAATTGATACCAGTGGGTTTTCCCCACGAAGGAAACATTTTTCATGTGTAACATCATCAATCATAGAAGAATAAAAACATGACAATTTCATTTTATGGCATAGTGCATTGCCTTGACAGCACAGCACCTTCATGTTTGTGTTCCCCTGACTCAAAAGGACTTGCAATTTCAACAAGTGCTCATGTTCAAAATGGCATTCTATCTCTATTCTATCCAACATCGGAGGGTAGGTTAAGGACAATAAAAGCAAGAGCCCTGGGAGGTCTTTGCATTGAATCTAACCTTGATGCAACCTTCTTGGGGTGTCCCGTCATATGTACATGAATGTCCACATTAGAAACTGAATTGTAAGTATCTATTCAGAGGTACATGTACAGTAATATAAACAATCACAATGGTTTGCCAAACAATGGTTTTGTACAAAACAGGTTTCAAACAATTTACCTGAGCTCCTACAGCTACATTTGTACTGGATAGAGAAATCAATGACAACTGAAATTCATAGTGGTTCAGGTCTTAGCAAGGAGGCTCCCCTAGTACTTCCTTGGTCTTAGTAGCTCTGCACCATGGGGACACATATGCCAAATATTTCGTGAGGTTTTTATTTTCGCGAATTTCGCGAGTCAGGTGCTAATCTTGAAATTCTGTATGCGAAAATAATGACTCCGATCCTGATATAAATGTGATGCACACATGCATTTCTCCATTCAATACAGTAGTCCACGATCATGAATTTTACCACTCGCGAAATTATCAGGAAGTCTCGATTCGCGAAAATTTAGACTCGCTAAATATATGGCATATACAGTACCCCTCCAATCCCGAAACCTGCCAACTCTCAGTCTGATTAAAGTGCGTTTAATTTCTAACAAGATCATACAGTCTAACTTGCCTACAGGTGCTTTTTTAGGATCTGCAAAATACTGCTACGATACTTTATGTAAAATACACAGAGTTTTGGCCCTGTACTGTGTGCCCTGCTATTTGGCCTCCACTTGTGTCATTTGAATAGATCTGAAAGAGTTTACACCAAAGAATTCTTGCCAAGTTTCATAAATGTTATGTCTGTTTAATATTACAAGTGCATTTAATTCAAGTTTCACTCGTATTTTGTTTGCAACTAGATTAATTTAAAAGACAGTTTTAAGATAAACACATAGCCAAGTTGGTGAATTTAACTCATTCACCCTAATACCAATCCTGCCAAATAGACTCTCTATATAATCTTTCTAGTCGTCATATTGGATATCATGTGAGTGACTAACACTTGTAAACTTGGCATTTTCCATACTACTTCCAGTACAAGAATGCATACACTGTACTATTACACATTGCTGGCTCAGCAATCATGGCATAAGAATATGTGTAACCATTCACTGCATCTGTTTACACTGTTGAGCAATGGTACACTTTCTTGAGATTGCTTGTGTGAGGAAATCTCTTACGTCAATAAAGTCTTCACTACATATTTGAAGTCATGCTTGGGGTGTTGTTACACTGGTTATTTCAGTGAAATACCACCAAAGGTTGGCTTTATGGGTGCAAAATTCTATTAATTGCAAGTGATCTCAGGTTTCAAAGTGATCTTATTAAGGGACTTAATTTATTTCCAGATTGTAATTTCATTTAGGGTGATCCTAACTAATCCTTACCACTACAACATTTTTATGAAATGCAAATCAAAGACATGAGAACAGATTGTACTTCTTTCAATTATTTCTGACTCAAACCATGATTAAATTTCACACCATAATAAGATCTCCCCTTTTGATGTCTCATCAAATTTAATACTCATTTCCAACACAGATATGACAATTCTAGTGAACTAGCAATCAAGCAAAGAACATGCCACCCTGAAGTTGCTTTGTATGAAAAAAAAACAAGTAGACACATACATGTATGTATCTAAACTTGTAACAATTTGGCCAAAATTGTTACCGTACAAGTTTAGATGTACATGAAAGTTAAAAATGTACATGAAAGTTATAAAGTGTAAAATTTTACAGAGCATGAAAAATTGGCACTGTGTGATCTACCAGCCTGGGTAGGTGTTGAACAGCTCTCCATTGGTTTGGATAAAGATGTTCTTCAGATTTGCTCCAGGTGTATGCATTTCAGTAGATTTAAATACATTAATTTGTGTGTTTTCCCACAGCAGATAAGTTCCACCTGTTTTCAACTATTCAACAAAAATTCACACTTCTTTTTTTTTTTCTTCACAAAACAGAATTACTTGAGACTTGCTATCCCAGTGACATTCAGGATCAAGCATGGTTTTGACTTACAGAGATGAAATCAAAGCAACATATAAGTGAAGTTCAAGCAGAACATTCAAATAATATCTGCTCACTTGCTTTGCAAGCAAAATGAAGACATAAAATCCTCCTCTCCCCTGCTGCACGGAAAAATGCCAACATTATGTCCAAAACATGAAGATCATGACGTTACCATGCTATGTAAGAGAAATTTAGAAATTCAGAACAATTCAGAATTTTCAGGTGGTCTAAAGGATTCCATCTAGGCTGACTACAGACTATACCCACTATACCTGTATCCTCCTTTTTAAAAAGTTAGGTTGATAAACTAGTGTTACATATAACTTTGCCTAAAAGCGACATTCAAGTAGGTTAGTGCATGTAGATAGAGAAAAGGTAAGCTTACATAATGATTAATAATGTTCTTTAACCCTTTATCTGCCATGGTGGAAACCCCCCATGTGGGGTGAGACACCAACGCAGTCATGCGTTGAGAAAACATTCTGTTGTTCAAATCTATATAACTTTTACATATTTCTGTTAAATTGCAGATGAAGTGAGCAAAGTTGCAGAGAAACTGCCAAGCTTTGCATTGATGCACATTCTACAACAAATCTATGACTGCTTTTCTTTCAAATGCCCAGCAGCTACATTAATGTAAATGTGTGACTTTTTGCACACAGAATAGTGACAGATTAGAATTTGCAATGAAATCTAGTATGAAACACTGCTTGTTAGTCAATCATAACATAAAAATGCAAGTTACAGACAAGAGGAACAGAATCGCGAGAAACACTTTCATTGTAATGTGGCATTTGGCGATTTTTTTTTTGCGGGTTTGTGCACTTGAGCAGAATATGCGAAGTTGGCACACCGTCGACCGAGTCAAAGCTGCGAACGTGGCACATAAAGAGCTAAAACAACACAGATTTTTATGCCAGTGATTGGCACATTAGATTTCATTCTTCCACAGGCCACAGCAGAGATGAGACACTTTATACCCCACTTACACTGCGGGCAGGTTTCACAGCCTCAAATTTTGTTCAAAGCTTACAAGTTGTATTAAATACTCAAAAAAATCCAGTCTCTTCTCTGTTTATACTGCTCCGGCTGGTTTTACCCAAGCAAGCCTGACTGCCCCCGTTTCCATGGTACAGTAATCGAGTTCCCGTCCAATACATATTGTAGGCTTTTGAATTTCTTAGATATCCACAAATGTGATTGAGCACAAAAGTGTACAAATCGTGTGGTGCTTATAATCGGCGGTTGATTATGACAACTTGTGTGTTTACATTACCAAGAATGACCTTCAGTGATAACATTCAGGTCGGCAACAAAAGCGGCTTCTCGAACCCTCGGGTCAATGATATCGATAGACACAACTCACAAGTCTATGTTGACATCAACAAACAAATTCTTCATGCATTGTCGGTAGAGCCTGAAGGTAGATCGAGTCAGGTCTAACTGCGACCAGCCCCAGCGCTTTGCGTTCGGGCTGCGGATTGTAATATTCGGGATCTCCGACGGGATAGTATTGCCCCTAAATTCCAACTTAAGCACTAAAAATTGCTTCAATTTGAATACATACCGATGTAGTCTTTTTTTCTCTTAAATTTGGTTGTGTTTTTGCTCTGATTTTTTCACCTAACTACTAATTGCACAACACAAAATTTCGCAGGTAGACTAGCAATTTACGTTAATCATAATATGCATTCATGCGGGTGCAGACTTGTGTCTGTAAATAATCATAACCCTTTCCCATGGTCGACTCAAACAGAAAAACACACATCTTGAAAGATACATCAGCATTTTCACCCAAAAATCACACAAAGGATGATCTATCCACGTACACTGTATTAGATATATGTGTGAAGTTTCAAGGGATTTGATGGTAAAAGGGAGATACGAGAAGGTGAACTTTCGAGATTTTTTTGTCCTTCGCTCCACACAGTGCTTCAATGACCGTTAGGAATTTAAACGCTTTGGCCTCTTAGCAAAGTTAATTGCACCGTATCATCAGGCCTGTTTCTGTCGAAATTGATGACTTAAAATGATAGGGTCCTACGGTCAAGAGGAATCTCTGAAAACGACATCTGCTCCTTACGACAGATTTAAAATCTATGCGCTACGTTATTTTTTTTTTGTTTTTGTTGCTATGTTGTTGTTTTGATTTTAGGCATTTATCATTCAGTGATGAATATTTACGCCTTTTGAATATTTACGCCAGTGATGAATATTTACCTACTAAAATTTATACAAATATCTTTCTTTTTAAAAAAAAAACCCAAATTCAAATTGATTTTGCTGCATTATCGCCGCAATTTTGGACATTCTACAACAGACTATCACCACCCATCATTGGCTGTTTGTGTGTATTTTCTGGCCAGCCCGGTTCATGGGTCGTGAATAGGCTTCTCAGCTTCTCAGCTAGCCGAAGACAGTGTAGTGTAGCCTTTTGACAAGGCCCTCTCTCGCTGTATTGTGTTGCTTTCTGGGCGAGTGAAAAGCGATTCCAGCTGAGCATGACATTGTGAGAGCAAAAGGGCCTTGTCCAAAGACTAAAAACATTGCACCTTTCAGGCATATTCATATCGCCAATGCGCAATGTGCCATGCAAAGGTTGTTTCGAAAAATGAAGGAAGGAACGGGGAGAATAGAGATGGACTCACAGAAAAACGTCTTTTCAAGACCATGGAATTACTCTGGAAATAACCAAGTAACCAGTAGGAATGAATTAGGAAATGTATGTATAAAAAATATAGCATAAAAGTAAATTAAGCCTTTTGCTGGTGAAATACATAACATATATTTCTAGAGGGGCAAAAATTTCTGTTTCTCTACCATCGTACAGAGACAGCACTCTGTTGACTCGGGACACTCCCACTATCAAACTGTGGAGTGGAGGAGCACCCTGGAGTTTAAGTCAGGCCCGGTCAAGTGTTCCTGTGTCCCCTGATCATGATGATACTGATCTATATAACTTTTCAAAAACCACAACTAGATTCTAGTCTACACGTACATCAAAAAATGAAATGTTTTCTATTTGTTATTCAGGCTCTTTGTTAGAGCATGCATGCAGTACTGTAAAAGTGGAAATTTTCGCGGTGTTGAAATTTTCGTGCATTTCGCACAATCAGAAACTAGTGCGAAAACAAAAGCACGCGAATATTTCTGCTTGCCATATGTTCCTGTAGTTGATGTCTTGATACCACGGAATTAAAAACTCAAAACTCTTCTTATCCAGCCGAGCGCAAAAAATTAGTCACGCGAAAATATCCACTTTTACAGTACCGGGTATCCGATCGATACAACAGCAAATTCCAAGGAGCTGCTGTACCCATCCCCAGAGCAATGCACTATGTACAAAAGAATGCGGTTGCGGTCGCGGCAACGCGCAGTTTTCAGAGTGCTCCTGATTTTATTGGAAATATGTGTTTCAATTTCACTTTTTGGGAAGGATTTTTTCACCAAAATTATTCTTTTATACCAGTCATCTTTATTCTGGACCACATTTGGTGAAAAAGTGTGGAATTCACTGCCTCATTTGTGTATTTCCAGTGATTACATTCTGGTGGGCCCACACAGTCACACAAACCAGGGCAGCAATCTTTGAAAATTTGCTGAGAACAGTCCCACATATGACTTTTTCATGCTGGCTTTATTTCATGGGTACATGTTAATCTACTACCCTCTGCACTTCTTAGTCAATGACCATGGATCTTAATACAACGGTCAGCCAGGATTCTCAAAATTTATGATGCTCTGATCTTTTTATGAATGATTAACAGATATTTGGATATTTTTTCTGCACCTACATTGATTTTTAATTTTGAGTGGATGCAATCTCAGCTTCAGCCAAGCCTGACTCTGTAACCAAGCAAGGCCTGTCAAGTCAAGCTTTTTCAACTTTAACCTGCTCCCGTTTGGAGCCATCCAGGATTTTATCGAAGTTAGTCTATGTGTGCTGTCACCGTCAAGGTCAGTCTTACCCATAATGCTTAACTCGCAGATTTTTGCAGGGCTCCTTTGCATGCCCATTTTGGTATCAACCCTTGTACCATCTGACTCATTTGTTACACCATTTTCTACCAGTAACACCATCTCACCACCACGAAATGTTGATGCTTCCAAGGGAACAGTTTTAATCTTTGAATGTTCCACCCAGAGCACCAATCATAGATTCCTCCAAGCATCCTGGGTATCATCAATGTCGAGTCTAAACAATACAAGAGTTAGACCAAAACCAAATGAGAACTCTGTTTTGTTGTACATTGCCATTCTTCTGATAATCCAATCACATGACACTGAAGTCAATCCGGGCCCCTACACTCCCGAGTATCGCTGTGGTGTATGTAGGAAAGCTGTTCGTTGGTCAAAAACCAGAATGGCCACTGCGTGTGATACATGTGACACCTGTGATCACACTGACTGCATGGGAATGTCATCTGAATCCTATGAAAGAATCAAGTCAAATGTTAGCTGGATTTGTGCATCCTGTGACTCACCAAATCACTCGCTCTCAGTACTCGACTCTTATCTAACTGAATCGGATAATAAATTCCAAGTCCTATCAGATATTGAAAACTCATTAAATAAGAGTGGATCTAGTATGCCTAGTAGTGATGAATCAAGCGTGCAAGCCACTTCTCATCACAACTCCAAGAGAAATCAGGACTTAACAGACTCTTTACCAAATCCGGGATCTCCTGTTTATCGGTCCTCCCCGATCAAAAAAACAACAGTAATGCTGAGACCAAAAGGAAGAAGATTGTTGCAAGACCCTTGAAGATCCTTTCTGTCAACCTGCAATCCATGAACGCCAAAAGGGAAGCTTTTTGGGAAGCAGTGGAGAGCAGCCAGCCAGATTTTATAATTGCCAATGAAACATGGCTTAAGCCTTCTATGTTGAATTCAGAAATGATGCCACCAGGTTATAATGCCCCTGTCAGAAAAGATCGACACGATGGATATGGAGGTGTTCTTCTTGCCACAAAACATGATCTTGTAGACTGTGAGATAGACGTGAAATCAGACTGCGAGCTTGTAGCAACTAAGATCCAGGTCTACGGCCAGCAGCCCCTCATCGTTATGTCTGTCTATCGCCCACCCAAAAATGATCTTGACTATGCTCAGTCCTTGTGCCAGTCCATACAGAGGATCATGTGCAATAACCCATCTGCTGTAGTCTGGATCAGCGGAGATTTCAATCTTCCTGACATCAGCTGGGACACCTGTACTATAAACGGTCACCAATATTCTGTTGCACTGAACAACTACTTCATATCAATGTTCAATGATGTAGGTCTGTCGCAGTCTGTTGATTTTCCAACAAGAGGAGACAAAACATTAGACTTGTTTCTTACAAATAGGCCATCGCTACTGAGCAAATGCGTACCAACGCCTGGAGTCAGCGACCATGACATGGTTCTTGCACTCTCTGACGTCCGTGCTAAGAGGCAGAAACCAGCCCCTCGCAGAGTCTTTCTTTGGAGAAAGGCAGACTTCGACATCAGGGCGGAAACTCTTGCCTTTAGTAAGTCATAGATATGGAATCAAACTCTACCAACACCAATGTGGACCAGCTGTGGAGAGATATTACATCCTTCCTTCACAAAGTTCTGGAAACCATGGTTCCATCAAAACTCTCCTCCCCCCGCTTCAGCCAAGCATGGATAAACCAAGATCTGAAGCGCTTGTCAAAGAAAAAGAAAGTAGCCTTCAAAAGGGCAAAGAATTCTAAGAAGACAGAAGATTGGGACAAATACAAAAGCCTCAAGAAACTCATGCAGCAAAAATGCAAGTCTGCCTATCATACCTATATAGGTGACATGTTCTGTGAAGACGGTAATCCGAAAAAGTTCTGGTCATACATAGAGTACTCGATGCGAGAATTCCGGTGTTGCACCTCTGATGCAAAATGGCGTCCTGCAGAGCGATGCATCAGCCAAGGCCAGGCTCCTCAACAACCAGTTCACCTCAGTTTTTACAAATGAGGAAACATCTACACTACCTGAACTGGGCACCAGCCCACACCTCACGGTACCTACTTTCACTGTTCACAGCGAAGGGGTTAGGAAGCTTCTGGCAAACCTTAAACCACATACCGCTTGTGGTCCAGACAACCTGCCTGCCTATCTTCTCAAGGAACTTGCAGATCAACTAGCTCCTGTCCTTCTGTCTTCTATTCAATGCTACTCTAAATCAGGGGAGGATCCCCCATGAATGGAAGATGGCTAACATCATACCCATTTTCAAGGAGGAGGACAAGCACAGAGCCGCAAATTACTGACCTATCTCCCTAACTTTGATCATCTGTAAAACAGCAGAACACATAATCCACACCCAAATCATGCACCACCTGGACACCCATAATCTCTTGACAGAAGCCCAATTTGGTTTCAGAAGAGGACAATCATGCGAGTCACAACTACTTGTGACTGTACATGACCTTGCCACAGGCCTTAATGATAAACAACAGATTGATGCCATCCTCCTCGATTTCGCCAAAGCATTCGACAAATTACCACACAAGCGTCTTCTCCTCAATTTGAGTTACTATGGAGTCGAGGTCACCTGCTGTCATGGATTCGTGACTTCCTCCAAGGACGGACCCAGAAGGTCACACTTAAGGGGAAAGAGAGTACCACCACAAGTGGGAGTACTTCCGGGAACAGTTCTTGGACCCCTCCTGTTCCTGGTCTTCATTAACGATCTTCCCGAGTGCATTTCCTCATCTATACGCCTCTATGCAGATGATGCACTCCTTTATCGATCCATCAAAACCCAAGAGAATGTAGATGCATTACACAGGGATCTCACCAGTGTCCAGGAATGGGAGAAGACTTGGCTCATGTCCTTCAATGCCGACAAATGTGAAGTATTGAGGATATCTAACAAGAGGAAGAACATCACTGGAACATCCCCGTACTCCATCCATGGACAGCACTCCGGACTGTCGATGAGGCTAGGTACCTTGGTGTTACCCTTCATCAAAGTCTTAGCTGGAAGCGCCACACATCCAATCCACATGTAAGAAAGCAATAGTACACTCAGCTTTCTTCGACGCAATTTGAGGAGATGCCCTGCCAACATTAAGGAACTGGCATATAAGACCTACGTACATCCCATTCTGGAATATTCCTCCACGATGTGGGATCTCACACCAAGGACCTCATCTCCCAGATCGAAATGGTCCAACGACGTGCGGCTAGATTCGTAAAGGCAGACTACAGATACAAGAGTAGTGTCGCCCTGATGCTACAAAGCCTTCAATGGCAGACCCTGCAGGAGCGACGTGCACACAGCAAAGTCACCATGCTGTACAGGATCGTTAATGGTCTTGGACTCTTGTTGCCATCCCCTCTGGGCCTCCATTCCTGTACCCCACACCAGACCTACATGCAACTAGAGGCCATGCCCATGATCAACAGTTTAGACGGCAACACTGTAGAATCCTCATTTTCCAACACAGCTTCTTCCCAAGTGTTGTCTGCATGTGGAACGCCCTGTGGTTGCTGCTCCGCCTCTTGAGTTATTCCGGAGCCGTCTGACACCACTCACCCTCTGTTAAGACAGCCGAAGGGAGTTATTTTTACTCGCATGGTAGCTCAGTTATTTATTTTTATTTGTCCCAAATTGCACTCTTATTTTGCGTGTTTCTGTGACTGCGTTTTTGCCTGTCAAGTACAACTACGACAATACTCTTATAAGACGCCACTGCTTCAGGGCAGGGATTACTGCATAATTTACCCAAGGTAAATAAAGGTATTTTATAAACATGTTGATAAAGCCCTTAAAGGCATCAAGGTATCCCGCCCGCCGGCGAGCTACATTGTAGGTTTATCCGTATAGGCGGGCGCGCCGGTGAACTCGGTTCGAAAGTGCCCCGTTTGATGGGATCCGCACACCGTCGCCCTCATGTCTAGCCCGACCAGACCGTTACACTTGTGTACAGCGACAGGGTAGACCTTTAGCTTTAGTTACCTCGTGTCATGTGCGTGTGCGAGATATTACCCTAATAGAGCGCGAGCAGTGCATGCAAATTCGAGATCCTATAATTGGATACGGACACATATTTGATGGAAAACGCCAGAGTGGTACCACGGTAACTAGTAATAATAGAATACATATCCTACAAATAATACGTCAGGCTACACAGCTGCACAGCACGTAGCTAGCCCGATCAGACGCCGCGTGCCGTGTAAAAAGCGATAGGACACTGAGGACTGTGCAATTACACGGCACGGTCAGTGCCAGCTGCCGTTAGTCATCAGTATCGGGGTTTGTTTTAGAACCTATAATATCGCTGCCAAATGTGAAAAACAGAGACGTTTGGAGAACATTATACTCACATAGTCTACTCGTAGCAGGCTCTCAGCAGCTAGCTATCAGGTGTGGCGGCAAAGAATGGATGCTAATTGGTAAAAAGAAACGAATGACCCTACCCTTTCATGAAATGTGGATATTTGTAGTCGCTGACTTCAACGGCATCAACGCTGTAGACGAAGTCGGTGGTATTTCTGTAGCGTAGACGAATTCGCTTGGTACACGTTGCACGTACGCGTAGCTAACCTCGCGCTGGTACAGTATCCCGGAAGTACGCACAACGGAGAGCTTAATATGCTAAGTTCGTTCCTTACGTAATTCTCCACATGGCTTACTTTGGCTGGCCATGTTATGATGTCATTCAGAAGTTTGTTGTTTCTGATGTTTTTGCTTGCATTTCACTGCGTGCTTTTACCGCAGAACACTACATCGGAATCAACAAGTTTTTCAATGACAACTCAAAGATGACACATTTCACGTGCAATGTGGTATTGACTGATGACATAATATGTAGGCCCTACTTGGAAATAGCAGAGAACTTCATGGCTTAGTTATAAAAAAGGATAACTCAATTCATTAGCCTTCCTAATTACTCTGGCAACTATTTAACCAGAGCAAATTCAGAGACCGAAAGATGAGCATTCTTTAGTATTTTGTAAGGAAAATTCCTCAAACCCTTGCTGATCCTAGCAAATGATGTGCTGGCTCGATACAGCTATAGGAACTTAGTTGGTAATGGCGCGACAAATTTCATCATCCCATGAATCACTCACAGTAATGTCACAATGACAACAAACACAGGTTTACAGGACCATAGGGAGTAATTACAAGGGATGGCTAGTAACTGATCAGTGGGAATGCTGGGGATGATTGTTCTAATTCTTGTGGAATTCATTTAAGAGCACATCATATATTTGTATCTATTGTGTGAAAATTATTTGCTTCAGAATGGTCTCATATTCAGGTAATGTGCAGTTTAATGTTTCCAGGTTAGCATGCCTGTATTGCAGACATTTGCAGTGATGGGGCGATCGTTACTCTTAAATGAACCCCACAAGGATTGGAACAATCATCCCCCAGCATTCCCACTGATCAGTTACTAGCCATCCCCTTTAATTTGACACAGCCAGGGGATAATGTTTCCATACACATAAAGCATGCACTTGTAATCTACAAATGAACGGAGCCCACACTAAGAAACACTAAACAAAAACAACAAACAGAACATCCGAAACTATAAACTTAAGCAGAATTCATTTCGCCAAAAGGAGTCTGCTGAATCCTGCACAGAGAAATGTTTTCATTAATATACAGACATTACAGATACTCACAATATCATCACATATCATGTCACCACATTACAACCGCAACAGTTTAAACACTTTTAACATCAGACAGCAAACGTTGTACATGTATTTGTAAGAAGGTATGCATTTTTTAATCTTTTCTCACTTCTCAAATTCTCAAACTTGTATTCTCTCAGTACTGCAGCTCTCAAAGTTAGATGCAACTCTATGTACAATTTACATTTATAGGTATAAATACATATTTTCATTTATATGCTACATAACATGGTATGTACAAATAAATTTCAAAGAGGTCGCCTAAACTAAACACTATGACACTGGTGTGTTGGGGACAGCTACAGACACGCAGCATGTCCCTTTCAGATGAAATCTCAAATTCAATGCTGGAAGATGATTTGTGATATAGTAACAGACACAAAATCACAAAGAAGAAGAAAAAAAAATATGTCTTTGGATCACTAAAGCATTCTGCTAGAATTAGACAGAAGACAAAATGATAAAAATACACCTATTTCCTGAAAAGATTTCATGTGTGAGTGAAATAAATGTGTGCAAACTATCCCTCAGTAACAATCATGGAAATACTTCAGTAGTATATATACAGAAAATGGAAGCAAAAAAAAAAAAGACAAACAAGAAAATAGCCAATCCAAAATCAAAGCTTATCAACCAACCAAGAAAAAACTCTTTCCATGTGTTATTCATGTAGTTCTGTGAGCATGCGTACACTACATTTATCATCATTGCACTCCTCATATCTCCATGATTACAAATCATTAAATCCCTGGGGCATATGTCTGAAGGATAGCATGTCGTGAACAAGGTGGGTGATCTCTGCTAATGAAGTGACAAATTAACACTTGCCACTGGGAACCAGTACATTGTAGCACCATTCTTTTTTTTTTTTTTTTCATAAATCGGGGGGGGGGGGGGGGGGGGGGGGGAATGTAGCACCACTAGCTTGCTTTATACAGGTGCAAATGTGCCACTACTCTGTATCTCCCCCAAAGGAAGCATCCATGGAATGCTACAGTACATGTCACAGCAAGCACATGAAACTGTTTGTTTGGTTGTTGTTTTTTCTCTGGCATAAAGAGATTAAAGAGAGAATAGATGATAATTCTACTCAGAGAAGTTACCCACACTATTCATTTACACTTCCAGCATCAGTTCAATCCCTGGATTTTCCTTGTATGACATTAATTTCATGTGAGACTAGCGCAATATCTGATAGAAGGCAAGGCCAATTAATCTTGTTCAACAATCAAGATGAATCTTGAACTCCTGTCAAATATATTACGTTACTACATGAACCGTTTGAATACATGTCGGCCGTATTTCGAAAGAGCAAGTTTGAGACAGAAAATACATTTACAAAGGAGCCTCATTTGCAGGGTAGTGCTAAGAAGTCCTACCTAGTTGTTTCCCTGATCTTAGTTTACTAATAGATAAAGTTTCAGTCAAATACACACTGGTCATAGCTCCAACATACAAACCAAGGAGGATATCTCAAAAGGAAATACTCACTTAATCCTACAAAGATATCACAGCCACTTAACATATCATCACCCAACACAGGTGATTGTCCATACATGTTTGTAGTACATACCACTGTATACGCCGAATATTTCGCGAGGATTTTATTTTCGCAAATTTCGCGAGTCAGGTGCTATTTGCAAAATCAAAATCACACGAAAATACTGACTCTGATCCCGATGTGGATGTGACGTACACATGTACATTTCTCCTGTCGGTACAGAACACCATGATGGCGAATTTAACCACTCGCGAAATATATGGCGTATACAGTACCTCATACAGTGTATGTCACTATCATGTGGGGACTGTGCAACCACAAATTCGTGTCCATTGCTTGAAATTTGGCTGCTTCCTTTCTCATTCATAACTTCGGGGATGAGTTTGAATTACACCTTTGGCTCAAGCCTTGTCACATGAATTTGATGGATCAGCATAAGTTTGATAGTAATTGAGAAACTTTGAAAAGATAGGTGGGAGCCAGTAGTGGTAGGTATATCAGAGTATCTGATGTTCATTTGAACATACCGGTAAATCATGGATAAGACTGAAAATGTACGAAACTGAGTATTACAATATATTATGCTGTTCAAAAAACTTTACCACTATGTTTCATTATCAATAATAGAAATTTACTCTGTCTATATACTTTTAGAATACAATTTCATTAGCACATATAATTAAAAAATGCTTCTACCATTGTTTCACGATCTTGTCAGGTTGAGATTCCCATGCACTTTGGATATTTTTATCCAAAATTTTACAATAATTGCAGAAACCAGATAAATATTTAACTTTTCACCATTTTATGCAATACTTAACAATTACATCAGAAGGCATAGCATGTTTCAGTGAATTTGTTACAGTGATCATCATTATTACTAATTATTAATGTTTATTCAATTATTCATTTATCACAGTGAATGTCTTTTAACATGGGTGTCTATGCAGCCCCATAACATATCTCACTGAAGGTGAAAAAAAAAACAAACAAAACAAATCTATTTGTCATTTCTGTTGATTTCTTCTGTGAATCAAAATTCATGAGTATTCCCATCAACAATCACAAGCAACATCCCAATATCACATCCAAAACAATACAATAGATTCTGCCTGCATGAAGCAACATATACTGTGTATTCCAGCATACATGCTCAGTCAATATCAGTGCAATTCCAGAAATATAAAAACACACATGTACCATGAACCAGGACCAGGGGTGACCTTGTGCCGATCCGAAGTGGCACCAACTCGGCAAATATGAAACACTATTTATGAAATCATTAACAATTACAAAGGGCAGGGGACATTTTCAGGGTGTATATGCATGCTTTTACTATTCTCAAATCAGATTATCTTTAAGTATGAATGTCTCTCTAAATAGCTCATTCTTTGGTCTTCATTGAAGTTCTACATTGTCACAGATAAGTTAATTGTAACAAAATAATGAAGGTTATTATTTCTCCCTTTGCACTTTGACTGCTAACTTGATCCACAGAGAAAAAGAAAGGGGTTTACTATACTTTCACTTGACAGTGGTATAACCATCAAGCTTCTTCACTGCTCACAGAAGTAATTTCATTCATACACATCATAAAACTACATGCATAAGCAGCCTATAACACTGAAACAAACCAACTTGGGAATACATTTTGGAGAACACAGAAACCGCTTCATCACTTCAGAACTCTCACCCAGTTACAATATTTATTTTTTCTGTCACACATTGTGTCTCCTGTTGTTGGTTTTGCTAAATACTGCTACAAAATAAACCTTCAGACAAGAAAACACTTACACAAACAAATATTAGTAGAAACTCAACTTCACGAAGAAAAAGAAGAAGCCACGATTCACAGATACGATGTTTAGTGCACCACTGCACAAAGAGGTGGAACCTCCATGCAACATCACCTTCAGGTGGTTCTACAGTGAGACACAGAACTACCAATGGCGATGGGACTGTGAAAAGGGTAAAAGCTAACTTTCATGCACAAGAACGGAAAGAAACGTAACAACCAATATCGGACATGAACAGAGGTCAAACTAGATTGTGGGTTTGTCTGACTGCTTCATGACAGAATGAACCTTTCTACAGTGATGTTGTGGTAGAGAAGGGAGGTTGTTATTGACCTGACATGCCAGAACTTTTGTATATGCAGCTGTGGCATGCGGATATTTCAAAGGTCAATTGATCACGAAGGGGCTTTGGACTGACGGGGATAACAAGGTAAGTAATATTTGCCACTGCTAGATACCAACGTAGCAACAGTAGCCTATTTAGGTAAAAGAGAGCATCATCTCTTTTGCCCATACTGTTGCCCACACTACTTTGTGTAATGTTCCTCAGACACACATCTCTCAGGGAGACAAATGAGCTTGTACTTGCGTCAGAGTGATACTCGTGGCAGAGGTCCTCTTTTGCAAAACGGTGCAGGACGACAAAGTGACTACAGTGCACTCCCGTTATAACGAACACGGTTATAACGAAATTCCGGTTACAACGAAATAAAATTTAGGGCCGCAACATTATCAACTCTATGTATTTTTATTGTTTATTCATTCGGTTATAACGAAATTTCGTTATAACGAAAGAAAACTGCCGGTCCCGAGGACTTCGTTATAACGGGAGTCCACTGTACTAGGCCATTGTAACTTAAGACATCTTGTGGAAGAGTGAATACATCAGAATTATTCCATTTGTACGACATCCTTCATAAATCTCACCACCGAGACTACAAAAGTGACTGAGAGATGCCTTTATCATTTCCACGGATGCCAATCTTGTTCACATCATTGCAGTAATCCGAAGGGTGAAAAGGCATTTCTTTTTCTTGGACAAACAATAGACATATGTATGTAATACAATTTTGAAGAAAAAAAAATCCCCAGTGTTTTCTATGAAACCTACTGTGTTGTTGTTGTTTTTTTTTTTTTTGGCTAAAAAAAGTACAAAAATACTGCAAAAAAGAAAGAGTTGGCATCTATGCATTCCAGATTCTTGCTGGTTGGCCTACAAATGAAATGCCTGTTTTAAGGGTCATTGGGAGGTTTTGCAAAAGAGGACTCCTACTTCTGAATAATCCAAGTTTACTCTTACAATGATGGACAAGAGCACCTTGAATCATCTGTAATCATTCTCAGCTCCGGGATAAGCCAATCTTCGGCATGTTCTGAGGTCGTCAAATTTTGAGACGGGGGAATAAAAGTCTTAGTTTGCCCAAAGAGCAACAAAATTCAGTAACTATATGATGAACATTCTGCTTGTTTTCCAGAAGGCAACACGTTCCTATAGCAGTCTCCCATTACTTTACAGTGTTATTGTTGATGACCAAAGTGGAATAATCTGTCTCTTTGTCCAAGCCCCTTCCATCCGTTCTTGTTCACAGCCATTCTGGATGGCTTGGCATCTCAGCGAGCTTTCTTCTTCTTTTTCTTCTTTGCTAGTCACTTGTGCTTGTGTGATGACGGCACGTCTTTCTTTTCTCGGCGCTTCATGGCGGCCGTACACTGCGGGCAGAACCACTTGCCCTTGGGCGGGTTTGTGATGCCCACACACCCATAGTGGAACCATTCAATGGGACACTGGGGAAAAAATGCACAGAGAGAGGAGATGGTCAGGACAAAGAATCAGAGCTGAGACAATTTCTACATTGATATTTCAAGGTATACATGTCAAAGTATACATACATATCATCATTTCTCCATTTTTCTCCTCATTCAGCCACCAGAAATATCACTGTTAATTGATTGCAGTATTTATCACAAAACATCTAGACAGAATCGCACAGGAATCCTGGCATCCCTTATGATTATTCACGTCAATCTTTCTTAGGCATCTTGCCTTCCAAAACCTTTTGAGGAAATATTTACAAAATAAGCAGGAAAATAACCAGAACTTTCTGCTTCAACAGTGTAGAGGTGACTTAACACAACTGAAGTAAATGGTTACCTAGTCCCTATAATCTTATCAGACTTTTGAGCTTATCAAACAAAGAGCACATAAGCACATAGAATTATTGCACTAAATAAGGTGGACTCTCTCGTCCAAATATGCAAGCGAGAGATGAGGTATGTTAAGCTGTTATGGAATATTCAAGCACTGTCCATGGACAAGCTGGCAAAATATGTGAGCACATTCCAATTGGTGTTGCAAAGGATTGAATTCCAGTACAACTCCAAACGTAACTTTACCCACATATTTTCAGTACACATTCCATGGGGGTCAGGCCAAGAGCCAGAATGTAATCGGCAGAGATTCAGTTCCAGTTTTGAACTATCTTACCTTGGGGTTGTCACAGCCAACCATTTCGCCATAGGACACCTGGTTGCAAACACAGTATCTGGGCTCATTGGGGTCGTACGCCCAGTCGTAGCTCTGCGAACTCTCGTCCAGCGGTTGCTCAGCAAGAGGCTCTATTAAGGGAGGTAGTTCTACTGCCTGTTGCTGCTGCTGTTGACTACTTGAGCTTGATGAACTTTTGTGCCTAATGAAGGGGAAGCAAATATTACTCACAGTGCAAAACAGTAATTAAGATTATACCTTGAAGAGAGTGACTTTGATTAAATCATTTTTTTTGGGGGGGGGGGGGGGAGGACCCAAGATAATCCAAGCATGGACTGCACAGATGAATGGTAGGAAATCTGTAAGATATTCTTCAAAACTGGATGAGTGTTGTACATTTGAAATGCTTGCTAACATCTAACTTGGTAAGTGTCATCTCTTATAGACCCAGTAGCGTGGGGATACCGTGGAGTGGGAAGGCTGGACCGCCTCGGATATATTTGAGAATCCCGGTAAAACAAACCGTGCACAGCTTTATCATTGATCTCTATGTATGCACACACACAGCCAAAGAATCATGACTTGAGTTGACTAGTACTGATAAGCGTATGCTTTGATGCACATACTGTATACGCCATATATTTCGCGAATTTAAATTTTCGCGAATTGGAAATTCCCGACAAATTCGCGAGTGGTTAAATTCGCAATCGTGGAGTCCTGTACTGAACGGAGAAGTGTAAACGTGTACATCACATTTACATCGGGATCAGAGTCAATATTTTCGCGTCTTTAATTTTGCGAATAGCACCTAACTTGCGAAATTCGCGAAAATAAAAACATCGCAAAATATTCGGCGTATACAGTATTGGATAACTGGTGCTATCTATGCTTTTTTTTTTAAATTTTAAACGGTGGGCAGCGAATGAAGATTGGCTCAATTGGACCACCCATGTTTCCCATGCTACCGAGTCTTCTAGAGAAAGAAATGCTCTACAACCACAATTAAATTACATGCTAACATCCCTTTCTACCAGCAACATCTAGGCAGGAAAAGGAGAAACTCACTTCTTATTTCTGTGACGTCCACTGGACTTATTGCTGGAAGATGATGCGCCTTCTGAAGCCGCCGAGTTACTGCCATAAGTGAAGTCTCTGCCCAGCGTTCCCAGGCCAGAGTACGCCCCGGACTTGATGGCTTCGTAGCTGGCCTTCAGACTTGCTGTTCTTCTACCCTGCTGCATCTGAACGTTGGATAGCATGGCATAAAAATAATGGCCAGTCATAAGAACTGGTATTCTGCATGGACAGCCAAGAACTATATATATCATTGGCAAGACTCAGATAGGTTTTGCCATGCCTCAGAGGTATGATAGAAGCAGTTTCCCTATTAAACCATACACGCTGATGCAACCCATTCCTTTACAGAAACTTTGATCATTAGAACATGAACAATTCATCCATTCTGAATAATATACCGAAGTACAGTATTCATCGCATAATCAAGCATCTGATAATCGGGAACCTCGCTTAAATGACATACGCTTCCCAGAAACATTTCCAATGCATGTTATTTTCACTGGATAATCGGGCGGGGACCTCTGATAAACGGGACAATTTTTCTTCAAGCGATCTTTGATTTTGTTGATATTTTACACAAAAAAAATCTACGAAAATACCACAACAATACTTCAAAGATTCCCTATCAGTTGTCGTTTACATCGAACTTACAAAGCAAGCTTCGGACTGGTGTGTTTTGACCTCCATCCATCCAGTACACGTGCATGCATAGCCACGAAAGCTCCGTGTATAAGTATCCATGCCATTGCGAAACACATGCTTTCGCAAACATTCTTCTCCCCACATAAGCAAAGCCATGTGCTCGCTTGCAATTCCTACTCAGAGAGTTGACAGAAGAAGAACCCGGTTGCAATTACTCTACAGTACATCATTGCGAGAATGCAGGGTCGCGTGGTTGTGTATTCATCCGACATGTACAGTACGTCTGTATGCATGTGTGTGTGTGTGTGTGCACTACATGTATGCCGTTAGTGTATGGTGAGTGCTCATCGCGAAATCGGGCACCCCGCTTAAAGGGGCCGTGTTTGCTACTCCCAACCTGTCCCGATTATGCGATGAATACTGTACAAGGTTGACGTGCATGCTTTTTCGGCAGGTTAGAGCCTCAGAACATTTTTGACAACAAAAATATCTTTTGTAGTGCGGATATGCAAAAATCAAACAAGTAGAAAAATGAACTACAATCTAATGATAACCATATGCACAAAATAAAAAGAAAAGTAAATGAAACTACCCAGACTTTGCGAAAGCATGAAACAGATATTTGACAGTTGAAATTTTGATTATACAGTGAACCACTGCCTAAATTGTATAAATTGTATATATCTTTAATGATGTTTCAAATGATGTGACTGTAAAAAAAGAGAAAAAAGAAGCACTCTAGCATAATTTGGCTTGTAACAAAATATCTGATGGCTTTATACACCAACCTTTATACCTCATGGAATCTCCCATCTTTTTTTTTTTTTTTTTTTTTTTTTACATTCAACTTGAGACAATGGAAGCCATCATACTGACATTACAGGTAACCAATCAGTATGAAGGCGATGAATGCTAGGGAGTTAAATTCTTCAGCAGCTAACAAATTGTAATTTTACTTCTATATCCACACACTTCATAAAGACACTTTTTAAAATATCATACAGATGATTATCAGAGAGTTTCAATGTCATCTGTTTCAAATGTCATCTTATATGATGTGTAAAACTGATGACAATTCAGATCAGGATCTCATAAGCTGTGAGAATGATATTGAATCATTGTGAATATGGTTATTGTGTACATATTGTTTTGCATATCATGCAAAATGTATTTCTTCTTGTGCTACCCAGTATAATATCCTTGTATTTACCTCTCTTTGCAGGCACTAATTTCAGTGTGCACATATACCACATACTCATTGTCACATTCATCTTTTAAGCATGTAACCAGACGGAGACTTGACAACGCCTTACTTGTAACGTGTTGGACACTGCCTGGGCTGCAGCCATGGCGATGGCAGTGCTTGAGCCCACGTTGTCCATGTAGGACAGGGTTGGCTGTGCATTGGCCCCCGCACTGTCCCTGGAGTTCACCATCCCTGTGCTGTTGCCAACCAGGCCGCTGCCCCTCGGCGACGCAATATCCTGCGCGGCATTTGTAGCTAGTGTTGACAAAAGCTTGTCTGCGTTTACCCGTTTGTCTATGTGATTGTCGAGAGCATGTTTTCTCTCTGTGTGGGCAAAAAATATGAGATGGCATTAAAGCTAAGTCCATGAAAAGGTCTGGCTTCATGCACTTTACCGTAATCCTTGTGCTTATGCATATCCCTTTGTCTAGAAATGGGCTAAATATTTCCCACATTTCTCCTCTCTCTCCACCGTCTTGTGAAAATGTCATCAATCAGTCTACCTTGAGGTTCACAACCCCCTGCTGTTGAAGCAGCACGGACAAAATCTACCTGTTGATGATGACTGTTATGATGGATAAGGCATTTCACCATACCTGACTACATTTTGTCAAATGTTTCAATCATTTTCCCAAGGAAAGTGGCATTTCAACATCGCAGGTTGACCTTCAATACCAACCTTTGACATATCCCCCTCAGAATCATCTCAATAAATGACTTCCTTCGAACTAAATAAACTGACTGAATTTCATCTTACATACCTTCCATTACCAAAAATAAATAAATAAATAAACAAGACAATGAAGTTTTATGTTGCCATTTGATCATAACCTCGATCCTTATATCACACCAAACAGTTGGCCTGTCATGGTAAATTTCATCAAAGTTTATATGATTTCACCAACCACTCGACTTGCGTGAAATGATAACTATTACTCAATGGCTTGAGCTTGACCGGTGACCTGTGCCATTACGAAAACACAGCATAACAAAATAACCAATGCATGAGACATTATCAAGGTCTCTTTGGATTACCTCTTCGCATTCTCGCATTATCACGGAATTAACAATTATTTAGTAGAGATAGAAAGCAGGAACAACCTGAACAAATAAGTATGGTTTAGCGTATCAGATGTGGGACAGAAGCTCAAAAATGGATGTACTTAACTAGCAGAGTAACTAGTGTTAAAGAGGTCTACTGCTCTGTCGAGTCTTTGCAATATATGTTAACCTGTTCCATACTGAATTCTGAAATGCCCAAAGACTTAATATGAAAGTCACCAGGTTCTCGTACTGAACAGGTTAAAATCATTCTACTGATATGACAAGTTCCTGGGATTTGAGCATAATGATTTGGGCAGAAAAAAAAAAATCAAAGGGTTAATACCAGCTGTATAATACCTGCTGTATGCCAGTGAACTTTGTTTTACCTCACTTACATTGTAAATGTAAAAAAGTATCTACCGTAATAAATACTAATAGCCAAGCACCAACAGGGAGACATATCATTGGCATGGTTCCTTTCTTTTGAGGATCTCTCTTAAAACATGCAAAACACTTTGGTTATGTAATATGAAGCCAATCAGATAAGTAATGAACTCACTGTCTGACTTGGATGACCCTGATTGTGCTTTCTGTGAAGATTCTAATTCTAGTGATCCTGGAAAACAAGATGACAAAAGGAAATAGATTACATATCTATACACAAACTCTCTGGAGTAAATGTAATAAAACTTGAAGATAAGCATGCCCACCATGTATTACTTTATGCCCTTTTACCTGGATGTAGCAGTCCAAGGTAAAGGTGTGCGCAAAAAATTGTAATTACTGTTACTAAAAGGAAAAAAAAAAATAAAAATGAACATTCTAACACAGCTGCATTGAATATGCTTAAATGTGAGAGAAGTGGTCGCACTTTGATGCATACAATGACATATATTTTAACACACGTAAAGACAGACATTATGACAAGCATACACACAAGCACACACATACTACACAATGTGTGTATATGAATACAATATATACACACACAAACATACCATGTGTATGAGATAATTCTCCTTCACAATTTCTTCACTGTGAGCTGACTTGATATGATTACTGCCTTGCATTGATTCAAATTTAGCTATGAATTGGGATTTTTTTTTTCTTTCTTCACCAATACAAACAATTTTCATGTAGCACAATCCAAAACTGCTCACTTACTTCTTTCGAGGATTTCTGTTATACCCGCATGATCTGCTTCTAACTCCATCTTGAATCTACTGACTTCTTGGTCTAGCTTGCGTAAATATCTATCCACCTACAATGAAAAAGAAAATAAAGCAAATTGTCATATTTAGGCAATCACATCAACGTCTTCAATCATTTCACACAATTCTTCCATGCTCACTGAGACAAGATATACTGTAAAAGTGGAATGCATTTCTCTCAACATGAAACTGAGTGAAAAAAAAATATAAAAGCAAGCGAATTCGTAACACCCATCAGTTAACTTTGAGCATAGTATGAATGTGCTGCCAGAGACCTTAATCACTATAGCGGTGGTGAGCTGTTTGAAACGCTTACTCAATTGTCGTGACCATTTGCAAAATCAACTAGAAATGTCGCTATGGTGACTGGTATGCGTCTGCCATAATGCATGGTTCTCCTAATAGGTCTATAGTAGAATGTCTTGACAATGTGTGATGACAGTTTTACATAATTAACAAAATATTAAAATGACAGATTTGTCACCAATGTTTGCATACATTTCACTTTCCTTAAATGGCTATATTGTTTAAGAGTGCAAGTATTTGGGGATTTGAGGATTTTTACTTGACTTTTAACCCCTTTATAAGTAAAGGAAGAAGTGAAATTTAGCACTTTCACTTGACCTTTGACCTTTTGACCTTCTGGAAAGAAACTTCCCAGAAAATCTCTATTGGGTAATACATGCATAAACTAAGTTTCAAGAAAAATCCTGCAGGCATTGCATAGATAAGAGGGAAATAGTGAAATTTTGAGGAGTTGATCCTGACCTTTGACCCATGACCCCTAAACTCCCTAGATAATTACTGCCAGTCAGTACATGCATATGTACTATTCAAAGTTTCATGAAGATACCTTGAACCATTTGTGAGATATGGAGAAAAAAGTGATATTTTAACTCTCTCTGGAGATTCTTTATTTGGTAGTTCATGTATACACTAAGTTTCAAGAAAATATCTTCATGTATTGCATAGATATGGGGAAAATGGCGAAATTTTGAGCACTGACCTTGTCCTTTGATGTTGAGCATGTGCCCTGAAAATTCGATAGGCACAACTTTGTCCACTCATACATATACATGCCAAGTTTCATTAGGATACCTCTAACGGTTCTTTAGATACGCTGTCCACAAAATTGATTACGGATGGAAGGACGGACGGACGGAAGGACGGAAGGACGGATGGACAACCCGAAAACATAATGCCTCTGGCGACACTTCGTGGCGGAGGCATAATGAGCAAAAAACAAATTAATTGCACAAAAATGTCCACTTTTAAAGTAAGTTCTATGTCATAGCAGGTGCTGGCTACTAGTTTCAAGGAGATACAGTGATAGCTTTCACCTGACAAAGCAGTATTAAGTGACTAATCAGCATGATATCAATAGATTGTTTTAATTGAATTGTAAACTTAAATAATGCATTTCATGGTATACTGGAGGCGACATTACTGCCTTGCACATGCATGCACACACACACATACATACATACATACACACAACACATCTATATGACTGTGAAACATTCATTACATAGAATAGTTTTTCTTTCTTTGTTGATTTTTTTTAACAAATACAGAATCGTATCAGACATGTTGAGAATGCAGAAATTAAATACACTTTATATACTTTATATGAAATTTATACCTTCTACACTTTCATGATATAATATCTGTTGCAACATCTTACCGTATCATACACCTGATTTGCTAGTTGAACTTTTTCATCAGCACCATCTAATAATTTGTAGTATTCCTGAAGAGGAAAACAAAACTAGGTGAATAAATGCATGCAAAGGACACATGATACAGTGGTATTTACCTCATCTCATGATGCAATGCATGCAAATGTACATGTACCATTCATTATGCCATGAATGAATGAATTTTCAATGACCAGTATTTCACACATAGCATGTTAACTGCCTAGCAGAGCTGATTCCAAACATAAATTTGTGTAATATAGTGCAAAATTTAGTTCTCTTCACAGAATTGAAAATACTTAAACACTGAGCCTCATTATCATTAACATTTATGCATATATTCAAAAATATGTGACTATAGATATCTTTCTCTCTCTTCATAAGTCTGAACTGTTATATGCCAAGAATACAGTAAATATATGATGCAAATTTGATTGACAAAATTCTGTTGAAAAGCAAGAGAATGTCCTAAGGTTGTACTGACTTACATACACTGTTCCTCATTCATAAAACCAAAATTATGAAAAGATTAAGTCCACATTCACCGGGATCTGCCATACTTTAATTAAAACTACTCCGTCGAAATGTGATATGACACACAACTTTCCAAATGGTCAGTGTTGAGAAGAAAAATGAGAAAAAAATCTTTTGCGCTCTCACCTTTCGTAATGTTTCATATTGCTGCTGCTTGGAGTCTGGTTTCAACTTTTTGGCAGCTTCAAAGAACTTTTTCACTTTGTCTTCCAGTGTATCTACAGAATCTGAGCACATGGAAAAGAATGGGAAGAATCTCACATGCATTTAATACCAGTAGTAATAGCATATTTGTGTACAAGCAGTGCATTTTTCAACAAGCTCGCAAGTAAATTCACAGAATTATTTCAAAAGATACATGGATTGCGTCTATTTTTTACCTTGTAGTAATGCAGAGTCTACTTTGAGAGAAATTCATTCTTGTTCAGATTTACAAGCTGGTGTAATGGGGAAAAGAACAAGGCAAGTGCCAAATTGTCTCGCCTATTCGCGTAGAAGAAATTAATGTTTTTCCAACTCCCTGAGGTTCCTTGACCCGCCTATGACCTTTGACCTTGTGCATACCTGCCAACATTTCAAGATGAAATATCTTACTCGTGGATTGCAAAAAATCTTATTTTTATATGTAAACTGAAGTTAAAAATCTTACTTTCGGTCAAATCTTCAGAAAATACACATGAAAGTTATATCTTTATTTCTTAAAAATCTGATTTCTCTGACAGAAAATCTGATTTTGCTATTCTTAACGTAAAAAATCTTACTGAATCTGATAAAATCTTACTAGTTGGCAAGTATGCTTGTGGTGACCTTCAACTCCCCAAGGGACATCTACCATCCAAGTATGGTCACAAACCGACAAAGGGATCAAAAGTTATGAGCCATGATCGAAACGTGCCGTAAAAAACTTAACATTGGGCCCTAAAAGTTTGTTGACCCCTGTCTGTGACCTTTGACCATGTGATGACCTTCAACTCCCAAAGGGACATCTACCATCCACGTTTGGTCACAAACGGACGTAGGGATCAAAAGTTATGAGCCATAATCAAAACGCGCCATAAAAACTTAACATTGGGCCCTAAAAGTTTGTTGACCCCCGTCTGTGACCTTTGACGTTGTGATGACCTTCAACTCCCCAAGGGACATCTAGCATCCAAGTTTGGTCACAAACACACATATACATCAAAAGTTACGAGCCGGAGAACGTTTCTGGGTTCGGTTCAATTCAAACTACTGTAAAAAGAAACAGACCAATAAACACAGCTATGAGTGCTTACACAATTTTGAGCAATTTTCCTTTCCACACTGTGTAGAGCCAAGAGAAAGAATTGCCAAAGAGACTCACTGTGATCTTTTTATTCAAGAAAAAAAAAAATTCTGGCTTTTTGCACCTAAAATTTTACAGGATCAACACAACTATTATACAATTCATTCTTCACTCTTACTCTTATTCTAAAATCAATAACGCTGCAAACACCCAAAAAAAAGTAATAGTACCTGTTTAATAATCAAGACTAAATGCTATCAAGACTACGTGCTTGCTCTTCCTCTCTACTCTACATGTACTGTATATACATTACCTATGGCAGGGCTCAACACTAACATTTTTCTCTGGTGGCCCATTTGGGCCACTAAAATCTTTGAATTTGAAAGTTTGGTGGCTGAAAAACAAAATATTGTGCCCCCAAATTAATATAAATATATATAAAATTCAGTTTTGAGTTTCAGCTGCCTGATCGCGCCATCAAAAGATAAGCTTTTTGGAAATTTGGTTGGCCGACATCAATTTTAAGTGGCCTCAGGCCACACCCTGATGTGTGTGTGTGTGTGTGTATATATACATATATATATATATATATATGTACACACATACATACAAACACACAAATACATCATACATACATAAAGAAAATAATACAATGAAAGTGTAGATGTCATATCTTACTCTGAATTTGTAGATCCATTTCTCTCATTTCTGTAAACCTTTCCTTTAATTCCATTGGGAGCTGCTCGATCACTGGAGGAAACAATGAAAAAGATTCCAGAAAATTAGTACTGAACTCCTGTGTTGTCAGATATGCATTCATGCAGAAGTAGGAGCTGGCAGATGGTGCAATATATCATACAGTCTTGTTACAGTTTGCATTATTTACACATACAATGGTAGATGTTATGAATCACTTGACAAGAAACAAATTATCATATCCCGTATCTGAATTTGCCATTACACAGCATTCACAGATGAAATTAAAAATTAGGTATTTACTGCTTATAGGTAGGAATAAATTTTAAGTATACTGTTTCTAGTAAAAAAAAAAAAAAAAAAACGAAAAACAAACGAAGAAACAAACAAAAACATGATTATCATAATATGATGTTGTATTGAGTACTATGAGATACCAAGTTAAAATCCACCATTTTGTTTAATTACAAGTGTCTATGTGTGTGGTTAGTTTGTTGTTGTTTTTTTTTCCCAGCGCTGTACCCTGGGTTAAAAAAAAAAAATAGATGAAAGTACTTTTGAGTGTATTTTGCAAGAAGATATTGTTGCATTAATAGTGATTTTAGTACACAATAATGAATGAATGCTAATAAAGTGTACATCAATCCCATTAATTCCTATAATTCAGGTCTATCATTATGTATGATCAGAGAACCGAGTTTGTGGATTAACCTGATCTCTTTTTGAAATACTGTCCAAAATTTTCACATAATCATTTTAATATACAATTGTAATAGATGACTATGCTACCATTGTACGGTAATCATATTGAACGTCATTACAGGGATGTACTGCCTTGGGATTATCTTATGAAATAATAGCAGTGTGTAATTTAACTGTACATCTTTAGAACAGGAGATGCTGCTGGAATTCACATAATGTCGTAACCAAGGGTATAATGGTATCCAGAGTTGTTGTGCCGCCAGTGCGCCAATCATACATGCATATCAGTGTTAATTATGCAATTATCTCATTTTGCATGAAATTAGAGACATTTTTAAAATTATAATGTCAAACTGGGAACAGGAAGTTGAAATTCAAGTTGAGTTGAGATCTTGCTACACTCTTCCTAAATTCAACATATCAGCAAATATTAGGTCTACAGTAAAATAATAAAGCTCTTTAAGGTAAGAGTTCCTACTAACATTTAATATGAATGTTAAAGGTGCATGATCCCGGTGTTTTAGTCAAATGCGTACGTGGGCGCACGGCGCAAGTTTCCTACAGAGACCTACGCTATCGACTCCTCTTTAGCGCTTACGCTTTGGCCCACTTCCCCCCGAGTCCAAAGAAGTCCGATCCAC